>NC_066528.1:5478335-5618335 GCF_024679095.1 Eriocheir sinensis
GATTCTTATGGACCTGATGGAGTGCCTCCTATTGTCCTTAAAATCTGTGCTTCCGTGCTAACACTGCCTGGTCAAACTCTTTCATCTCTGCCTATCAACATCTACCTTCCATTCTTGCTGGAAGTATGCCTTTGTACAGCCTGTGCCTAAGAAGGGTGACCGTTCCAATCCCTCAAACTACCGCCCTATAGCTTTACTTTCCCGTCTTTCTAAAGCTTTTGAATATTTCCTTAACCGGAAGATTCATAAGCATCTAACCACTTCTGACCTTCTATCTGATCGCCAGTATGGGTTCCGCAAGGGGCGTTCTACTGGTGATCTTCTTGCTCTCTTAACTGATTCTTGGTCATCCTCTCTTTGCTCTCTAAACTACCCTCCTACGGATTCTACCTTTATCTCTAGCTTCTTTTCCGGCCGTTCTATCTCTGCTGTGGTAGACGGTCATTGTTATTCCTCTAAACCTATATGCACTGTGGTGTCCCGCAGGACTCTGTCCTGGTTTCCACTCTCTTTCTGTTATTCATCAATGATCGTTCCCCAACAAACAGTCCTATCCACTCAAACACCGACGACTCTACTTTGCATTAATTGACTTCTTTCAACAGAAGATCCTCACAACAGGAATTACAAGACTCTAGACGAGAGCCTGCAGAACGCTTAACCTCTGACCATGCTATTATTTCCGATTGAGACAAAAGGAACCTGGTGTCCTTCAGTGCCTCAAAAACTCAATTTCTCCACTTATCAGCTCGACACAATGTTCCAAACACCTATCCCCGATTCCTCGACAACATTCAGCTGTCACCTTCTACACTTAACAAGCTCGACCTATCCTTAGCTCAAAATTTTAACAGGAAACTTCAAGTCTCCTCTCTCACTAAATCAGCTTCCTCGAGGTTGGGCGTTCAGTATCGTCTCCGGCAGTTCTTTTCCACTGTACAGCCGCAATCCATATACATGGGCCTTGCCCGCCCTCGTATGGAGTATGTATCTATCTCACGTGTGGGGGGGCTCCACTCACACAGCTCTCCTGGACAGGGTGGAGTCTAAGGCTCTTCGTCTCATCAGTTCTCCTCTTACGATAGTCTCCTACCTCTTACATTCCGCCGCCATGTTGCCTCTCTATTTTCTATCGATATTTTCACGCTGACTGCTCTTCTGAACTTGCTAACTGCATGCCTCCCTCTCTCCCGCTGCACACGACATTCTACTCAAGCTCAACCCTATATTTTTCAAATCCCCTACGCGAGAGTTAACCAGCATCTTCACTCTTTCATCCTTAACGCTGGTATCAGGACACCTCTCCTCCCGAAATTGACCTCTCTTTTGGCCATTCCTCTGAACTCTTTTTTTTCTTTCTTAAAGGACCAGTGATTTGCGGGCTTTTTAAAATTTTTGCTTCCTTTTTTTGCCCTTGAGCTGTTTCTTGTACAGTAAAAAAAAAAAAAAAATATATATATATATATATATATATATATATATATATATATATATATATATATATATATATATATATATATATATATATATATATATATATATATATATATATATATATATATATATATATATATATATATATATATATATATATATATATATATATATATATATATATATATATATATATATATATATATAAATTAGTAAAAGTAAATGACATTTCTTTACTGCAATTTTGAAATTAAAAGGTTAATTAAACTACTTAAGCATAATATGTAGTGCTGTTGGATATGAGGCATTGAGGCAGATGAAATTTCAAGTCCAAAGCAACCTTCCTTTCCAGATGAAGGTTGCCTCCTCGACGATCATTAATGAGTTATATATTCATATCAGGATGTTTTCGTGTAGAATAAATGCAAGATACAACAATAACAACGTAACTAAGGCTTGTAATTCCCTTTCATTCACTAGGACACACACTACCAGATTCCGTGCCTCATACACGTCTTCCACTGGACCTCTCTTTCTGGACCATGGGGTCTGTGTGGTCTGATTTTCTATGTAAATCTATGTAAATCTATGTAAATCTCTGTCTCTCTCTCTCTAGCTGCCGCGCGGCGGATGGCTTGCACAGCATCGACAGGCGCGTGGCGGCGAAGGGGTCCACGGCGATGTTCACATGGCGCGCCGCTGGAGGCTCGTGTCGGGTGCACCAACACACGTGCGTGGCCAGATGGCTGATGCGTTGGTACTTTTACGAACTAACGTAAACTATATACTCGTGGAAGTGGTGTCATTAATAATTTATTTGGCCATGTTTGCAGGAATGTAAATTTACTTCTAAATCGAGCATGATTTGTTTCTTACGGTAACCAAGCAAGATTAGTGTCGATCTTGTAAGTATATGTACGGATTCGAGAAATATCTAACCAAGACAAAGGAAAAATCCCTCATGCCAGGCAAATAAAAACTGACATAGTGACTTCAGAGGTGCCAGAATACTGTTAGGAAAGAAACTTATGTAATACTTGGGCAGCTGAAGGAGCACAGCAAGACTTTTCAAAACCCAATAACAAAGCTGTCATAAACACGGAATAATCATGTGGCAGGATATTTTTTGAAAAAGTTTGTCTAATATTTTTGCGGCAATGCAGCCTAAAAATGCTTCTTTACAGGACACATGTATCTCTTGATTGAGGCAACCTACTTGAAAATAAAAGAAATCAAGTAAACTGCATAAATAGGAGATACCGTTTAGTCGTGAAAATGCTCCATGAAAGAACTGGGCTGAATGCTTTTGACTTCAGTTCTGGCCAGTGCATTTAGTCCATTCACCAACGGAAGAAACAGGCTTGCGTCCTTTCTTGCAACGAACGTTACCAGCGACTGTCAACTCTAGTAACTGGCGACATGAAAACGCACTGTAGCCGCAGGAGAGAGAGAGAGAGAGAGAGAGAGAGAGAGAGAGAGAGAGAGAGAGAGAGAGAGAGAGAGCAACGCACCTCTTCCACAATTGCAGCAGCAGAGGAGGAGGAGGAGCAGGTGCAGGAGGGCCTCCGAGGGGTGGTGGTGCAGGCGTCCCCTCATTGCGATGCTGCCGTCAGCGTGTCGGCGTGCTCACTGCCCCGCTAGACAGGACGCAACACTGTTTACGCCGTCCACTTCAGTGTTGCCAGAGCCAGACAGATCAGCCAAGTCCTGTCAGCGTACTTGACATTTGACTGTTTTCAAAGACAAAAATATCGTACGTCGTTGAACTTTCCCCCGTCATTACGTCCATGCACTGCTTGCACTTATCAAATACATTTCTCTGAATAAATTGCAGCGTCTCCTTTGATGGCTTTACAATATCATTCGTTCAATTTTCTCAACAATATTATATAATATCTATGCTGTATACAGAAAGTTGTGGGAAAGTTCGTTTTTTTTTTTTTTTTTTTTTTACAGGAAAGGAAGCAGCTTAAAGGCAACACAAAAGGTGTAGAAAAAAAGCCCGCTAATCGCTGCTCCTAAAAAAGATGAAAGTAAAGAGTGGCCAAAAGAGAGGTCAATTTCGGGTGGAGAGGTGTCTTGATACCCTCCTCTTGAAGGAGGTCAAGTCATAGGCAGGAGGAAATACAGACAAAGGAAGGCTGTTCCAGAGTTTACCAGTGAAGGGGATGAAAGAATGAAGATGCTGGTTAACTCTTGCATAAGGGGTTTGGACAGCATAGGGATGCGTGTTATGCACCATACAGGTGCCCTGCTCATTATTATCCAGATCCAGATCCAGATGAGCTAGAGTAGATGGAGTAGATAGTCCAGTGCAGCGGGGCCGCGGGAGGGGGGAGGCATGCAGTTAGCATGTTCAGAAGAGCAGTCGGCATGAAAATATCGATAGAAGATGGAAAGAGATGCAACTGTGCGGCGGAATTTAAGAGGTAGGAGACTATCAGTAAAAGGAGGGGAGCTGATGAGACGAAGAGCCTTTCGGTGGGATTATCAGTAAACCTCTTCCCTCTGCGTCGAAGCGTCTCTTAGAGAATGTGCTTCCGTTTGGTGGTATTAGCAATCGCTCTCTTCTCTTCCCCCTCGGAAGCTATCCTTCCTTATATTGCTGGCACTACTTCTAATCAAACAAACGTTGAAAACCGAAAAAAAAATAATGCATTTTAGGTACATTTCTATAATGAAAAATATTGTGTGGCTAATATTTATGTAAACGGTGCTTGATACAGTGACATGAACTATATATAGCAGAAAATTCCATATTGATGCGTTAGTTGGTAGCAGTGGCGACGTCTGTTTACAAGGCAGCCCGAGCCCAGGGTTGCAAACTGGCATTTTTCATTACATTATCTTCTTGAATATCACAAATAATATGCTGTATAAATTCTCTGTGGACATGTGTGACCAAATACGTAAGGTGGACATCACTGACGATATCTCCTTGGATGCTTTACTTGATTAATTACAACCTGCAGGGTGCTGGTGATACAGGCAGCCTACACACACACACACACACACACACACACACACATAGGAAATTTGGTAATACATCGCTCAGTTTGGCTGTGGATCTTCATAGATTTGGTAAGCGCCTACTGTTGTCTGTCGACTGTGTCTCTCCAGGCAGCATCTCGAGACAAGACTGAAGGAGCAAGAAGAGAAGATGGAAGCAGGTCAGAATAAATAATAGAGCTTTCTCGCACTGTTGCCTCCTTGCAGGAATTCATCCAGGCTAACGTTGCTGTGGTGCCTAACCCTTCTCCCACCGCCCCCTTGCCTTCAGCAGTACCGTCGACACCAGCGGACAACATGCAGCGGGAGGGTGGTAGTGGCACTGCCCATGATGGCTTCACCGTCGTGAAGGGAGGAGCCAAACCAGCCAGACAAGCAATTTATCCTGTTCATCGCTTCAACAGGTTTGTCATACTGGAGGAGGAGGACGAGCAGGAGAGCACCTTCCCGGTGGGTGACTCCATGATTCGCCAGCAGGTCGTTGAGTTCTGCGGCAGAGTTCCTCGTCGAAGGCGGAACTATTGCTATCCTGGTGCTGGGAGCGACGATGTAACAGCTGCTCTTGAGGAGATCTCCCCCCACGCTACTAATGATTCACTGTTTGTTATTCACACAGGTACCAATGATGTCTGCAATGTCCGGACTGAGGAACTGCTGGAGAAGTATCGTAGACTTATCCAGCAGTACGAGACAAAATCAAATAATGTTCTCATTTCAGGTGTTCTCCCCAGAATGTCGGCTGCTTCGGTCTTTTGCAGTAAGGCCTTTAGCCTAAATAACAGACTTCAAACTCTTTGCAGGGAAATGGACGCCGGCTACGTAAACTTTTGGGATCAATTTTATGGCATGAGGAGTCAATTTCTGAAAGATGGACTCCATTTGTCTGCAGTCGGAGCGGCAAGATTTCGGAGGCTGCTTCACGGCGCTGTTCAAGACTTTAGAGCAAAAAACGAGTCGCTCGTTCATACCCCGTCCACTTAAATATAGATAGTTGTCATGCGGCCACCACTTCACTAAATCGTAAAACAACTAACAACTCCGTTTCTCGAGTTATAACAAAAGACAATTTAAGGGTTCTTATCTTTAACGCTCGAAGCTTAAGAAATAAGATCGATGAATTGCAGTGCCTAACTAAAACAAAAGACCTTGATGTAATTGCCGTAACTGAAACATTTATTGACACCGCTAATAATGACTTAATTTCTGAATATAATATAGATAACTTTATATTTTTCAATAAAGACCGAGTTAATCGTAGAGGTGGAGGAGAGGCTCTTTACGTCAAAAGTAGCTTACAGCCCGTTGATAAAACACTAGAGGACGGTACTGTAGAACACTTGAGCGTGAGTACAAATACCGATCAATTAAAAATCAACATATCCGTCACTTACAGGCCTCCAGGCCAATCACGCGAGGATGATGAAATAATGTACAGCGTTTTGCAAAGAACGCTCCGAAACAGTGATGCATTGATTTTGGGCGATTTTAATCTACCGCATATAAACTGGCAGACACTCACGGGATCCGAGGGGGAATCGCACAGGATGCTAGACTTCGATGAAAATAACTGCCTTAGCCAAATGGTTAGTAAACCAACGCGCGATAATAATATTCTTGATCTTGTATTAGTAACCCAATAGAACTTAGTTGACAATGTTAGCGCTGGCGAACACCTCGGATCATGCGATCATAGACTGGTGCGTCTCGACATAAGAGCTCAAACAAGGATTGCAAAGAATAAGGTATTGGT
The DNA here is from genome assembly GCF_024679095.1 of Eriocheir sinensis. Taxonomy (NCBI): domain Eukaryota; kingdom Metazoa; phylum Arthropoda; class Malacostraca; order Decapoda; family Varunidae; genus Eriocheir; species Eriocheir sinensis. The sequence continues at coordinate 5,484,529 of NC_066528.1, forward strand.
CCCAATTTTAAAAGAGCAGATTTTGAAAGAATAAGACAGTCATTAACGATCTTTCAATTAGAATCCAACATTGACGTCGAAGAATCTTGGCAAGACTTTAAAGCTCGATTACTAACTGAACAAAATAAATCCGTGCATTTTGCGAAAATCTCCGAAAAGTTAAAAATACTCCGTGGTTTAATAATGAAATCAAACTTGCTCTCCAAAAAAGGAACTTGTTATATAGGCAAAAGAAAAAAGATAACTCTACCGAAAATAGTACACGGTACTACGAAGCAAGACGACAAGTCAAAAGTTTAATCAAACAGGCGAAACGGAGGTACGAAGTAAACATTGCGGTAAATTGCAAGTCAGATCCTACAAGTTTTTTTAGATATACAAACAACAAAAAAGATTCGAAGTGGGATTGGGCCATTAACAGATAATTCGGGCAATATCGTGACAGACTGCCAACGCATAGCGAACACGTTAAATTCTTATTTCGCCTCGGTTTTTAATAGTAATTCTACCGATACTGCTGCTGTTCCTAACACTATTGAAAATCCCAGTCATACCCTCCCTGACTTTGAAATCATTACAGATGAGGTTTTCAAAGTGCTGCAGTCACTTAAAACAAACAAAAGTCCAGGACCTGATAAAATATATCCAAAATTACTTAAAGAAATATCAAGAAAGATGCTCAGACCTTTAACAATGCTGTTTAATATGTCCTTGCACCATGGTATCGTTCCTAGTGATTGGAAAATGGCTAACGTTTAAGAATAATCTTGACCGCTATCTCCTCCATCTAAATGTTCACTAGGTCAGTTTCAACGCCATGGTGGCCGCATAACAACTGTCACTGAGGTTTAGGACAGACCACCTAATTTGGCCCTTAGGGCATGTGTGGTCTGGTTATCTATGTAATTCCATGTAAGTCTATGTAATTCATGAGACTTGGCAACCCTACCCGGGCGGCGTGTTCCAATCTTGGAGGAATTATTATTTTTCTTCCAAGGTTCCAATGTTGGTTTATATTATTTTAAGAACAGTGAAGTATGGATGAATGTAGATATGGAGACAGGACTATTAGAACTTAGCTCGGGCCCGGTAGACTACAAATACGTAAATACAAATAGGTAAATACACACACACACACACACACACACACACACACACACACACACACACACAGAGATACACATAGGAAATTTGGTAATAAATCGCTCAGTTTGGCTATGAATCTTCATGGATTTGGTAAGCGCCTACTCGTGAGACTTGGCAACTCTAACCGGGCGGCGTGTTCTAATGTTGGCTTATATTATTATAGGAACCTTAGAGGAAGAATGAAAGGAGAGGGCATGACGTCACAGACGTGAAGCAGTCTTGCCCTGGGCTTTGCTCCTCCCCCTCCCTCAAGTCCACCCATAACATTGCCCCCCGGCTGGCCAGACGCGCGACACCCACACACCTCAAAATTTTGCCTTCATGCCGGCTTGCTCTGCCTTTGGTTGCGCCCACAGAGCCGGGGATGGCAGCATAACGCTTCATCGGTAAGACAAAATTATATTTGTGGTGAAACATTATATAGGAGGCGATAAATCTGAGCTTGAAAAAGAGCGACACAAAGAATGTGAATGATTCCTTGGTGGAAATTTCAAGGAAATCAACTGTAATTTGTCTCCCATGGCTTTTACACGATTCCCTGATGGTCCTGACCTTGGCCAGCCTTCTCTCCTTGTTCTTATATGGACAAATTTTACACCATTTTCCTTTTCTGGCATCATCCATTACAACATGTCAGATCACCTTCCCATATTCATTAACATAAATACAAAATCAGATCTTGATTCCAAACATAAGATTGCATTTAGAAACATTAATACCCATAATCACAATCTCTTTACAAGTGAATTACATCAAATAAACTGGGAAGAAACTCTTATTTTATCAAACACAAATGATAATTTTAACCTTTTCTTTAATACTAGTTATGCTCCCTATAACAAATGTTTTCCAATCAAAACAAAATATGCACTGCTAAGAGACTTCAAAACACATGGCTCACAAACGGAATACTTAATTCACTCAAGCATGAAAGTAATCTATTTAAAATGTACAAATTAGGTACAATCTCACATGATGTCGACAAACAATACAGAAACAGCTTTACACAAGTTATTCGATCTACTAAATCTAATCATTATCGGCAAATCTTCTCTAACTTCAGAAACAATACTAAGGAAATTTGGCAAGCGATTAATGAGATCAAAGGTAATGCCTACAACAAAAACATCATTAAGACCTTGCACTACAATAATTCCATAATAAATAACCCAACAGATATTTCGGAAGCTTTCAGTAACTATTTTTTCCAGCATCGCACCAGAGCTTAACAGCAAACATCCTCGGTCGAATATAAACCAAAAAGACTATTTAAAAGGTAGTTACCCGAACTCAAAGGTAATACCTATTCTCTCCACTCATGAAATAAAAGCAGTAATTAAGTCATTAAGTAATAAGAACGTTGGTATACATGATATAGCAGTTTCTGTCATCAAAAGAAATTCCGATTTATTATCTCTTCCCCTGACTATTCTTTTTAATCAGTCTGTTACAACGGGAACTTTTCCTGCTATGTTGAAGGTTGCTAAAATTACCCCTATTCACAAATCTGGACCTAATAATGACCCCAAAAACTACAGACCAATATCACAACTTTTAATATTCTCTAAGATATATGAATCATTAATGAAATCACATTAATGCAATACCTAGAAAATATGAATATTCTCAACCCTGCTCAGTTTGGTTTCAGACGTAAACATAACACTTTTCAAGCCCTGAACATCTTCTCTACTGCTGTTTTTACCGCTATTGAAGATAAACTTTCTGTCCTATCCATCTTTATTGATTTTGCAAAAGCATTCGAGACAGTCAACCATATTTTTTTTTTGTAAATAAAATGCATCATTATGGTATCCGTGGCCCGGTACTTTCATGGTTTAAAGATTATCTAACAGACAAGCATCAACATACTGTCTTTAATGGTGAAAAGTCATCCAATACCTCAGTCATTCTTGGTGTTCCTCAGGGCAGCGTCCTAGGTCCAATATTATTTCTAATATACATAAATGACATTATAGATATTTTTGCTGAATTCAAATCAATTTTATTTGCTGATGATATGACAATGTACTTAACTGGTCCATGTCCAGAGCAGCTTGTCCTCAATGCCAACAGTGAACTTGAAAAACTCTATCAGTGGTGCATATGCAACAGACGTACTATTAACACTGATAAAACTCATAAAACTCACTTTATTTATTTATTTACTTTTTTTACGTCTTGGCCTATTGCGCCGGTAGGCTTCTTCCCGGTGGATCCTGGATTCCTGATGGTCGGTCCAAGGCTTCTTCCCGGTGGGGCCTGATGGTCGGCCCAGCCCGTTCTGGCGCAGGCGAGTGTTTATAGTGGCGCCATCTTGCGTTGACTCATGCTGCCCTCCCGGAGCTCATCTTTAATCCTAGAATCTAGAGTCCGGGTTGATAGGTGGTCTTCTGGACAGCATGTGGGTAGTTTTAAGCCACTCGGCGGCGGCTGAAAAATCCCAGCTTGGTGGCATCGGGCGGGGATTGAACTCGCGTCCTCCTGAACGAGGGGCCGTCTCGCTATCCGTTCAGCCACTGCCTCCCCAATTTACAATAAGAAGCCTGCTAAATCTACCACAACTTCATCTAAATAACAAAATAATGTCCAGAACAAACCAAATAAACTTTCTTGGGGTTACCTATGATGATTCATTAACATTTAAGTCTCACATGAATAATCTCACATTAAAAAAATCGAGACACATTGCTTTGCTCTATCAAGTTAAAGACGTCATGCCACTAGATGTGCTTAAATGTATTTATTATGCTCACCTTTACCCTCAACTTACCTATTGTAACCCCATATGGTGCACAACTTATTCTACCTATCTAATTCCTTTAACCCTATACGTTCCGACCCCTTGAGATTTTTTGCGCTCGTATAGCCAACATCGTATTGATTTTTCTGAACAACAATAACGCTCGTGAACACTAAAAAAAAGTACTGGAACCTAATCAATGGTGTAAAGCAAGTGAATAATGAGTGAAAAGAAACTCTCAAGAAATAAAATCCTTTTCTCCCTCTTCCTCCTATTCTTCCTTCTTTTCTTCTTCTTCCTCCTCTTCCTATTCTTCCTTCTTTTCTTCTTCTTCTTCCTCTTCTTCCTTCTTTTCTTCCTCCTCTTCTTTCTCCTTTTCTTCTTCCTCCTCTTCCTCTTCTTTCTCCTTTTATTCTTCCTCTTCCTCTTCTTCCTCCTCTTCCTCCTTTTCCTTTTCTCGCTAGCTTCTCGCCTCTTTTTCTTCCTCTTTCTTTTCTTCTGCCTCTTCCTCTTCTTCCTCTTCCTTTCCTTCTTCCTCTTCTTCTTCATCTTCCTCCTCTTCCTGTTCTTCCTCCTCCTCCTCTTCTTCCTCTATTTCCTCCTCTTCTTCCTCTTACTCTTCTTCCTGCTCTTCCTCCTTTCCTTCCTCCTCTTCTTCCTCCTTTTCCTCTTCTTCCTCCTCTTCCTCTTCTTTCTCCTTTTCCCTCTTCCCTCTTTTCCCCCTCCTCTTCCTCTTCTTTTTCCTTTTCCTCTTCCTCTGCTTCCTACTTTTCCTCCTCTTCCTAGCTTCTCGTCCTACTCTACTACCACATACTTCCTCTCCTCTTCCTTTTCTTCTTCCTTCTCATCTTCTTCTTCCTTTTCTTGATTTTGCTCTTCTTCTTCCTCCTCTTCCTCTTTCTCTTCTTCCTCCTCTCCCACCTCTTCCTCTATTTCCTCCTCTTCTTCCTCTTCCTCTTCTTCATCCTCTTCCTCCTTTTCTTCCTCTTCTTCCTACTCTTCCTAGTCTTCCTCTTCTTCCTTCTTCCTCTTCTTCCTCCTTATTGTCCCCTTCCCTCTTTTCCTCCTCTTCTTCCTCTTCTTCCTCCTCTTCTTCTATACTTTTCCACCTCTTCCTAGCTTCTCGTCCTCTTCTTCTTCCTCTTCTATCTTCTTCCTCCTTTTCCTCCCCTACCTCTTCTTCTTCCTCTTCCTTTTCTTCTTCCTCTTTTCCTCCTCTTCTGCATCTTCCTCTCCTTCCTCTTCTTCTTCCTCCTCTCCCTCCTCTTCCTCTATTTCCTCCTCTTCTTCCTCTTCCTCTTCTTCATCCTCTTCTTCCTCCTTTTTGGTGATGATGGTGATGGTGGTGATGATGATGGTGGTGATGATGGTGATGATGGTGATGATGGTGGTGATGATGATGGTGGTGATGATGATGGTGATTGTGGTGGTGATGATGATGGTGGTGATGATGATGGTGGTGGTGGTGGTGGTGATGATGGTGGTGATGGTGATGATGTTGATGGTGGTGATGATGGTGGTGAAGATGATGGTGGTGATGGTGATGGTGGTGATGATGATGGTGGTGGTGATGGTGATGATGGTGATGGTGGTGATGATGATGATGGTGGTGATGATGATGGTGATGATGGTGATGATGATGATGATGGTGGTGATGATGGTGATGATGGTGGTGATGATGATGGTGGTGATGATGATGGTGGTGATGGTGATGGTGGTGATGATGGTGGTGATGATGATGGTGGTGATGATGATGGTGGTGATGATGATGGTGGTGATGATGGTGGTGATGATGGTGGTGATGATGATGGTGGTGATGATGATGATGGTGGTGATGGTGGTGATGATGGTGATGATGGTGATGATGGTGGTGATGATGATGATGGTGGTGATGATGATGGTGATGATGATGGTGATGATGGTGATGGTGATGATGATGATGGTGGTGATGATGGTGGTGATGATGATGGTGGTGATGATGATGGTGATGATGATGGTGATGATGATGATGGTGATGATTATGGTGGTGATGATGGTGGTGGTGATGATGGTGGTGGTGATGATGATGGTGGTGATGATGATGGTGGTGATGATGGTGGTGATGATTATGGTGGTGATGATGGTGGTGGTGATGATGGTGGTGGTGATGGTGATGATGGTGATGGTGGTGATGATGATGATGGTGGTGATGATGATGGTGATGATGATGGTGATGATGGTGATGATGATGGTGGTGATGATGATGGTGGTGATGATGGTGGTGATGATGGTGGTGATGATGGTGGTGATGATGATGGTGGTGATGATGGTGGTGGTGATGATGGTGGTGGTGATGGTGATGATGGTGATGGTGGTGATGATGATGGTGGTGATGATGATGCTGGTGATGATGATGCTGGTAATGATGGTGATGATGGTGGTGATGATGATGTTGGTGATGATGGTGGTGATGATGCTGGTGGTGATGATGATGGTGGTGATGGTGATGGTGGTGATGATGATGGTGGTGATGATGATGGTGATGATGATGGTGATGATGGTGATGGTGGTGATGATTATGATGGTGGTGATGATGATGGTGATAATGATGGTGATGATGGTGATGATGATGATGATGGTGGTGATGATGGTGGTGATGATGATGGTGGTGATGATGATGGTGATGATGGTGATGGTGGTGATGATGATGGTGGTGATGATGGTGGTGGTGATGATGGTGGTGATGATGATGGTGGTGATGATGTTGGTGATGATGATGGTGTTGATTTTGATGGTGTTGATGATGGTGGTGATGATGATGGTGGTGATGATGATGGTGGTGATGGTGATGGTGGTGATGATGATGGTGGTGATGATGATGGTGATGATGATGGTGGTGATGATGATGATGGTGGTGATGATGATGGTGATGATGATGGTGATGATGGTGGTGATGATGGTGATGATGGTGATGATGATGGTGATGATGATGATGGTGTTGATGATGGTGATGGTGATGATGATGGTGGTGATGGTGATGGTGGTGATGATGATGGTGGTGATGTTGGTGATGATGGTGGTGATGATGATGATGGTGGTGATGATGGTGGTGATGATGATGGTGGTGATGATGGTGATGATGTTGATGATGATGGTGGTGATGATGATGGTGGTGATGATGATGGTGATGATGATGGTGATGATGGTGATGGTGGTGATGGTGATGATGGTGATGATGATGATGGTGATGATGGTGGTGATGATGGTGGTGATGATGGTGATGATGGTGGTGATGATGATGGTGATGATGATGGTGGTGGTGGTGAGGATGGTGGTGATGGTGATGATGGTGGTGGTGATGATGATGATTGTGGTGGTGATGATGATGGTGGTGATGATGATGATTGTGATGATGGTGGTTGAGGGTGGTGCTGATTATGGTGGTGATGATGGTGGTGGTGATGGTGGTGGTGCTGGTGATGATCGTGATGGTGGTGATGATGATGGTGGTGATGATGATGGTGATGATGATGGTGATGATGGTGATGATGATGATGATGATGGTGGTGATGATGGTGGTGGTGATGATGGTGGTGATGATGGTGGTGATGATTATGGTGGTGATGATGGTGGTGGTGATGATGATGATGGTGGTGATGATGGTGGTCGTGATGGTGGCGTTGATGATAAGTGTCAGAGAGAGAGAGAGAGAGAGAGAGAGAGAGAGAGAGAGAGAGAGAGAGGCCAATGATAGACTACTTGACCGTTTGAACCTAGCTCCCCTCTCTTCCATCTTTCATAGTATTTTTTTTATTACGCTAAATTTCGCTTTCCTATTCGTCTTGATATCCCAAAATAATCTCTCTCTCTCAATGCATCCAGGTCCTCCCCAAAATAAACCATACGAGGCCAGTGATTTATAGAAAGTATTTTTTTTTTTTTTGCCGATAAGAGTATATTTGCTTATATTGAAAGGAACTGAATATGAATGACATGAATATTTCGCAGCAAGTGACACTGGCACTGATATTATTAGTATTGTATGTGCCATAATTCGTCATAGAAAACGAGCATAGCAACCCCTCGCCTCGCCGCCGGGCCAGAGACGCGCATGGCAACACAAAAACACACACACACACACACACACACACACCGTAAACACACACACACACATACGAATGCACGCACATCAATATGTATCAAGAGGGATGGCATGTTCCTCTCTTGTCTATTGTTGGTTACTTGCAATAATAAACTATCAATCAATCATCAATCACAAGCTCGTGTCGCCAACTGCCGTTGAATAACTCTCGTACACAGCGGGCTGTGATGATAGGCTAGCAACCTCTTTTTATTATGTTTATTACAGCCAGCTTGTTTGTTGGTCTGTTTAGTGTATCAGCTAAAGCTTTGTTAACATAAAAGATGCAGAACATGCAGTATAGCACTATACAATACAGGTATATAATACTTATAACAGTAATAATATCGTCATCCGGAGGCGTTTGAACGTTGGTTTTTTTTTCACAGCGTATCGCCGTGCTTCAAAATGATTCGCGTCGGTGTTTCTAAATATTCGTGTTTAGCAAGATAACGGAGGCTCCTATGGTTATTTTTGATATCGCATCTTAATCTACGGTATTTTCTACGTTTATCAGTAGGTCTGTTTTTCTTTTAAACTTGGTAATAAAAAAAAAAATGATCGTTTTGACAAAAATCCTCAGGGGGGGGCAATTGTGGCCCGGGTCGGAACTTGTAGGGTTAAGGCTGCAACTTAAAAATATTGTAAGAATAATAACTAACAGTAGTTATTTTGAGCACACTGGCCCACTCTTTAGGCAAACCAAAATTTTAAAGTTAGATGATGTATCCAGACTTGCAATTGCCACCTTCATGTACACACACTCAAAAAATTATCGTTACACATTCAGCACGATACAAACTGACACCAAAGACGAAGCCAATGAGAACAGGCTACTCATGTTGGTATCACTGCGTGTGTTGGGTGTGGGTTCACTTGCCTGAACCAAGTGAGCGGGACTCGTAAATGAAGCAGTAGAATTTGAGCTGGCACAGTAACGCTTCATGAAACACACAGGTGGAGTCTTAGTCGAAGTTAATTGATCTGTGTTCTATGTAGCTATAATATTGAAGTGTTTGGGGTGATGAAATTATGCTTTAACATCTCACACACAATTGAAGAGTTAAAATTTCGTCCATTTAGGAGACAATATGATAAACACCTTGCGGTGCAGAGTAAATCCCACTGACTGATCGCCACATACGGCTCCACTGAGCCTAGGAGGTTACGTAAAACTTAGCTAACCCTTATGATAGATGTATAGTGGATTATAAACTTGACTTATCACCCAAATGGTAAGATAACATTGGCAATTGTTTCGCTAGTATAGCATGCACTACTCGAGTCACGGTATTCGCTTGTTTCGAAACAATCATGGAATGCACACAATAAGATTAATTCTCTAATAATTCTCGGCGAGTCATTATACCAACATGTTAGACAAATTAATTCCCGCGTGCAAGCTATTTAATAAATTACTCTTCTCCAGAGACGGCTCATTTCGGCAATTCAAAACGCCCGTGCCAAACTCCTTATTCGTCAACTTAAAAAGCGCGCAACGTTACTACTTTTTATTAGGCAACGAGGCAGCACAAGAGAGAAGGGTAGCCCAGGAGTAGATTGAAACAACCTGAAGAAATCCATGCAACTCTGTTTAAACTTTATCTTTCTTACCAGCAATGCTTTTAGCGTTGCAATTTGAAGCTGTGTTTTTTTTTCAAATGCCCACAACTTGTTCATGAAAGAAAAGACACGTTCAGTGGAAGCATTGATTCCAGGATGGCACATTATGAACTGAACTATATCTGATATGCGTTGACGGTTGTTTCTGTCTTTGATATGGGAGAATACTTCTGCCCACCGCTGTTACGTACTATATCATATGAGCATTATTGTTTTATAATTTGTGAATATAAAGCTTAAACAAGTGGCACTCAAATCACTCCGTTAATATTATGGTCATATCTGGTATCTCCCTCTCCAGAGCCGTATCTACGGCTCTGTTCCTCTCTTTCCCTCCCTTACGGGGTCGTGTCCTGCTCCTCCCAGCAGAGCTGAGGTGGTGTGGTGATTGCACACTTACCAACCCTGCCGAGATTACCGGGTTGCTCAATGTGAAATTCGTGGGACCCCACTATAACGATAGTTTTTTGAGTGTGTGTACACAAACAAGAATGCTCAACACAACCTCCTTCCATCCCATGGCCATAACACCCGCCACCCTCACAGCCTGAGTCTTCCTTCTCATCGCCTCAACACTCACTCACTCACTTAAGTCCTGTTGTCTGGAACTCTATTCCTTCACAAATTCAGGATGCGCCCTCCCTGGGTACATTTAAAGGAACTCTATTCCTTCACAAATTCAGGATGCGCCCTCCCTGGGTACATTTAAAAACAAGTTAAAAGGACATATTTCAATGAATTATTAACTAATCCACTCCGTCCTAGGTTATCACCGCTGTGTTCTGTCACAATATGACCTTACTGGATGATATGTACAATAATTACTAATGAACTGTGTTATTGTTATCTGTAATGTTCATCCTATTTATCAGTTATCTTAGTTCAATAGGCGCACCTAACAATCACCAAATGAGGGGGTACAAACTTGGCGGAGGGACTTTTTTGGCAGCCATAGCCGGTAACGGGCTAAAGAGTAGCTTATCCAGATATTTCGTTTTTATTTATTAATGATCCACGAGACATCCAAGAGTTAAATCGAAGTATGTGCTTATCTTTGTATTCATTCATACACACACTGGTAATATTTCTTTGGTGTCTGATTCACTTGTTTGAGTGAAATTCTAATGTGAAAAACAGTTACATATTCGTGTCACTAGTAAAAATGAAACTAGTAATGAAAGTTTTGCCACCATGAAATATACACAAATATATAAATATGAAAGCTCACGAAGTCACACTAAGTGACATCACCTGCTTTGCGCCCTAAAAATATGCTGTTTTTGGTATCTTACACCCGCAAAATGGCATATAGGCTGGCTCCGGCCTGCGGGCTACAGCCTCAACGTTGCCAGATTGTCGTACTCAGCCGATTATATTTCCCGACTTCCTACCCCTTAACTGTCTTCTGGGCTCCAATAACGAAACTAGTTTATAGTTATCATTAAAAGAGTTAGATCCTGATGTTTCTTGACAATAGTTAGGCGTCAGAAACCGGTAAATACTGTGCTCTGAGTACGACAATCTGGCAACGGTGCTATACGTATTTTCATATTATTGTTCTGTTGTTTATTCAATGTTCTGTTCAAGAAAAAGAATACCCATAATTTTAGTTAGTTTTTGGTTATAAGGATTCTTTACGAAATACAATTATAACATTACCTTCTACTAGTTAGGAAACGTACTGAATCCTGGATCGGCTACAGTGATGTTAGGTGCGCCTATTATAGTTATCAATTATAACTGGCTCATCACATAGCATGTGAAATGTATTAAGAAACTGATTGTCTAATTCTCTTTTAGGTATATAAACTGATCATATAGATTCCTTTATTATGTATAATTGTTATTTTAATTATTATTATTATTATTATTATTATTATTATTATTATTATTATTATTATTATTATTATTATTATTATTATTATTATTATTATTATTATTGTTATTTTAATTATTATTATTATTATTATTATTATTATTATTATTATTATTATTATTATTATTATTATTATTATTGTTATTATATATACCATTGTTATTCTCATCAATATTATCTTTTTAACTTTTTCTGATATCATTATTATTATTATTTTTCAATATCATTAATATTATTACTATTAATATTTTACTATTATTATCATTATTATTATTATATATATTTTTCTTGCATTATTATTACTAGTATTATTAGCATTTCACATTTTTTTACTGATATTATTGTCATATCATTATCTTTTTTATATTTTTTTATTATTATTATTATTATTATTATTATTATTATTATTATTATTATTATTATTATTATTATTATTATTATTATTATTATTATTATTATTATCATTATTATTATTATCATTATAATTATTAACAAATTTAACTTTGCCTGAAAAGCTTAGCTTCATATAGGCAAGCTGCAGATGTAAAGAAAACAAAAATTATATAAAGAACACTATTATACAACTGTAGCTATAAATAAATGTTTCAGATCTCTCTCTCTCTCTCTCTCTCTCTCTCTCTCTCTCTCTCTCAGGAGTTATCTTCTATTATTTATTCCACTCTTGAAAGTCGTTTTTTTCATCGCTGGTGATCAAGACATCACCACTCCACAACCATTTCTCTCCCTAAAAACATGTCACCAACCCCTCTCAGTAATTGGTGCCTGACCTGTATGTTGCATTTTCTCCAAATACTGGTTAATATACCTCGAACAATGACATGCATGATTGTGTAACACGGTTGGTTGACGTCGAGTCAAATATAGCTATTATTTGCGCATGGGTAAGCTTTTCTCCTTCCTGCCCCAATATTTCCTTCTGTTTTCTCGTAGTGGGTTTTCATCACATCTGAGACGCTCTACATAGAAGGCTGTACATCCTTCTACATTAAAAGTAAGGCCATGGTCAATATATAATGAACATTATACAGAGGAATTGTGAGGGATCAAGGCGGGTGTGGAACATTTCTTCTCAGCTTCTACGGAATATATACAAGGAAATACTGGTGTTTTTTTATATGAAAACCTGTACTTACATCCCTAGTGCGTATACTGCAGCAGTTGAATAACAAAAAACATATGATATGTGGAAGCAATAAGGCAGACAAGCTCATTTACTCCGACGATCTAGGAGCGAGAAAGCCAATGTTATGAGTGGACTTGCTCTCCCGCTAAGCTCCGCCCACCACTGTCCCTCATTCTTCATCTCACAGTGAAGAAAAAAAACAGAAAACTACTGTTTTTCGCATTATATGATTTTTTTATATAAGTCCAAGAAAATTTAGATTGTTCTTATACCCAATTAATAATACAGTAACATGGAAAAATGTTTTAATAAATCATTAAATGTGCGAAGATATTGGGAAAGAGGTGATCCTCAGCAGCTCTTCCTGAAGGGAGATAAATAGTTCGTTTCATTTCTGCTCGCCGCTTCGCGCGCTGCACAGACACACTCCTCGTTACTGGTTATACCGTTTGGCCACGAAGACTGCTTTCCTCGCGGGAAGAGGGAAGAGATTGACTGATAATACAGGGGTTTCACTCCACTCCGTCTAGTAAGGCTGTGTGTATGAAGCCCCGCACACATGATTGATTGATTGATTTGGGATTTCCTTCGTGGCGCCGCAACATCTTGGGTCATATGGCGCCGGAGTGCGTAATAAAATGGAAAGCAAATTAGTAAAATAATCTTAGTTTAGAAAAATCTATCCATGGACCAAAGTATGTTGAGGGGTATTAAAAAGTGTTCTAAAATGGTCCATTAGAATAACTTCAGCGTTTAAAAGACTACAGGAGATGGAGAACGCCCACCTCCCGCAAATACCCCATGACGTCATATCCCGGGGTGAGCACCTTTTCCCCCAGCATTAGGGAGAGGGAAAAATTTCCATCTACATGACACCGGGAGAGGTACTGCTCACGCAGGTCCTGCAGACTGGGGCACTCGACCAGCAAGTGCCGGACAGTCATGGGGACCAAGCAGTCGTCGCAGTAAGGCTGCACACCCCGAGACATGAGGAAGCCTTGTGTGTAGCGTGTGTGACCCGTCCTCAGGCGGGCCAGGACGGTTTCCGTTTTGCGACACTTTATGTGGGAGTAAGACCACGGACGTCTTGCCCTGGTCGTGACTTCCCCCATCTTGGTGGTGGCAGTCATATCCTCCCATCTGGCCTGGCACACGCTATCAGCGGTGGCTCGGATGTTAGGTACAAGTCTTGCAGGAAGTGGGCGAAGGTGAGGTGCAGCAGGGACAGGCTGGTAGCTGCCGCCTTGGCCAGCCGATCGGCCTGCTCGTTCCCTGAACCCCTACATGGGCCGGGACCCAGCAAAAGGCCACCCGACTACCTCGACGGTTTAATAAGTAAAGCCATTCTAAAATCGATAAAATAAGGGGATGACAGTAATCACGGGCCGCTATAGCAGCCAGTGCGCTACGAGAGTCGCTATAAACAGTAAAGGAGTTCTGGGGGAGACTAAACTTAATTTTGAGAGCTAGTAAGATAGCGGAAGTTTCAGCCGTAAAGACTGACGCCACTCTAGGAAGGCTAACGCCCCGGCAGAAGGTAGGAAAGACGACACTGAAGCCTGCTCCAGTGTTCGACTTAGACCCATCCGTATAGACGGGAACAGAGCCCTCGTGAGAAGAGAAGTGCTCTAAAAATAAGGACTGTGCTGCGTAACAGGGGAGGGAGCTCTTTTGGTCCGTTATAGGTCTACACACTTCTACGCTGGGAAACTGCCAATAGCCCACCCTCGGGATGCGGTGGGGACAAACAGTGAATGGAGGAACTGCCCAGGCTGCCATAAGTGACTGCACCCTATATCCAAAAGGTTTAGGGAAACTCGGCCGAGCGTCATACACGCGAGAGCGAGAATCTTGGGAGGCGGTAACACAAGGCACAGAATCTGGAAGGCGGTGAGTCCGATACCAGCATCTCAGCATTAAAGACCTCCGGCGCAGGTCCAAGGAATGCATGCCGGCATCCACTAACATACTAGCAATCGGACATGACCTAAAGGCTCCTGTTGCAAGACGGACCCCAGCATGATGCACAGAGTCCAACATACGGAGACGAGCATCCGACGCAGATGAATATATCTCGCACCCATACTCCAGTTTCGGAAGTATAAGTGATCTGTGCAACATGAGGAGGGTCTGGCGATCCGCACCCCAAGAGGTATGGGCTAAAACTCTAAGGAGGTTAATTGCCTTCAAACAAGTTGCCTTGATATACCGGAGGTGAGGGACCCAGGTCAGCCTTGCATCGAATATCAGCCCAAGAAATCGGGTCTCCTCCACATGAGATTCTGCGACCGTAGAAGTATAGGTCTGGGTCCGGGTGGACTCCATGAATACGGCAGAAGTGCATGGCCACAGTCTTAGTTTGGGAGAACCGAAAACCTTGAGTTTCAGCCCACGTGGATATCCTGTTAAGTGCCAGCTGTAATTTTCGTTCTATCAGTGACATCCTGGATCCAGAGACTGAGATGGACAGGTCATCGACATACAAACTCCCTCGGACTCCTTCTGGTAGTACACTAATAACGCTGTTGATGGCCACGGCGAAGAGAGTAACACTGAGAATACTCCCTTGCGGCACACCATCTTCTAAAAGAAGAGCATCAGAGTGCATGTCTCCAACCCTCACCCTCAAGAAACGATTCGATCAAAACTGTTTGATAAAATCGGAGCCGGGCCACGAAGACCAAACTCATGGAGGGAAAGTAAGATGCCATGACGCCAGGCAGTGTCATACGCTTTTTCCAAATCAAAGAACACTGTAACTTGGTGTTGGTTGGAGGCGAAGGCCTCACATATAGATGACTCCAAAGATAGAAGGGCGTCTGAGGTGGATCGCATTTTGCGAAAACCATATTGTACTTGTGATAAAATATTCCCTTTCTCTAAGTACCACATGAGCCGCCCATTCACCAACCTCTCCATAACCTTGCAAAGGCATGAAGTGAGTGATATGGGACGGTAATTTGTTGCCTGCCGGTGGTCCTTTCCAGGCTTAGGGATTGCAATAATAACGGCAACGCTCCAGGAAGACGGATAATCACCGGTATACCAAATTCTATTAAAAAGAGACAATAAATACATAAGTGATTCGTCAGGACTATGACGTAAAAAGGAGTATGGGATGTCATCGGGACCTGGTGACGAGTCATGGCACTGGTTTAGAGCTGAACGGAGTTCAAGACTAGAAAAAGGGGCATTATACGACTCGCCGTTATTAGAAGCAAAACTGAGGCCAGCAGACTCCAAGCGCCGACGATGGCGTCCCGAAGGAGATGTAGTGTCTTTCCTAGATACATTTGTAAAATGTTGGGCAAGGACTTGAGCAACTGCAATAGGTTCGGCCACGTTCCTGCCTGCTTCTGACAGGACAGGAGGGGAAGGGACGGTATATTTCCCAGAGATTTTCCTCACTCGTTTCCATACCTGCGCTAGGGACGTCTCCTTGTTTAGGGTGGATACGTATGCCTTCCACGAAGCACGACGGGCCTCTTTAAGGACCCGTCGGGCATGGGCACGCGCCCGTTTGAAGGCTTCTAAGTAATGTGGATCTCCACGATGTCGGCAGAGGCGTGAGAAAGCGGCGTTTTGCCTTCACAGAAGCGGCGCACCAGGGGTCCACCAGGCATGGGACGTCTGGGAAAGTGACCAGACGTCTTTGGAACTGCTAATATGGCTGCCGAGTGTAGTAAGGTAGTAAAATATGCCACCGCTTCGCCAGTGCTGCTGAAGTCATCTAAAGACCGTGCAGTGGAACTTAGCTGTTTGAAGAGTTGCCAGTCTGCTTTATCTATACGCCAGCGTGGGAGGCGAGTGCGTGGTTCGCCCTTGGCTGACGATAAAACAATAGGGAAGTGGTCACTTCCATGCAAGTTCGGTAAAACCTTCCAGTTGAAATCTAAAATAATATTAAAAGAACACAAAGACACATCGATAGCCGTAAAAATACCCGTTTGGCTATGGAAGTGCGTCATATCTCCAGAATTAAGAGCTCCCAGTTCCTCATCTTCTACCACAGATGCCAGCATCACGCCTCGAGGGTTAGTGGTGCAGTCTCCCCACAGTGGATGACGGCCATTCACATCGCCTAGTAAGAGGAAAGGGGCAGGAAGATCAGCGATCAAGTTATCAAGATCCCTCCTCTCTACATGAGCGCTTGGAGGAAAGTATAAGCTGCAAACTGTGTACTGTCGTGGGAGAAAGAGCTGGATGCTGACCGCCTGGAAGGGAGCTGACAACCTTACGCGTGAGAAAGGGATATCACGGCGGACCAGTATGGCACTGCCGCCACGATTCCCTTGGTCTTGTAGAGGATAAGAATATAAAATTTGGTAACCAGGAGGCCCAAAAGGAGTACTTTCTCCTACCATGGTCTCCTGAATGCAAATGCGTACTGGGGAATAACGGGCTATAAGACTGAGCAACTCTTCCCAATTGGCACGCAGACCACGGCAGTTCCACTGCACGATATTGAAGATGATTACTTAGTGAGGTGCTTTGGGGCTCTTCCGGAGAGGAATCGCCCTGCACCTACTGGGTTCCTTTAAAGGGCCATCACCTTCATTAAAGGACCCTTGGTCCGAGCTGTAGCTGGTTGCGATACCATATGTACCGCAGACCGATTGGCAGGCTGGGGGCATTCAACTACCCTCCTGCCCGCGACTGCTGCCGGCGTCTTCCTCTCCCGCCTCTCTCCCAACCGTCAGCCACCTGAGGTAGCAGCAGAGGAGGAGGAAGCAGAGGAGGTCCCCGGAGAAGACTCTCCGGAGGTTGAGGCCACGGGCGCCGGCAGCGACACACCTGTAGCCTGAGCACCAGCAGACTCCGGCCCACAGACAGCCGGAGCAGCTGGCGCAGGGGCGGCAGCAGCCGACGCCTGGGGTACCTCCGGCGATCCCACAACTGGCGCCGGAGTTTGCTTGGTAGGGGAGTCTCATCGAGAGACTCCTCACTGCGTGAACGTTTCTGTTGTTGTGGCTCTGTTCGGAGCGGGACACGATTTGGTGTGATTTCAGGTAAAGGCGTCGACACAGAAACGACGGAGCTGCAGGGCACGACATATCCTGGGAGGTTTTGAGACGGCGTTGAGCGTGTGACTGGAGAACTGAGGCATAGGTTCTACCAGGACTAGACAGCCTGGTAAGGGCGAGTCGCTTTGCCTCTACAAAGACAATTTCTCTTTATTTCGAATGGTAAGCACCTCTCTCAAATCTAAGGCGATCACACTCTTTCGAGGAAGCTGGATGGGGCTCGGCACAGTGGTAGCACCGAACAGGGCCTGGCACTCCTCACCATGGTCATCCCTACCGCAGGTGACGCATACTTTAGGGAGACCATTCTGCAGGCGGCGGCATGTCCGAGTCACATGTCCATATAACTGGCAATGGAAACAACGTCTGGGGTTTGGGACATATGGTTTCACGTGGAGGTTTAACCATGCCAATTTTACAGTTCTAGGGAGCTCTAGCCGATTAAAAGTTATGAATAGTGTGGATGTGGGTGTCAGTGCTCCTTCTTCTTTCTTGTGGACACGCCTCACCGCAACAACGTCATACTCCTCGAGTTCCTTAACCAGGCGCTCCTCCGAGTAACGAAGGAGGTCTCTTGAAAATACCACGCCGCGCGATTGGTTCATGGTAGCATGGGGGGCACATGATACTGCAGCCCGGAACTGAGGTGAGGGCACGGAGTCTTTCACTCTCTTCAGGAGAAGAGACTTCCACAAGAAGGCTGCCATCTCCTGCGGAAGCATCTTCGGCTCTCTGCCGCAAGTCTTGACAAGTTCACGGTGGACTTCGAAAATGTCGAGATCATTAACAGATCGACCATCTAGGGACTTTACGGTGATGTATTTGTCATAGGATACAGATTCAAATAGACCGGGCAGGACCTCAACTTGAGAACTCTGCGAGACTGGCACATTCTTTGGTCCCTGCTTCCGGCTCTTGGTCCGGGAGCCACCGGGTCTGGGGATTAAGAAAGAAGAGGCAGATGCCCTTTAGTGCCACTCGAGCCTGAAACGGCTCCAGGGTGGCGATGAGGGAAGGCCGAGAAGAGGTTTCCGGGGAGGGTCGGAGGTCAGGTAGGGATGTAGGCCGAGGTAAATTCGGGGATTTAGATGCCATAAAGGTGACAATTATTTCACTTCCCCACCCCCACCCACCACGGAGCCCAACATGGAGGCTAATGCTGGAGCAACAGCTCACAGCAGCCTCAGGGGTAGTGGGGAAGTATACGGCAGCTGCCTGGTGTGAGGCGGCAGCGGGACCATTGCGGTGCCCACCAGACAACAGCCACTTGACCCTAGCCAACGCATGACCAGCCGATTGATAGAGCGGGGCCACACAAGACCACCCGTCTCACCCCAACCCTCCCGCCAAAGGAGCGTGTTGTCCACCGAAGGGAACTACACCCTGCCCCGCGGTGGACTCAACTCCCAGACGAGAGGGCGGGGAGTGTACAGGACGCCACGCACGGCAAACACGTGGGGAGGCTCAGCCATGCCCTTGATGGTAGTCGGCAGGCATACGTCACCACTGGTAAGCCTCCAGTACCAGTAGTGACGGGGGAGTGTTTAGTCCACTCTGGCCGACAAACAGCAAGCCCTACAGAGGTGGACGGACCACCTAAGTAGGTGGTGCTGCCGACCAGGCTTCAAGCCCCGCTACCACGGCAAGGAACTCCCCTCAGCGGGGCCCACACACATGAGATGCATACCCCATACGAGGACGGACAATGCCCCTGGGCCCAGTATATGGACAGCATCTGTGCGGGGGAGAACTGGCGGAGACGATACAGAACGCCCAACCTCGAGGAAGCTGATTTGCCGAGAAAAGAGATTTGAAGTTTTCAGTTAAAATCTTGAGTTAAGGATAGACCAGTGGCGTCGTTAGCCTTGGGCTTCCCGGGCTTGAGCCCCGAATGTTTTGACTCTAGCCCTGAACCTTTTTTAACCCCCGGGCCCCGGGCCCCCGTCCCTCCAAAAAATAATAAATAAATAAATAAGAGACATCTAAGAAGTAGTAGTTCCTAAATGTCTTTTTTTTCCAGGTATTGTACTGTATTTCCGCTGTTTGAACGGAGCTGATGTTACTGATGTAGTTCATACTAAAGATTACATTTTGAAGCCATATACCAGTAGTTTGAGCAGTTTGTAGTTCACTGTGCAATCTGTGCAATGTGGTGAGTGTAGTGTTTATCTTGGGTGCATGGTGGTGAACGCAAACAGGTCCTCCCCCCCACATTTTTTTTTTCGCTCACTGTAAACTTCAGCCCTTGATGTTTTTCTCTTAGCCCCGAATGTTTTTGAACCCTAGAAACGCCCCTGGGATAGACCGAGGATGTTTAGTGTAGAAAGTGACAACTGAGTGTAGTCGAAGAATAGGGGATAGGTATTTGGAAGATTGTGTCATATGAGACGCAAACAAATGCTTAATTACATGTTTAAAAATTTCCTGAGGTGTAGTCACATGAAATACAATCGGGTATCTAACAGAGTTCATGTAATCCCTCATCTCGAGTGTAGTTCTTTAAAAGAATCTCAAAAGCAGTTTCAACACGAAATCAGAACCTCGCGCGTGTGGCATGTAGTTAGTGATTTTTTTTTTAGCGTCCGGCTTATAGCGCCGGCAGACCTTATCATGATGGGTCCCTATGGTGTGCTCAGTACCACAATAATATAACTGCCAAACATTAATCTAAGTAAACATTTTCGTGTCAGTGTCCGGGTCCGGTTTTGGACCCTCCTTTTCTTGTATTAAATCAACTCTTTTATCACTCATTAATTACTCCATAAATGATTTCACCGTCTCGTATCCCTGGTAGCGTGATCCGGCTTAAGTTGTTATTGGAGACTGGAGTTCGGGGATAAACAAGGGAAAAAGGAAATATACATTTATTTAAAATTAAATGAAAGTAATTGCCTTACGCAATATTCTGTGCTCAGACGATCATAACATTCTGGCATATTCAGCAATGGATACAACATATGACAAACGACATGTCTTAAACATAATACTATAATATGTGCTCAATGGTTGCCAATAATAATAATAATAATAACACTCTTCATACCACAAGCAGTGGTTTGTATCTCTCTGCTTACATCACAACAATTATGTATTCTCCTCACACGTCCTAATAACACATCCTATAGTATAATCTACTGCAATTCACGGAAACACCAAATCATCCCACACGCAGTGGTTTCCATCTCTGCTTAACATCGCAACAAATAATCACTATTCTGTACCACTCAAAATCCTACTACACATCTCCTAACAATATAATCTCCAGGACAAAACAGTCGGCTTCCCTTAGATACTCGAATTTCTACTCACGATTAAGATCACCACAGCCATTCTCAGCTGAATGAGTAGCAAGTCTGCTTGAAGCGAGTGCAAGGCTCGGTCTGCCCATATCACTGTTGTCTAGGTCACATTTTTCCTTGCTTGAGGCGGAACTACATCTTTGACACGCCTTCATTTTCTATATAACCAGTAGCCAATACTTCCTGTCAACAACCATTGGCTCGCTCATTATGTTACATTGTTTACTTCTCCTACTATTTGTGAATTCACTCTTAAGACACTCCCACAGTGACTTCTCTTTTCAGTTATTCGCTTATAGCATTCCGTCACACCGCACGTGACATGTTAGAGTCCTCTTGAATGGTTATCCACACTTCCTGACCACGCCTACTGGGTATCTGCTTTCTTGTATGTGGGTCTGGGTATTTTCCATAACCTCTCAGTAGTGTTAGTGCTTATCAGATGTTTACAACTTTGTATATCTGACTATTTGCTTTCCTTCCCTCTCCTATCATATTTACAATTCTTGTCTCCATATCTCCACTCGGTATTTGCCTCTGATTGGGGTTACTACTAATTAACTGTGCTGCTATGGTCGTCTTCTGTTTGTCCATATTCTGGGTCCCAACATACTTCCCCTTCCGGAAGATCTCGCCCCTGAGATCTCACAGGTGTTGGTGGAGAAGATACGCCTTTCAATGTCTGCAGTGGGCTCGAGTCTGGAAGCAGGCGTCGTCGAACGTAGCGCAGGACATAGGAATACCCCACAGCAGACGTCACCAGCAGAAGAACCAGGATCACGACAATGGCGATAACAATCCACCAATGGTTTTCGGGTTGAAAGGGCTGATTTGGCTCGACCACAGAATTTATGGGCTGCAAGCCAGATGTTAGCTCCTGTAGGGGGATGGACTCAGCACTGCGAAGAGAAGGAAGGTCAGGCAAAACGGACCAATTAAAATGGCCTGTAAGAACCTTTGGGAGAGGAGGGAGGTGGAGAGGGAGAGGGGCGAGAGATACCGTGATCGGGGCCCTCCACAACTGCTTCTTGTCCAGGAAGTGTTAGGGATGGGCTGTGGGCGCTGCAACCTTGCCGAAGCGTCAATATTCCACTACCTGCCAGGCTGACAGTATGCTTGTGTACAGGATTTGTGGGGCATGTGAGTGTTAGAGTGATGGGGGAGGCAAGTGAATAGGTCCAGTAGCCAGGACCTTTTATAAACATAGGGGGAAATGTTTTCAAGACTATTGTTCGGCAGAGGTTGATCACTGACTCATGATTCAAAAAAGCAGCCGATTCACAAGAGGCTGCGTGACTAGCCTCATAGACGGGGCCTGTGGGAGGACAAACTAACATATGGTTATTTTTGTTACAGTGTTCTATACTAGAAAGCAGAAAGTATGTTTTCCTATTCTCACTGAAGGCAATATATTGGGAATCAACACTATACATCAGAAAGTAAGTGCTATTCTGCACAGAAAATGGAAGGGAGTCGATTCGAAAGACATCAAAGGTGTCAGGCGGATCTCCTCGTAAAGGTATGGTGAAATAGAAATTTCGAGAATCGTGCAAAGCCGTTGTCCTGGAGGACACAGTTATCATATCCCTATATAAAGCTAAAAAATCAGGAACTGCAGGGAACAAAAGACCTGGAGGCCGAACTGAGGCTTCCTTTAATATACTTAACAGTTGTTCGTCTGACATAATGGTTGGAGTTATATATGTTTGCAGGAGAGCCTGCAGACCCAACTTTAAATCTAGAACACCCGTACTGATATGTCCTAATGCTAACTCTAAATCCAACAATGTTTGGAGGAGCTCTTGCTCTCCCTCTAATACCAAAGTCTGTATGGACATGTGACGTACAACCTGGTTCGATATATTTACAGCAGAAGATAGTCTATTCAGAGCAGACTGCATAGTATGCATATTTCGTAACGTGACATTTAATGCAGTTGAATGAACGTTTAACATGATACGTTCTTGTTCAGTTAGTGACTCTAGTTCTCCAATTTTTCCATGAATAGCATCAACTTGAGCCTGGGTCGCTGTACCAAATAAGATATTAGACAAGGATCCTAGAAAGTTAATCATTCCCCGCTTTGGTCTATAATTCATTGAAATATGCAGTTTGTTTGGGTCAGTAGTCATCACATAGCGTAGGAATGTTTTAAGATTATATAACAATGAACTGAATTCATTTTCAAAATTTAAAAGTGTGTGCTTTATTGATTTTATAATTGGATACTCAGGTGACATTTGAACAACATTCCAAGCTAGAGTAGCAGTCAAATTCCGTGCCTTATACAATGGAGCTAAAACATCTTTTTCTGTGAGGATAAAAGGTACTACATAGTCTCTGCCTGTGAGGACTAGACGGTATGTCGGTGTGAAACTCAAGCCAGCACGTATCGGTGATTCTTGTGTTGGGATCGAGCAGTGCACCGATGAAGCCAAACAAATCTGCGGATAATTACGTTATATTAGCGCTTGAAAAGCGTATTTTTTAACGTGAGCTATTATCCTTTCCCATATTCTATTGGCTTTGTCATAACATTTGGCAATTCCTGTACCGTCGTGGAAGAGCGAAGGCTATATTTATGTTTTGGTGGCCCTGAAAAGTTGGGAGTAACCAGGGAGGGGGTCGTATCAGCTACTGTAGCCTGTGCATCAGCTGTTTGGGCTGCTGGAGAACGAACATTTGTTTTAGCTTCATAAATAGTAGTCAACTCTCCGTTACGAGTTATCAATTCTTTGGTTGAATTTTCTTCAGCGATTTCAGGGTTAAGCAATGCAAAAAATAGATCAGTGTCTGTCTGTGGATTTAAAGGGTATGCTCGCCTAACCGTTGGACATTGTTGCACATCGATGCAGTCTTCATGAAGGACTTTTATCCTATCTGTGTGGACTGTTGAAACCTTACTTGTCCTGAGGTTCCTAAGTTTTACCACTACATCACTGATCTTCTCTATTACTCTATAGGGTCCATCAAAAATAGGTTGCAACTTTTTATTTTCTTTTCTTTTTGGTGTATGTTTGAGGAACACCCTTTCGCCAACGCTGATAGTTTTGAGTTTCGTAGGTTTGTAGTACTTTTCCATTTCTTCTCTTCCTTCTTCAATATAAACCTGGCATCTATCATAAACTTTCTTTGCAACTGCAGCCATTTCTTCTTTATAGGAGTCAATATCATACCAGGGCTGCTGAGTTTTTTCTAACATAGTGTAGGGCATACGAGGATCCCGTAAGTACATGAGATAAAAAGGGGACTCCTTTATGGTGCGATGATACGCAGTATTATAGACCAGGGTGGCTGCGGGTAACATTATATCCCAAATGGACACATTTCCTAGAACCATTGTCCTCAAAATGTTAACAATGGTATAATTTGCGCGCTCTATTATTCCATTTGCACTTGGATGGTAAGCCGTTATTTTCGCGTGCCGCATGAGGAGTTCAGAAGTTATCTCTTGCATCACCGAATTAACAAACTCTGAACCTTGATCTGTAACAACTGTCTGAGGAACACCGTGTACACAAACCACATTTACGTACAACGCCTTTGCTACTTCGGGATTCCTTACTCCGTAAGGGTACTGTAATCAAATATCTGGTAAAGACATCAATTATTGTCATTACGTATCGAAACCCATTGTCCGATACACCCATGGGACCTACAAGGTCCATGTGTATTCTCTCAAAAGGAGCGGTGACGTCCGGATAATGCCGCAAAGGAGCAGGGTGGAAGTTCCCAACTCTCTTAAAACGACTACACGTGACGCACTTCCTTACATACTCTTCTACATCCCGTTTCATTCCAGGCCAGAAAGCGAACTTTCTACACCGAGATAACGTAACTTTGGTTCCTCCGTGCCCTGCAGTTGGCGACGAATGAGCCAGAGTTATCGCGTTTTGGAAATACTTGGGGGGTAGAATTACCACCTTAGTGGCTTCTCCGTACGGATTCTCTATAATACGATATAACACATCGTGTTCCACCTGCAATTCTGACAGGGGCATCTTTACATTATGCCTTTTATCTCTGAGTGTCTGCTCAATCTCTTTCATGGGGCACCCTTCTTTTATCATATTTTTTATTATTCTATATGCTGGCTGCTCATTTTGCAGCTCACTAATCTCCTGAATACTCCAGTCAAGTGTATGGCCAATACACTCACAATTCATGTCCATACATTTCATACATTTTGATTCTATATCATTTGGCGCCTTTTTCTTTTTCTGCACTAGTGCAATACCTTGCCCCTCGTTATTTATGTGTTTCACGGTTTTTGTTGTTCCCCATCCACAAACATTATCGCGCGGATCTTCTAATTCAATCACAGTGTCCTGTTGAGCCTTCATCCTTGATAAAAAGTCTGCAACTATATTTTCCTTGCCAGGCAAATGATTGATTGTGAAATCATACTCACTCATGAGAGCCTGCCATCTAGCTATCCTGCCGTTGGGACTAGCTACCTGTAACAACCAGACTAAAGGTCTGTGATCCGTGTGGATCTCAATAGGGTAGCCCAGTATTAATGGGCGGTTCACTTGCAACCCATATATTACGGCTAAAGCCTCTCGTTCAACTGTACTGTACCGCTGTTCTGCCGTGTTTAATTTCCTACTAAAAAAGGAAATAGGTCTTAGTTTATTATCATTATCCTGTTGTTGCAATACTCCACCAATACTGTAGTTGGACGCGTAAGTAGTGAGCACGAAAGGTTTGTTAAAGTCAGGGAATTTTAAAGTGACTGTGTCAAGCATTCTATCCTTAAGGGTTGAGAATGCAATTTTTGCTTCATCTGTCCGGGGAGGCGGTGGCTGAGTCGTCAAAGTAACGGCCTCGTGTTCAGGAGGACGCGAGTTCAATCCCCGCCCGGTGCCACCATGCTGGGATTTTTCAGCCGCCGCCGAGTGGCTTAAAACTACCCACATGCTGTCCAGAAGACCACCTATCAACCCGGACTCTAGATTCAAGGATCAAAAATGAGCTCTGGGAGGGCAGCATGAGCCAATGCAAGATGGCGCCACTATAAAACACTCGCCTGCGCCAGAACGGGCTGGGCCGACCATCAGGACCTACCGGAATGAAGCCTTGGACCGACCATCAGGATCCACCGGGAAGAAGCCTACCGGCGCAATAGGCAGCAATGTAAAAAAAAAAAAAAAAAAAAAAAATGAGTGGAGTTTTATCTTTTTTCTTGAGCGTACCTTTCTTCCCTTTGTTAATTTTTAGAAGAGGAGCAATAATTTGTGAATAATTTGCAATAAATTTGCGATAATAATTAGTCAGTCCAAGAAATGACTGCAAATCATGAACAGTTTGGGGGGCCGGGATGTTTTGTATGGCCTCCAGCTTGCTAGATTGAGGTCTTATTCCCTCTGAGCTGATGACATGGCCCAGGTAATCTACTTTGTCCTTAAAAAAGTTACACTTCTCCATCTTAAGAGTCAGTTTGGCTTCCTTTAAGCGTTCCAAAATTTGTTCTAAGTTATCTACATGATTAGAAAATGTATCGCCCAGGATAATTATGTCATCAAGGTACACCTGAACCTTGTTACCTAATAGTCCTGTAAGGACAGTGTTTATTATTTTCTGGAAGCAGGACGGGGCTGTTTTAAGGCCAAAGGGGAGGGAAGTAAATTCCCAATGTCCTGCTGGAGAAGAAAATGCCGTCTTCTCTCTGCTGATTTCATCTAGGGGGATTTGATGGTAACCCTGTTTCAAGTCTAGGCATGAAAAAAGCTTACTATCTCCCAATTGATTGAGTATGGTGGTTATATTAGGGAGTGGGTACCGGTCGTCCCGTAGTGTCTTGTTAAGTGCTCGGAAGTCCAGACAAAGTCGTAGTACTCCATCTTTTTTTGGCACTGGGATAAGTGGGGCATTATAGGGTGATCGCGAAGGGCGAATCACACCCTGTTGCTGAAGCGATATAAGTTGTTCATTTACTCTGTCATGATAACTGATAGGAATGTTATAGGGACGCCTGTACACTACTTCATCAGTGTTTTGTTTGATGGTGCTTAGAAAATAGGGCGTTACTGTTAATGGTTCATGTTCTGTTGAGAACAGTGTTATATATTCATCTATTAAGGACTTTAAAACCTTATTCTCTCTCTCTTCACTCGGGAATTGAACGTCAGTAATTTCAAAGAGGCTTTTCTTTCTTGCTTCAAGCTCTGCAGGATTCAGGTCTGTCTTAACTGTGTCAGCGGTCTGTATACTAGATACTTGTGGCAGATCAGTGTATGGCTCATGAGTGACAGGCTTCACAAATCCTAACGTTGTACTATCATCTATCTCTATGCTTTCACTTTCAACATTCAAATATGGCACAGTGACATAAGATCTTTGATTGTCAGGTGAAGGGGTCAACTTAACTATCCCTGAGCACAAGACTTTAGCCTGAGGAGTACTAACACAAGGCTCAAATAAAGCTTCAGTTGCCTGTAGTTGCATCACTAGCGTTATGTAACCTGTAACAGATGCATTCAGTTGCAAAGGTTCAGCTGCTTTGCAACGTACGGCCTCATTTCCAGTGAGGCATTCTTCATTTTCATTTACATTCAGCTGAGGTCCCTCACCTCTAGCTATCAGAGATATTACTCCTGGCTCAATGGGTTGTATTGGTATGGTTTCCCTTTCTATTATCATTTCCAGCCTCGTTTCCCTTGTTCTTTATATGGTTGCAACGTTTTCAGAGTAATTTCGTGTTGCAACATGAAATCAGTACCCAACAAAATAGGACTCGGTAAATCTACATTGCGTGTTATTATTAGATCTTGTAAGCAGTTTATCCTTCCAATTTTGAGGTTAACTTGTCTGCTACCTTTATTTTAAATATGGTGTCCTTGCACTGAAACAAAGTTCACGGGTTTCGCTTCACTTTTATTTACTGCGAGTCCTAACTCTTTAATAAATTCATCAGTTATAAGACTCACACACGCTCCTGTATTTAGGAGTGCGGCCACCTTTGCTTATGTTTTATCATGTTTTTGTACCTGTAAGTTTAGGGCGATCTGGCTACCAAGATTACTCTGAGTTATGTTCATTATAGCCTTCTTTTCATTGTGTGTAAGTGATGTGGTTACTCCCTTGTTCGTTCTCCGTTCACTCTCCGTTTTTTTCTACCGAAAGTTGGAATATTTTTTTTGTTTATACTAGTTACCCTGAGGTGGGTACCTGCCCTGTCCTCTTCTTCCTCCCGGCAAGTGGCAGCAATGGGCGGAAAAATGCCCAGTCATGCCACAATTCTTCCAAATTTCTCCCCAGCAAGACTTAGCTACGTGTCCTACCTTTTCACAACGAAAGCATACTATAGAATTATTTGGGGGGCGTCTTTGCTCCTCCTTCCTAGCTTGCCTAGAGTGCTGAGATTTGTGGCCAGTCACCATTGCTACGGGCTGACGAGTCTCTTTCATGAGATCACTGCATGTTAGTTTCAACTGTGGATGGTTTTTCACGAAGTTTAGGGCCTTTTTGTACACTGCTGAAGGATCTTTCATGTCATCATCAGTTAAATATGATCTAAAGGGTTTTGGAAGGGCCGTCAAAAAGCAGTTATTTTGTCTTCCTGTAATGACATTTTATTTTCTGGCCTCATTTTTTGAAGTGAACTGGTTGCCTCATGTAGCCTTACCCAAAATTCAGGTATTGTTTCCCCAGATTTACGCCTTGCTGTGGCCAGGTCTTCTTTCCTCTCATAATAGCTTTTATCATCAGGAAATATTTCTAACAGTTGCTGCTTAACCTTGTTCCAGTCATAACCGTCCGTCTCAACTGTAGTGGATATCAATTGAAAGACAGGGCCTAATGAGTGTTGCTTTGCTAACTGTATCCTTCCTTGATCTGTCCAGTTATCAGCAGTCCGTGAATCTATATCTTTAATCCACTGCCTTACACTAGTAGTACAGGAAAATGTAGGGTTGTCTGGGTCCTTGCTCCGACCTCCCATATAATATTTTAATCCTTTGACTTTGCCATAGTTGTTCCTAGAATTAAGGTAAATGATAGAGGCTAGATCTGTTTTATCTACTGTAGTAGACTTGTCTTGGCCACTGCCTTCACTAGTGCTCTGCTCAGGATCCGGTACACCGTTTCCGACCTGACCTTCGTCCGGCATGTTGTCTGACTCTGAGTCTAACTCTCCGGAAGAACAAGTACTTATATCATCACTATCACTACCGCTGCTAAAACGAACTAATCTTGGTGAAAGTATGAGCCCTTTTCTCATTAAACGTAGTTAATTTAATGAAAAACACTATAATAAACACACGCCCTGTCTATCCCTATACCGCTGCCGCCAGTTTTGGACCCTCCTTTTCTTGTATTAAATCAACTCTTTTATCACTCATTAATTACTCCATAAATGATTTCACCGTCTCGTATCCCTGGTAGCGTGATCCGGCTTAAGTTGTTATTGGAGACTGGAGTTCGGGGATAAACAAGGGAAAAAGGAAATATACATTTATTTAAAATTAAATGAAAGTAATTGCCTTACGCAATATTCTGTGCTCAGACGATCATAACATTCTGGCATATTCAGCAATGGATACAACATATGACAAACGACATGTCTTAAACATAATACTATAATATGTGCTCAATGGTTGCCAATAATAATAATAATAATAACACTCTTCATACCACAAGCAGTGGTTTGTATCTCTCTGCTTACATCACAACAATTATGTATTCTCCTCACACGTCCTAATAACACATCCTATAGTATAATCTACTGCAATTCACGGAAACACCAAATCATCCCACACGCAGTGGTTTCCATCTCTGCTTAACATCGCAACAAATAATCACTATTCTGTACCACTCAAAATCCTACTACACATCTCCTAACAATATAATCTCCAGGACAAAACAGTCGGCTTCCCTTAGATACTCGAATTTCTACTCACGATTAAGATCACCACAGCCATTCTCAGCTGAATGAGTAGCAAGTCTGCTTGAAGCGAGTGCAAGGCTCGGTCTGCCCATATCACTGTTGTCTAGGTCACATTTTTCCTTGCTTGAGGCGGAACTACATCTTTGACACGCCTTCATTTTCTATATAACCAGTAGCCAATACTTCCTGTCAACAACCATTGGCTCGCTCATTATGTTACATTGTTTACTTCTCCTACTATTTGTGAATTCACTCTTAAGACACTCCCACAGTGACTTCTCTTTTCAGTTATTCGCTTATAGCATTCCGTCACACCGCACGTGACATGTTAGAGTCCTCTTGAATGGTTATCCACACTTCCTGACCACGCCTACTGGGTATCTGCTTTCTTGTATGTGGGTCTGGGTATTTTCCATAACCTCTCAGTAGTGTTAGTGCTTATCAGATGTTTACAACTTTGTATATCTGACTATTTGCTTTCCTTCCCTCTCCTATCATATTTACAATTCTTGTCTCCATATCTCCACTCGGTATTTGCCTCTGATTGGGGTTACTACTAATTAACTGTGCTGCTATGGTCGTCTTCTGTTTGTCCATATTCTGGGTCCCAACACCGGTGGTTGACTAGAAGCAAACTGGTCAACACTCTCATCATCAAGAAGTTTGTCCGGTGGTTGACTAGAAGCAAACTGGTCAACACTCTCATCATCAAGAAGTTTAAGTGTAATCTAAGGCGGTGGGTGAATGGATAGCGTGACGGCGCCGCGTTCAGGACAACGCGAGTTCAATCCCCGCCCGGTGCCACCAAGCTGGGCTTTTTCAGCCGCCGCCGAGTGGCTTACAACTACCCACATGCTGTCCAGAAGACCACCTATCAACCCGGACTCTAGATTCTAGGATTAAAGATGAGCTCCGGGAGGGCAGCATGAGCCAATGCAAGATGGCGCCACTATAAACACTCGCCTGCGTCAGAACGGGCTGGGCCGACCATCAGGCCCCACCGGGAAGAAGCCTTGGGCCGACCATCAGGATCCACCGGGAAGAAGCCTACCGGCGTAAAAAAAAAAAAAAAAAAAAAATTGACCCCTCTTTTTGGACACTCCTTTGACCTCTATTCAGGAGCTGTGAGTAGCGGGCTTTTTTTATATATTTTTCTTTACGCCCTTGAACTGTCTCCTTAGTTGTGAAAAAAAAAAATAGGATAGTTCATGATTCTCAAAATAAATTCTTTATATTGATATATCCATTTAACATTTTCTCGACCCCAAATATTTTGAAATGAGGTAATATCCATTTAAGTGCTGGTCTTAAATGGTAGATGAACGTAAATAAAAAAGAATATTACTCTCAAACACATTCATGAATTTCTCGTTTCCCTCACATACTACGAAATAGACGATTATGCTCAATAAACTCTCTGTACTTTCATCTCCAGTTTCCTTCCCGGCCGCTCTATCTCTGCTGTGGTATACGGTCATTGTTCTTCCCCTAAATCTGTCAATAGTGGTGTCCCACAGGGCTCTGTCCTATCACCCACTCTCTTTTTGTTATTCGTCAATGATCTTTCCAAAACGAATTGTCCTATCCACTCGTACGCCGATGACTCTATTTTGCATTATTCAACTTCTTTCAGTAGAAAGCCCTCTCAACAGGAATTACAAGACTCCAGACGGGAGGCTGCAGAACGCTTGACCTCAGATCTTTCTCATATTTCCGATTGGGGCAAAGGAATTCCAGGGCCCGTATCCTCGTCAACTATTAATACTAAACTTGGTATTAACTTCACTCTCAAAGTGTATCCTCACCAACTATTAGCCTAACACCTACTATTAACTTCGGTATTAACTTGGGAGTGCTGGCGAGGACCTCTAAACTTTTAATAGTAAAGTTAATAGTGAATCCCAGACCCAGACCCATATCAATATGGCCGCCGGAGCTCCTCGCCCAGCCCACCTCCGCAATATAGAGTCCGAAAGGACTCTTTGGAACTGTATAACGATGGTGAACTTGTCAAGAGATACATATTAGACCGTGCAGAAATGGAATATGTGATTGATTCGGTGAGAAGAGAGCGACAAGATCCAGTTCAAAGGGAGCATTCCCTCACCCCGGGGTTGAAAGTGATTTTGACTTAAAGATACTTGGCTACAGGAAAAATGCTGCAGTGTTCAAGTGATGAGTTTGGGGTAAGCCAGAGTAGTGTAAGCAGGGTGATTGCGGAAACTCTGGCCGCCCTCAGTGCCCCGTAGGTAGTCGGGAGGTTTATCCAGTCTCCCCTTGATAGGACGGAGATCCGTGAAAAGCAAGCAGAATTTTACCAACTTGCCGGTGTTGTGGGAGTGATAGACTGCAACCATGCGAAAATAATGGCACCAAAGGAAAACGAAGCAGTTTATGTGAACAGAAAAAAAAAAACTTACATAGCTTGAACATACAATTAGTGTTTGATGCCTTTGTTATTGATTAAAATGTGAAATATTTGAGTTAAGGAAAACAAAATATGGGAAAAAAACTTATTTGTAGCAGAAAGGTACACACATGCAAATGAAAAAGATGACATTAAAAATGCATTAAAATGTAATTTAAAATATGATTTATAATTATTGCTGCTTTAAAATCAAGTTAGAAAAACAAATTACTCCTGCCGATTATTCGTATTGAGATAATGGTGGTAAGAAAGCTTATTAGTGACGTCTGCCAGTGTGAGGGAGGAGGAACGAAAGGTCGAGGTGACCACATCGCGAACATCATGACTTGTGTGAAGTAAAACGAGGTTACTTGGTTTCTGTTTACAAAGTTCCAAGTGGAAAAACAACTTTATTGTGAATTCAGTGTATACTTTTCTGGAGTATTGTGTTTACTGAGTGAATTGGTGACCAATTTGTTGCTATTTGTGTCTTGCTTGAAGATATTCATCATTGGATTCAAAGCTATGGTATTAATGTGCAATAGTCGTCATAACAAAATACGTAGTAATTAATTATATATGTCAACCTATTTATTTTCATGAGATCATGGTATGACCACTGAAAAACATAGCTTTTTTATCTTGGCTCATAGACTTCACAACTAGTTGACGGGAAATCTCTTCAGTCTTGGCGCGCTGGCTTCGCGTAAGGGGCCGATTGTTATGGCGACTTTCACTGCGACAACTCAAACACACTCTGCGTTCTTACTCCGAATTTAAGTGGAAACAGGACGAAATCTTCAAGTTTTAGTGCATACAAGCAGGCAGGAGTGTCTCTAGAGTGATTTGGTCGAGGATTCAAGGTAACTTATATAAAATAGCACCATGCGTGCACTTTGAAAACGTTGTGTAAAAAATGGCAAATTTGCGTAACTTTAGGTTGAAATCTTTACGTAAAATGAATGATAACTGTAGGATAGTGAAGTCCACAGTTTTACGTATTAGGAAACAAGAAATGTACGTTTAGTTAGTGCCTACATGGCAACTCAGCTCAGTTCCCGCGTCGCCTAACTCGCCTTAGGCACGCAGTCAGCTGGGCACTTCCCCTCTGTAAAGGATTATCGCTGTCCTGCCTCTGTTTACTCTCAAAGTAAAGGACCTACAGTTATTCATCGTCTCTGTACCCTTCCCCACAACTGCAAGGATCCAGAGGACGATACAAGAAGACACAGCGCAGAACTTCATGGTGAGCAACAGGTTGGCCCAGCGCCTGCATTTGCTGAAGCTCGTCGGGTTCTTCCCCGGGGACGTGCAGGCCGACCTGGACCGGGCCAAGGCAGAGGAGAAGGAGGACGACGAGGTGATCTTGGCCCAGCTTGCCAGGGAGCTGGCCGACGACCAGCCGGACCCGCCGACGGACGAGTTGCTCCTCGCCGCGGTCGGCAACCACGCCGGCTACCTGGCCAGGAAGGTCCAGGCCAACTCCTCTGTGGCCGAGTGCTGCAAGCAGGAGCTTGCCCAGCAGGAGGAGATGAAGATTACCGTGGAGCTCGAGAGGGCGACCTGCCCTCTGTGATGTTCGACGCCCTGGTCGAGCTGGTCGACAGGGGAGAGCTGGAGACGGGCCATGGTCCTGAAGCGGCCATCTCCCAATGGCCCACATGTCCTCCTTCGGGATGTCGCTGTGGGACTCCCTGATGTGCAGGGAGGACAAGAAGGAGCGCAGGTTGATGTTCCTCTCCATTGCAATGCGCCAAAGGGACGGGTTCAGGCACCTCCTGGAGTTCCTGGCGGCCTCAGACCTGACCTTACAGGGGTACAGGTGCCAGGAGGGCACAACCTGGCCAACACCATCTTGCCGCACATCAGCAGGTCCCTCTTCAACTGTTTTGGTGCTAATTTCTCCAAGGACGTGACCTCAGAAGCGAGGAAGAACAAGGCCTTGAAGCAGCCGACCGGCAGGAAGAGGAGCAGTATCGAGGAGGGCAGGAAGGAGACGGCGAGGAACAGGGACGTGTACAAGTCCAGGAAACTGACCGGGTCCCAAAAGTCATAGGCCAAAAGTCTATAGTGATTGTTCAGGTACGAGGGCCAGATAGCCGGCAAGACGTGCTGCGGCAATAGTGACATCGGAATTCAACCAAAATAAGATGTGATTGTATATAGAAAAATGAATATTTTGCTTTTGTTGAGTAAAATTAAGATGTTTCTGCATGCTTTCCTCAAGTATTAAGTTTCTAATGTGAAAATTAAGTGATTTATTAGATGTTAAAAACTTACGTAAAAAATTGCACTAAATAAAAAAAAAATAAATAGCTATTTCGGGCAAAAACTTATAAGATATGCTAAATATTGCTATTGATTCTGAAAATATAAGTGATTATCTCTGCATTTGGTGATGTTTGTGCATCTAGCGTAAAATCTGAGGATTTTATAGCCTTTTTAAGTTTTGTTATACTTATATAAAAAACAATTAATCGGGATTTTATTAGGGAACGACTTTGAATTATTTGATACCGCTGCTCATGGAGACTCATATATGCCTAAGGGAGGTGCCTGTTTTAGTTTCAGGTCGCTAGCTGCTTTGGTTTTGAAAATATTTAAATTTTAAATTTTTGAAAATCGGCCCCCTGCGAATCGGCCCCGCGCCCCGTTTCCCGTCAAGAGATTGTGAAGTCTATGCTTGGCTCCATTACAAATTCAGTATATAATTACTCATATATTCAATAAAGCAGTGGAATCCAGTTTTCAGCATCTTTTATTATTATGCCAATTAGCACTCAGCTTGCAAACACGCTTAGGTTTATGTTGTCAGCTTGGGTCGGACTTAAGTGAACACTTTATCAAGTGACCTAAGATTACTCAATGCTACCATATAGGTATACTACATCTTTGATTGTGAGTGCATCAGAGACCACTGGAGAGCAGCATGAGTCTAATTAGGTGCTAATGAATATCCTGCCTGCATCACAGACTACATAAAATGCAAATATGATCGGTGCCTAAAGGTGTTATAAGCTAATGATGGTAAATATATATATATATATATATATATATATATATATATATATATATATATATATATATATATATATATATATATATATATATATATATATATATATTTATTTGGGGTAGGCGGTGGCCGAACTGGTCGCGTACTGGGCCCACAGTCACAGTGTGATGGACGACGGTTCGAACTCCCTACCACCTGGATTTTTCAGTCACTACATGCTGTCCTGAAGACCACCCATCAACCCGGACTCTAGAGGAAGCCGTCCAAGCGAATCAAGAACGAGTTCCGGGGGGCAACATGAGCCAATGCAAGATGGCGCCACTATAAACACTCGCCTGCGCCAGAACGGGCTGGGCCGACCATCAGGTCCCACCTGAAGAAGCCTTGGGCCGACCATCAGGCCCCACTGAAGATGCCTACGGCGCAGTAGGCAACAACGTAAAAAAAAAAAAAAAAATATATATATATATATATATATATATATATATATATATATATATATATATATATATATATATATATATATATAAAACTGTCTGCCCTAATGTCCCTCCCACTTTTGAAGTCCAAATGACGCCCCTGATTGTAACAACGTATCTTGTAACACCCACAACTGGGTGTCGGTGCAAATCTCCTCATTTAACACCGAGAAATTAATCTAGGCTCTAGGGAACTCAGAAAAACCCAAGTTAGAGAGTGCTGGCTGTGGGGATTGAACCAGTGACCTTCGACATACAAAGCCATGTCTCTGTCAGTCAAGCCAATAAAGGTAAAGGTAAAGTTGGGGCATACGCTGTAGCAGCGCGTGGCCTCGGTGCTCATCTCCGTAACATTGGCCCTTGAGCCTGTGGTGGGAGGGAGCCCATTACCCCGGGACACAGGGCCAGTGTGACATCCGGGTTACCACAGTTTCCCCAGGTTTCCCCAGGTAGCCATTTATCGACCAGCCCGAGAGGGAGGATGATCAGCTGGGTGAGCTGCACGCCGACTGCCCGGGCCGGGATTCGAACCCGGGCCCGCGTAGAAGCCAGGCATGCTGACCACTAGACCACGGAGGTGTATTGGAGCCCAATCTCAAGTGAACCCACTCACAAAGGCACACAATTTTTTTTCTGGTAACTTTTGGGCTTTGAATGAATTTGCTAACCATTTCTGTCGAATTTTTTTCACCCCTTCCACCCTAACCTCCTCAGTAATAAAAAAAAAAGTGACAAAATCATAGCCTTGAGGCAGTAATATTCAACCCCGCAGCAGCAAAAAACTATACTGCTGCTCTATGAAAGGGATCTCTTAACTCCGATGAAGTAGGTGGTGACTGTGGTGGAGCAGTTTCATTGTCATACCTTGCAGTGGCAGGTGTCATTGGGCCAGCAGATGATGAAGCAGTGGCTGGTGTCATTGGGCCAGCAGATAATGAAGCAGTAGCTGTTGCCGGAGCAGCTGATGGTATCTTTTCCACAAGTAATGAACAATGTGCTGGGATAGTCTCTAGCAATACAGCAGCGGGGCTGAAAAAAAGCGTCATATATTAGTCATGGTTAATGCATGTAACTTAACCCCTTAACTGCGGATTTCCTACAAAAAAACATCACCAAACTACAGAAATGGAACAAAAAGTGGCTGCTACAATTCAGTGAAGAAAATGTAGTCCTACACCTTGGGAGGGGATATCCAGCATACCAGTACCACGTGGGAAACACTCCACTATCCATCGCAGAGGCAGAAAAAGACCTGGGACTACTATGTTGCCAGGCTACCAGTGAAAGCCAAATCCATGCCAGTCGTAGCGGACGGGTTAAATAGGTACGTAGTTGAAGAAAAAGGGTCTTAAAGGTGAAATATTACTTATTAACAGAAATATTCCACTATTTGTTATTGGTTGTAGAGTAATTGACTGATAAAGTGTGTATCTACATAGAAAATTAATTTAAGAGTGATTAATAAATTGTTTTAATAAGAATATATAAGTTTTTGCCAAAAACATACAGGCCAGTCAATATTTCACTGCTGCTTGACTGCTGCTGCTGTTGCTGCTGTCCTATCCCTAGCACATCATCAGCTGTGTCAATGCTGAATGCAATTACAAGCAGTAATCATTCCACGGGAAATCGGAAAAGTACATCCTCAGGTCGTCCCACCGAGCTGAAGCAAAATGCCAGAAGCATCTCCTCTTCGGTTGGTCCTGAGGGTGTACAGGAGCGATAGGACAGAATACAGAAATAAGGTTGTGATCGGAGGAGCCCAACGGAGAGAACAGTTTGACAGAGTAAGCAGATGGGTTAGAGGTAAGGAAGAGGTCTAGTATGTTGGGCCGGTCTCCAAGACGGTCGGCAATACGTGTAGGGTGCTGAACCAACTGCTCAAGGTCATTGAGGAGAGCAAAGTAAATAAAGAGAGAGAAAAGTATTACGACTTGTGAGTGGGCGGTGACGCCACCAAATTCACTTGAAGGTCAGGTCACCCTCATCCCCATTCCAACGATCGCCACGAATATATTTGAGAGAGAGAGAGAGAGAGAGAGAGAGAGAGAGAGAGAGAGAGAGAGAGAGAGAGAGAGAGAGAGAG
Source organism: Eriocheir sinensis (assembly GCF_024679095.1). Lineage (NCBI taxonomy): Eukaryota > Metazoa > Arthropoda > Malacostraca > Decapoda > Varunidae > Eriocheir > Eriocheir sinensis. The sequence continues at coordinate 5,522,379 of NC_066528.1, forward strand.
AGAGAGAGAGAGAGAGAGAGAGAGAGAGAGAGAGAGTTCCTCTCTATAATTATCTCCCCTCCTCTTCCTCCTCCTCCCCCATCTATCCCCATCCTCCTCAAAATATCCTGGGTATGTGAAGAAGAATGAAAGGAAGAAAGAAAGAAAGGAGAAAGTGAAAGGGCGAAAGCAAGAAAGAAATAAGGAAATAAAGAAAGAGGAAAAATGAAAGAGAAAGAAAAGAGAAATCAGGAATGAAATAAAGAAATAAAGAGAGAAAGAAACAAAGAGAGAAGGAAAGGAGAAAGAGAAAAAGAAAGAGAGAAGAAGAATGCGAGAAAGAAAGAAAGAGGGAAGGAAACGGAAATAAAGAAAGCAAAATAGAGAAAGAAAGACACAAAAGAAAAAGAAAGAAAAAAATGAAAGATAAATAAATAAATAAAGGAGAAATAGAGCAGAGAAGAAAGGAAAGAAAAAAAGAAAAAAAGAAAGGAAGAAAAAGAAAAATGAAAGTGAAAAGGTTGAAAGATAAAAGAAGAAGAATGAAAGGGAGAAAGAATGAAAGAAAGAGAAAAGGGAGAAAGAGAAACAAAAAAAGTAAAGAGAAAAAGAAAAAAGAAAGAGGAAGAATAAAAAAAAGAAAGAAACAAGAATGAAGGAGAGAGAGGAAGAATGAAAGAGAAAGAAAGGAGAAAGAAAGAAAGAAAGGAAAGAAGAAAGAAAGAAAGAGAGGAAGACAGGAAGAGAGTAAGAAAGGAAGAAATAGAGAAAGAGGAAGATAATTATCTCTGCTCCTCCTCCCCCCAGGGAGAACACTGCGTTTCCCCTCTCTTCATTCATTACTTCCTCCCTCCCTCCCAAATCCCACCGCTACTTCTGAGATGCTAACGTGTGAATTTTGTCTTCACTTCTCCCCGGCTCCAGCAATACAGGGTTCAAACCATGCCCGGCCATAGCACTTATAGGGTTAAGAGTTACTTTTATGTTTTCTATGCCCTCTCTGGCCTCAACTCTCAGAAGGCTTATGGACTGGAGTGCCTCCTATTGTACTTAAAAATTGTGCCTCCGTGCTGACACCCTGCCTGGTCAAACTCTTTCGCCTCTGCCTATCAACATCTACCTTTCCTTCCTGCCTGTGCCTAAGAAGGGTGACCGAGCCAATCCCTCAAACTACCGCCCTATAGCTTTACTTTCCTGCCTATCTAAACCTTTGAATCAATCCTTAACTAGAAGATTCAAAAGCACCTATCCACTTCTGACGTTCTATCTGATCGCCAGTATGAATTCCGCAAGGGGCGTTCTACTGGTGATCTTCTTGCTCTCTTAACTGACTCTTGGTCATCGTCTCAGCCGTTTCCGTGAAACTTCCTCAGTTGCGCTAGACTTATCGAAAGCCTTCGATAGAGTCTGGCACAAGTCTTTGCTTTCTAAAGTGCCCTGTTTCGGATTCTATCCCTCTCTCTGTTCTTTTATTTCCAGTTTCCTTTCCGGTCGTTTTATCTCTGCTGTGTTAGACGGTCACTGTTCTTCCCATAAACCTATCAACAGTGGTGTTCCACAGGGCTCTGTCCTATCACCCACTCTCTTCCTGTTATTCATCAATGATCTACTTTCCATAACAAACTGTCCTTTCCACTCATACGCTGATGACTCCACTCTGCATTATTCAACTTCTTTCAACAGAAGACCCTCTCAACAGAAATTACAAGACTCCAGACTGGAGGCTGCAGAACTTTAACCTCAGACCTTGCTATCATTTCAAATTGGGGTAAAAGGAACCTTGTGTCCTTCAATGCCTCGAAAAACCCAGTTTCTCCACCTATCAACTCGACACAATCTTCCAAACACCTATCCCCTATTCTTCGACAACACCCAGCCGTCGCCTTCTTCAACACTAAATATCCTCGGTCTATCCTTAGCTCAAAATCTCAACTGGAAACTTCACATCTCCTCTCCTACTAAATCAGCTTCCTCGAGGTTGGGCGTTCTGTATTGTCTCCGCCAGTTCTTCTCCCCCGCACAGATGCTTTCCATATATAGGGGCCTTGTCCGCCCTCGTATGGAGTATGCATCTCACGTGTGGGGGGCTCCACTCACACAGCTCTTCTGGACAGAGTGGAGTCTAAGGCTCTTCGTCTCATCAGCTCTTCTCCTCTTACCGACAGCCTTCTACCTTTCAAATTCCACCGCCATGTTGCTTCTCTTTCCATCTTCTATCTATATTTTCATGCTGACTGCTCTTCTGAACTTGCTAACTGCATGCCTCCCCTCCTCCCGGGGCCCCGCTGCACAAGACTTTCTACTCATGCTCATCCCTATACTGTCCAAACCCCTTATGCAAGAGTTAACCAGCATCTCCATTCTTTCATCCCCTTCACTGGTAAACTCTGGAACAGTCTTCCTTCGTCTGTATTTCCTCCTGCTTATGACTTGACCTTTTTCAAGAAGAGTGTATCAAGACACCTCTCCATCTGAAATTGACCTCTCTTTTGGCTACTTTTTACTTTTGTGGGAGCAGCGAATAGCGGGCTTTTTTGTACTCTTTTTTGTTGCCCTTGAGCCGCATCCTTTGATGTAAAAAAAAAAGTCCATGGGTGGCACTCTGCGTCAACTAAAAGACTTGATATGGGGGATGATCTAAAAGAGCCTGTTGACAATCGGATTGCAGTGTGATGGACTGCGTCAAGTGTGCGGAGGCAGGCTGTTTTTGCCGATGTATATACTTCGCAGTCGTAGGACAGTCTCAACCCGATGAGTGCCTGGTAGAGGCGTAGGAGTATTTTGCGGTCAGCGCCCCATGAAGTGCATGACAGGACACGAAAAAGATCGAGCGATCTCATGTACTTAGTCTTTAAGGCTTTTAGGTGTGGGAGCCATGTGAGGCGCCTGTCGAAGACAAGTCCCAAAAACTTGTGTTCTTCCACGACAGGTAGACGTGAACCGCACATGATGACATCAGGGTCTGGATGGTGGCCTCTCTGGCGACAGAAATGCATAGCAACCGACTTGGAAGGTGAAAATCGGAAGCCATGCATCTCCGCCCATCTGGATATCCTGTCGATGGCATGTTGCAGTCTTCGCTCTGCGATAGGCATTCGAGACGCCGAGTACCAGATTGCCAAGTCGTCGACATAGAGGGAGGACGACACCCCCTCAGGAAGCGATGTTGTAATTCCATTTATGGCTACGGCAAAAAGGGTGATACTTAGGACGCTTCCTTGGGGATCTCCTTCCTGCTGTTCAATGGATGGTGAGTAGGACGTACCAACTCTGACGTGGAAGTTCCGTTCTACAAGGAATCCTTCAATGAACTTTGCCATCCGTCCACGGAGACCAAAGTCATGAAGCTGCTTTAGTATCCCATATCTCCATGTTGTGTCGTAGGCCTTCTCGAGGTTAAAGAAAATGCACACCATGAGTTGTCTTTCTCCGAACGAGCGGCAGATAGCTGACTCGAGACCTACAAGGGCGTCTACTGTAGATCTCATCCTCCGAAACCCTGACTGGTAAGGAGACAGGTGGCCATTGATCTCTAGATGGTGTATTAGGCGGAAGTTTACCTCTTTTCAAAGAGTTTGCAGAGGCAGGATGTTAGAGCAATGGGCCGGTAGTGTAAGGGCTGTAACCCATCCTTCCCAGGTTTGCGTATTTGAAGTACAATTGCTTTGCGCCACTCACTTGGTATGTAGCCAGTGTGCAAGACTGAATTGTATATTTGGAGCAGCAGGGTCTTGGTGGTAGGATTGAGGTGGCGGATCATGGCATATGGGATGTTATCGGGTCCAGGCGAAGTTTCGTTGCAAAGGGAAAGAGCTGATTGTAGTTCCCGCATGGAGAAGGGAACATTGTATTTTTCGGTATTAAGGGATGAAAAGAAAAGTCTATGTGTTGTCGCTTGTTCTTCCATGAGCTGGCGTACTGCGGGAGGTCTAGAGCCGCGATGAGACACAGCAGCAAATGTACTGGCTATGACGTCGGCGACTTCAGCGCTCCCTGATATTATGTTATTATTGATTCTCAGTGCAGGTGGTGGGCTTATTAAAAACTTTCCTGCTACTTTGTGCGCCCTCTTCCACACTTTTGTCATTTGTGTCTGTGAGTTAAGTGTGGATACATAAATGGTAAATAAGGATCGTCGCGCTTCTTTCAGAGTCCGGCGTGCTTGTGCTCGTGCTTTCTTGTAGGCTATGTGGTTGAACTCTGTCCTATGCCTCTTGTAGCGGTTGAAGGCCCGGCGTCGGCAAGCGACTGCCTGCTTGCACTCGTCCGACCACCAAGGCACAGGTCGACGTGATGCATGTCCAGTTGTCCGTGGCAGGGCCGTATTATCCATAAGGCTGACTAGGCTGAAGCCTAGGGGCCCACCAAAAGCAGGGGCCCACGCAGTGGCGGAAATTTGGGAGGCACGTGCCCCCCCTATTTTAGGGCTGTGCCCCACTGGATGCCCCCAATTTTAGGCCCCCCCCTATTTGAATAACTACACAAACTGATAACATACTGATTAAAATTAGCAAATAGTACAGCGCGATAAGAGATTCATACTCATAAATAGGTCTATAACGTGATGAAAAAAAATGTGGGTAAAGTAACAGACATTTAACTAACACGTATGTAACATAACATTAACATACACATAATAAGGTTTTTGTTTTATCATAGCCCGGAGTCGAAACTAAAGTCCGAACGTTTGTATCGATCCTGCTGGTTTGTATTTTCCGGTGTGTTATGATGCGTGAGCATCATCTCTCTCTCTGAGATCAACTTGTAGTTGGCAAGTCTGCTACGCACGCTCTATGTGACGCATACTGGCAGAACAGCTGCCGCAGGATTGTAAATGTGATATTTGCAGATATCTTTCTTATACTGTAGTTCTGATATGGCCATGAATATATGGTATTGTTTGGTACAGTACAACGGTTATAATTACCTTAATCCTCGATAAGTTAAGGTAAAGGTAAAATTGGGGGCATACGCTGCATGTAGCAGCGCGTGGCCTCGGTTCTCACCTCAGTCGCATTGGCTCTTGAGCCTGTGGTGGGAGGGAGCCATTACCCCGGTGAGGTGTCATGAATGTGATGAGACATCCCAAGATCGTGAGACATCCCATCCTGAATACGTATACATGAATTTCGACACGGTACCGTGTCTTTTGTCGACTGCTTGTCGGGATCTGTCCCACCCAAGTTTATTTATATTATTATGAAAGCAAATGATGACCCATGTATGTATATAACTAGGATATCAACACTCACTCTTCTTCATCTTGTGACCTGTTTCGCTTTGCATTGCTTTTTAGGTCCTCCTTGGTACTTTTTTTACACTTAGATGCTTCACTTAGTTACTCTGTGATAGTAAAGAATTAAATATTTAATAATGTATATATCAATGCCCACTTTTTCATTATGTTCTCAACTTGTGCCAGGAACATATGAGTCAGTACTTTAGTAAGGTTAGGTTACATAAATGAAAAAAAGTGCATATTTGAGTTAAAAACAGAAACATTATTTTCTTGTCAATACCCAAAAAATAACTTGAATTTCAAGGTGAGAAATATTTTTTTATAGTCTATGGACAAAGAACCTTTATTTTCTAGTTTTAATGTTGTGCTATAAGTAGAAAATGAAGTAATTACATATTTTTCACTTAACCTTTTTGCATGAAATAAATATCAAAATATATAAATATTTTGCCTCAACCTAAAATCATAATTTTTTTTCAATTATAGTAGCTATGAAACTATGAGTGGGAATAAAACTGGGTGATGAATCAAACCTTGACGGGTGTTGCTAGGTTGCTAATTTACCAGCAATAGGTTACCATGTGATGGAGATGAGGACCGAGGCCACACACAGCTATGTGTATGCCCCCAACTTACCTTTACTAGACACATCATCTTTAACACCCAGTAAAACTAGCATACTAAATAGTAAATGGAATACCTTAATACAGTAAACATCATTGAGACAAGAATGAGCCATGGGATGACTAAATTACCAAAATATCCAACAAACATATAATGCATGTTGCAAAGAATGGGTAATTGCTTAGCAGGAGCAGTCTATTTGAGATGCATATTACTTATTTCCTGTGGTATGTTATGATGCTTTTTAATGGGGCTCTGTTTATTACCACAATAATTCAGCTATGAAAGTGCTACAGCAAATTTACCCCAGAATTCACTATAACAAGCTCTGCGGCATAATATATATATTGTCCAGCCGTCTTCACTCCCAAATCTATTTACAAACTAACAACTCATTTTAACCTAGTGGATGGTAACCTAACTCTGCTAAAATTGTAACCTATAATTGCCGCTGGGGATAGTAGCCTATCGTTACAGAGGAGAGTAAACTGTCAACCCAAGTATGATACTCACCAAATCAACTCTAGTACTTTCATAATTGCTTCCTGGTGATAACTAACTCCACAAAAAAAGACATGATAATTTACCCAGTAATGAATAGTTTGTGTCTCTAAAATAGGTCGCTAAAATCTGCTAAACAATGGCAAGGGGACACCCAGAAATATGTTCAGGGAGATTGGAGGGCAGAGAAAAAGACAAGACAAGAGAAACTTTGGGGGTGCAGGGACTGAAACCTCATCAACGGTAAACGGGTGGGGCCCGGCCCATCCTTGGTTGTGCTAGTGGTCTAAGGTATTACAAACTACAAATTAAGACTAAATTATTCACCGAGCATGTATGAGTACCCACATTACCCCCTGGTGGATCTCCTGCGAGCATTTCAAGCCCTTCATACATATTATCACGAGTGTTTACAGCAGGATATTTGATTCAATAGTGTAGGAGTTCACAATCACCACATATTCAGAGAATGGTATTATATACGGTTGACACGTCCTTATAAAGCAATGTTTTGATAGCACAGTGACGTTTTGTTCTTTATTTTAGCAGCGGGTCTTCCTCTTCTTCTTCATTCCTCCTTGTGTTGTGGAGAAAATCTACCCTACGTACGGGTCACGATATCTTACGCCATGCCTGGAGCTGCCGTAAAGTTACGGTGCCGGAAGAGTGTCGTAACTGTTTAGTGAATAGCCCAAAGCAGCCGAAGGTTGCCTTAAGACATTTTTTGTGACTTACGAACGTCGTAACTCGTTAGTGAATCTAGGCCCTGAAGACTGCCCTACTCCAACGCCTTCAGTCTTCTATCGCCACCCGCCTCCGAGAACTTCTCTTCAAGGAAGAGTTGGGTGATGAAAAAACGACAGACCTCCTACGCCGCATGAAGCAGCTGCTCAGCGACAAGTACCAGTCTTTCGACCCCGACTTGTTCAAACAGCTGTTTTACCAACGTCTGCCTCCCGCTATCCACCGCAGCCTCTTCAGCGTTAAGGACGACCTGCAGCACGACGCTATCGCCAAGTTAGCAGACGACTTCATGGCGACTTTACTTGGACCTTCAGCTTCTTCAGTGTCTCCGTCGCTTCCCAGAACACCACTCAACTTGATCAAGTCATCAAACAAGTTTCCCTGCTCGCAACGAGGGTCACCTCTCTTCAGAAGCAGCTCCAGGACCGCCACCGCTCTCGCTCCCCCCACTCCTCACCGACGCCAGCGCCGTTCCCGTTCGAGTAGCCCAGGGCCCGCTTTTTTAAACGTTCGTGTTAGCAAATAGCAACCGCAAACCCCACGTCGCAGGGGTGTGGAGAGTGACGGTGGTGGGGGTGTGGAGAGTGACGGTGGTGGGGGTGTGGTGAGTGACGGTGGTGGGGGTGTGGTGAGTGACGGTGGTGGGGGTGTGGTGAGTGACGGTGGTGGGGGTGTGGAGAGTGACGGTGGTGGGGGTGTGGAGAGTGACGGTGGTGAGGGTGTGGAGAGTGACGGTGGTGGGGGTGTGGAGAGTGACGGTGGGGTGTGGAGGTGACGGTGGTGGGGTGTGGAGGTGACGGTGGTGGGGTGTGGAGGTGTGGTGGGGGTGTGGAGAGTGACGGTGGTGGGGGTGTGGAGGTGACGGTGGTGGGGTGTGGAGGTGACGGTGGGTGGGGTGTGGAGAGTGCCGGTGGTGGGGGTTTGTGGTGTGACGGTGGTGCGGGTGTGGAGAGTGACGGTGGTGGGGGTGTGGAGAGTGACGGTGGTGAGGGTGTGGAGAGTGACGGTGGGGGTGGGAGTGTCGGTGGTGGGGGTGTGGAAAGTGACGGTGGTGGGGGTGTGGAGTGTGACGGGGGTGGGGGTGTGGAGGTGACGGTGGGGTGTGGGAGTGACGGTGGTGGGGGTGTGGAGGTGACGGTGGTGGGGTGTGGAGGTGACGGTGGTGGGGTGTGGGAGTGACGGTGGTGGGGGTGTGGAGGTGACGGTGGTGGGGTGTGGAGAGTGACGGTGGTGGGGTGTGGAGGTGACGGTGGTGGGGTGTGGTGGTGACGGTGGTGGGGTGTGGAGAGTGACGGTGGTGGGGTGTGGAGAGTGACGGTGGTGGGGGTGTGTGGAGAGTGACGGTGGTGGGGTGTGGAGTGACGGTGGGGTGTGGAGTGACGGTGGTGGGGGTGTGGAGAGTGACGGTGGTGGGGTGTGGAGTGACGGTGGTGGGGTGTGGAGTGACGGTGGTGGGGGTGTGGAGAGTGACGGTGGTGAGGGTGTGGAGAGTGACGGTGGTGGGGGTGTGGAGAGTGACGGTGGTGAGGGTGTGGAGAGTGACGGTGGGGGTGGAGTGACGGTGGTGAGGGGTGTGGAGTGACGGTGGTGGGGGTGTGGAGAGTGACCGGGGTGCGGGTGTGGCGAGTGACGGTGGTGGGGGTGTGGTGAGTGACGGTGGTGAGGATGTGGAGAGTGACGGTGGTGGGGGTGTTAGAGTGACGGTGGTGGGGATGTGGAGAGTGACGGTGGTGAGGGTGTGGAGAGTGACGGTGGTGGGGGTGTGGAGGTGACGGTGGTGTGGGGTGTGGAGAGTGACGGTGGTGAGGGGTGTGGAGTGACGGTGGTGGGGGTGTGGAGAGTGACGGTGGTGGGGGTGTGGAGGTGACGGTGGTGGGGTGTGGAGTGACGGTGGTGGGGTGAGTGACGGTGGTGCGGGTGTGGAGAGTGACGGTGGTGGGGGTGTGGTGAGTGACGGTGGTGTGGGTGTGGAGAGTGACGGTGGTGGGGGTGTGGAGAGTGACAGTGGTGAGGGTGTGGAGAGTGACGGTGGTGAGGGTGTGGTGAGTGACGGTGGTTGGGGTGTGGAGAGTGACGGTGGGGGTGTGGAGAGTGACGGTGGTGGGGGTGTGGAGGTGACGGTGGTGGGGGTGTGGAGAGTGACGGTGGTGAGGGGTGTGGAGTGACGGTGGGGGTGTGGAGGTGACGGTGGTGGGGTGTGGAGTGACGGTGGTGGGGGTGTGGAGTGACGGTGGTGGGGTGTGGAGTGACGGTGGTGGGGGTGTGGAGTGACGGTGGTGGGGGTGTGGAGAGTGACGGTGGTGAGGGTGTGGAGAGTGACGGTGGTGGGGGTGTGGTGAGTGACGGTGGTGGGGGTGTGGAGAGTGACGGTGGTGGGGGTGTGGTGTGGTGTGGAGGTGACGGTGGTGGGGGTGTGGAGTGACGGTGGTGGGGGTGTGAGAGTGACGGTGGTGAGGGTGTGGAGGTGACGGTGGTGGGGTGTGGTGGTGGTGGGGGTGTGGAGGTGACGGTGGGGGTGTGGAGTGACGGTGGTGAGGGGTGTGGAGAGTGACGGTGGTGGGGTGTGGAGGAGTGACGGTGGTGGGGGTGTGGAGAGTGACGGTGGTGGGGGTGTGTTGAGTGACGGTGGTGGGGGTGTGGAGAGTGACGGTGGTGAGGGTGTGGAGTGACGGTGGTGGGGTGTGGAGGTGACGGTGGTGGGGTGTGGAGTGACGGTGGTGGGGTGTGGTGAGTGACGGTGGTGGGGTGTGGAGGTGACGGTGGTGGGGGTGTGGAGTGACGGTGGTGAGGGGTGTGAGAGTGACGGTGGTGGGGTGTGGAGGTGACGGTGGTGAGGGTGTGGAGAGTGACGGTGGTGAGGGTGTGGTGAGTGACGGTGGTGGGGGTGTGGTGAGTGACGGTGGTGAGGGTGTGGTGAGTGACGGTGGTGTGGGTGTGGCGAGTGACGGTGGTGGGGGTGTGGAGAGTGACGGTGGTGGGGGTGTGGAGAGGTGACGGTGGTGGGGTGTGGAGTGACGGTGGTGGGGGTGTGGAGAGTGACGGTGGTGGGGTGTGGAGTGGTGGGTGTGGAGAGTGACGGTGGTGGGGGTGTGGAGGTGACGGTGGTGGGGGTGTGGAGAGTGACGGTGGTGGGGGTGTGGAGGTGACGGTGGTGGGGTGTGGAGGTGACGGTGGTGGGGGTGTGGAGAGTGACGGTGGTGGGGTGTGGAGTGACGGTGGTGGGGGTGTGGAGTGACGGTGGTGGGGGTGTGGAGGTGACGGTGGTGGGGGTGTGGAGAGTGACGGTGGTGGGGTGTGGTGGAGTGACGGTGGTGAGGGTGTGGAGAGTGACGGTGGTGAGGTGTGGAAGTGACGGTGGTGAGGGGGTGTGGAGTGACGGTGGTGGGGTGTGAAGAGTGACGGTGGTGGGGGTGTGGAGAGTGACGGTGGTGGGTGTGTGGAGAGTGACGGTGGTGGGGGTGTGGAGGTGACGGTGGTGGGGTGTGGTGAGGGTGGTGAGAGTGACGGTGGTGGGGGTGTGGAGAGTGACGGTGGTGGAGGGTGTGGAGAGTGACGGTGGTGAGGTGTGGAGTGACGGTGGTGGGGGTGTGGTGACGGTGGTGGGGGTGTGGAGGTGACGGTGGTGAGGGGTGGAGAGTGGTTGGTGGGGGTGTGGAGAGTGACGGTGGTGGGGGTGTGGAGAGTGACGGGGGTGGGGTGTGGAGAGTGACGGTGGTGGGGTGTGGAGTGACGGTGGTGGGGTGTGGAGAGTGACGGTGGTGGGGGTGGGTGGTGGGGGTGTGGAGGTGACGGTGGTGGGGTGTGGAGGTGACGGTGGTGGTGGGGGTGTGGAGGTGACGGTGGTGGGGTGTGGAGTGACGGTGGTGGGGTGTGGAGAGTGACGGTGGTGGGGTGTGGAGGTGACGGTGGTGGGGGTGTGGAGAGGGGTGTGGAGAGTGACGGTGGTGGGGGTGTGGAGAGTGACGGTGGTGGGGGTGTGGTGAGTGACGGTGGTGAGGGTGTGAAGAGTGACGGTGGTGGGGGTATGGAGAGTGACGGTGGTGGGGGTGTGGTGAGTGACGGTGGTTAGGGTGTGGAGAGTGACGGTGGTGGGGTGTGGAGTGAGGTGGTGGGGTGGAGGACGGTGGTGGGGGTGTGGAGGTGACGGTGGTGGGGTGTGGAGAGTGACGGTGGTGGGGTGTGGAGAGTGACGGTGGTGGGGGTGTGGAGAGTGACGGTGGTGGGGGTGTGGAGAGTGACGGTGGTGGGGGTGGGTGACGGTGGTGGGGTGGGAGTGGACGGTGGTGAGGGTGTGGTGAGTGACGGTGGTGGGGGTGTGGAGAGTGACGGTGGTGGGGGTGTGGTGAGTGTCGGTGGTGGGGGTGTGGAAAGTGACGGTGGTGGGGGTGTGGAGAGTGACGGTGGTCTGGGTGTGGAGAGTGACGGTGGTGGGGTGAGGTGGGGTGTGGAGAGTGACGGTGGTGGGGGTGTGGAGGTGACGGTGGTGAGGGTGTGGGAGTGACGGTGGTGAGGTGTGGAGGTGACGGTGGTGAGGGTGTGGAGGTGACGGTGGTGGGGGTGTGGGGAGTGACGGTGGTGGGGGTGTGGAGAGTGACGGTGGTGGGGGTGTGGAGAGTGACGGTGGTGAGGGTGTGGAGAGTGACGGTGGTGCGGGTGTGGAGAGTGACGGTGGTGTGGGTGTGGAGAGTGACGGTGGTGGGGGTGTGGAGAGTGACGGTGGTGAGAGTGTGGAGAGGACGGTGGTGGGGTGTGGAGAGTGACGGTGGTGGGGGTGTGGTGAGTGACGGTGGTGAGGGTGTAGAGAGTGACGGTGGTGGGGGTGTGGAGGTGACGGTGGTGAGGGTGTGGAGAGTGACGGTGGTGGGGGTTGTGAGTGGGGGGTGGAGGTGACGGTGGTGGGGTGTGGAGAGTGACGGTGGTGAGGGGTGTGGAGTGACGGTGGTGGGGTGTGGAGAGTGACGGTGGTGGGGTGTGGAGTGACGGTGTGGGGGTGTGGAGGTGACGGTGGTGGTGGTGAGGGTGTGGAGGTGACGGTGGTGGGGTGTGGTGGTGACGGTGGGGTGTGAGGACGGTGGTGAGGGTGTGGAGAGTGACGGTGGTGGGGGTGTGGAGAGTGACGGTGGTGGGGGTGTGGAGACTGACGGTGGTGGGGGTGTGGAGTGTGACGGTTGTGGGGTGTGGAGGTGACGGTGGTGGGGGTGTGGAGGTGACGGTGGTGGGGGTGTGGAGTGACGGTGGTGGGGTGTGGAGAGTGACGGTGGTGGGGTGGAGAGTGACGGTGGTGGGGTGTGGAGTGACGGTGGGGTGTGGAGAGGACGGTGGTGGGGGTGTGGAGTGACGGTGGTGAGGGGTGGAGAGGACGGTGGTGGGGGTGTGGAGTGACGGTGGTGGGGGTGTGGAGAGTGACGGTGGTGGGTGTGGTGAGTGACGGTGGTGGGGTGTGGAGAGTGACGGTGGTGGGGTGTGGAGAGTGACGGTGGTGGGGTGTGGAGTGACGGTGGTGGGGTGTGGAGGTGACGGTGGTGGGGGTGGAGAGGACGGTGGTGGGGTGTGAGTGACGGTGGTGTGGGTGTGGAGAGTGACGGTGGTGGGGGTGTGGAGAGTGACGGTGGTGAGGGTGTGGAGAGTGACGGTGGTGGGGGTGTGGTGAGTGACGGTGGTGAGGGTGTGGAGAGTGACGGTGGTGAGGGTGTGGAGAGTGACGGTGGTGGGGGTGTGGAGAGTGACGGTGGTGAGGGTGTGGAGAGTGACGGTGGTGCGGGTGTGGAGAGAGACGGTGGTGGGGGTGGAGGTGACGGTGGTGGGGTGTGGTGAGTGACGGTGAGGGTGTGGAGCGTGCCGGTGGTGGGGGTGTGGAGAGTGACGGTGGTGGGGGTGTGGAGAGTGACGGTGGTGTGGGTGTGGAGAGTGACGGTGGTGGGGGTGTGGAGAGTGACGGTGGTGGGGGTGTGGAGAGTGACGGTGGTGAGGGTGTGGAGAGTGACGGTGGTGGGGGTGTGGAGTGACGGTGGTGAGGGTGGAGGTGACGGGGGTGGGGGGGTGTAGAGTGACGGTGGTGGGGGTGTGGTGAGTGACGGTGGTGGGGGTGTGGAGAGTGACGGTGGTGGGGGTGTGGAGAGTGACGGTGGTGAGGGTGTGGAGAGTGACGGTGGTGGGGGTGTGGAGAGTGACGGTGGTGTGGGTGTGGAGAGTGACGGTGGTGAGGGTGTGGAGAGTGACGGTGGTGAGGGTGTGGTGTGGGTGGAGGTGAGGGGTGTGGTGTGGGGGGTGAGTGACGGTGGTGGGGGTGTGGAGAGTGACGGTGGTGTGGGTGTGGAGTGACGGTGGTGGGGTGTGGAGGTGACGGTGGTGGGGGTGTGGAGTGACGGTGGTGAGGGGTGTGGAGAGTGACGGTGGTGGGGGTGTGGGTGACGGTGGTGGGGGTGTGGAGAGTGACGGTGGTGGGGTGTGGAGAGTGACGGTGGTGGGGGTGTGGAGTGACGGTGGTGGGGGTGTGGAGGGTGGGTGGGGGTGTGGGAGTGACGGTGGTGAGGTGTGGGGAGTGACGGTGGTGGGGTGTGGAGTGACGGTGGTGAGGGTGTGGAGTGACGGTGGTGGGGGTGTGGGAGTGACGGTGGTGGGGTGTGGAGAGTGACGGTGGTGGTGGGGTGTGGAGAGTGACGGTGGTGGGGTGTGGAGTGACGGTGGTGGGGTGTGGAGGTGACGGTGGTGGGGTGTGGAGAGTGACGGTGGTGGGGTGTGGAGGTGACGGTGGTGGGGTGTGGAGTGACGGTGGTGGGGGTGTGGTGAGAGTGACGGTGGTGGGGGTGGGGTGACGGTGGTGGGGTGGAGAGTGACGGTGGTGGGGTGTGGAGAGTGACGGTGTGGGTGTGGAGAGTGACGGTGGTGGGGGTGTGGAGAGTGACGGTGGTGGGGTGTGGAGAGTGACGGTGGTGGGGGGTGTGGAGTGACGGTGGTGGGGGTGTGGAGAGTGACGGTGGTGGGAGTGGGGTGAGTGACGGTGGTGGGGGTGTGGAGAGTGACGGTGGTGGGTGGGGGTGTGGTGAGGACGGTGGTGGGGTGTGGAGACTGACGGTGGGGGTGTGGAGACGGTGGTGGGGTGTGTGGAGTGGGTGGTGGGGTGTGGAGAGTGACGGTGGTGGGGGTGTGGGAGTGACGGTGGTGAGGGTGTGGAGAGTGACGGTGGTGGGGTGTGGTGAGGGTGGAGTGACGGTGGTGGGGTGTGGAGAGTGACGGTGGTGGGGTGTGGAGTGACGGTGGTGAGGGGTGTGGAGTGACGGTGGTGGGGGGGTGTGGAGGAGTGACGGTGGTGAGGGGTGTGGAGTGACGGTGGTGCGGGTGTGGAGCGGGACGGTGGTGGGGGTGTGGTGAGTGACGGTGGTGGGGGTGTGGAGTGACGGTGGTGGGGGTGTGGAGTGACGGTGGTGGGGGTGTGGAGAGTGACGGTGGTGGGGGGTGTGGAGAGTGACGGTGGTGGGGGTGTGGACGTGGAGTGACGGTGGTGGGGTGTGGAGGTGACGGTGTGGGGTGGGGAGGTGGTGGTGGGGTGTGGAGAGTGACGGTGGGGGTGTGGAGAGTGACGGTGGTGGGGGTGTGGAGGTGACGGGGTGGGGGTGTGGAGGACGGTGGTGGGGTGTGGAGAGTGACGGTGGTGGGGTGTGGGAGTGACGGTGGTGGGGGTGTGGAGAGTGACGGTGGTGAGGGTGGAGAGTGACGGTGGTGGGGTGTGGGAGTGACGGTGGTGGGGGTGTGGAGAGTGACGGTGGTGAGGGGTGTGGAGGTGACGGTGGTGGGGTGTGGAGGACAGTGGTGGGGGTGTGGAGAGTGACGGTGGTGGGGTGTGGAGAGTGACGGTGGTGAGGGGTGTGGAGAGTGACGGTGGTGAGGTGTGGAGTGACGGTGGGGGTGTGGAGTGACGGTGGTGGGGGGGTGTGGAGTGACGGTGGTGGGGTGTGGTGGTGGGGGTGTGGAGGGTGGGGGTGTGTGGTGGGGTGTGGGTGACGGTGGTGGGGTGGAGGTGAGGTGGTGGTGAGGGTGTGGAGGTGACGGTGTGGGAGGAGTGACGGGGTGTGGAGAGTGACGGTGGTGGGGTGTGGAGTGACGGTGGTGGGGGTGTGGAGAGTGACGGTGGTGGGGGGGTGGAGTGACGGTGGTGGGGTGGAGGTGACGGTGGTGGGGGTGTGGAGAGTGACGGTGGTGGGGGTGTGGAGTGACGGTGGTGGGGTGTGGAGGTGACGGTGGTGGGGGGTGGAGGTGACGGTGGTGGGGTGTGGAGTGGGGGTGTGGAGAGTGACGGTGGGGTGGGGTGTGGAGGTGACGGTGGTGAGGGTGTGGAGTGACGGTGGTGGGGGTGTGGAGTGACGGTGGTGGGGGTGTGGTGACGGTGGTGGGGTGTGTGGAGGTGACGGTGGTGGGGTGTGGAGAGTGACGGTGGTGGGGTGTGTGGCGAGTGACGGTGGTGGGGGTGTGGAGAGTGACAGTGGTGAGGGTGTGGAGGTGACGGTGGTGGGGGTGTGGAGGTGACGGTGGTGGGGGTGTGGAGAGTGACGGTGGTGGGGGTGTGGAGGTGACGGTGAGGTGGTGGGGGTGTGGAGGTGTCGGTGGTGGGGGTGTGGAGAGTGACGGTGGTGTGGGTGTGTTGAGTGAGGGTGGTGTGACGGCAGAGGGTGTGGAGGTGACGGTGGTGGGGTGTGGAGAGTGACGGTGGTGGGGGTGTGGAGTGACGGTGGTGGGGTGGAGAGTGACGGTGGGGTGTGGTGAGGTGGTGGGTGGTGCGGTGGTGGGGGTGTGGAGTGACGGTGGTGGGGTGTGGGGTGTGGAGTGGGTGGTGGTGGTGTGGAGGTGACGGGTGGGGGTGTGGAGAGTGACGGTGGGGTGTGGAGAGTGACGGTGGTGGGGTGTGGAGGTGACGGTGGTGAGGGGTGTGGAGTGACGGTGGTGGGGGTGTGGAGAGTGACGGTGGTGAGGGTGTGGAGAGTGACGGTGGTGGGGGTGTGGCGAGTGACGGTGGTGAGGGTGTGGAGAGTGACGGTGGTGGGGGTGTGGAGAGTGACGGTGGTGAGGGTGTGGAGAGTGACGGTGGTGGGGGTGTGGAGAGTGACGGTGGTGGGGGTGTGGCGAGTGACGGTGGTGGGGGTGTGGAGAGTGACGGTGGTGGGGGTGTGGAGAGTGACGGTGGTGAGGGTGTAGAGAGTGACGGTGGTGAGGGTGGAGTGACGGTGGTGGGGGTGTGGAGAGTGACGGTGGTGGGGGTGTGGAGAGTGACGGTGGTGTGGGTGTGGAGAGTGCCTGTGGTGGGGTGGTGGAGAGTGACGGTGGTGGGGGTGTGGAGAGTGACGGTGGTGGGGTGTGGAGGTGACGGTGGTGGGGGTGTGGAGTGACGGTGGTGGGGTGTGGAGGTGGTGGTGGTGGGGTGTGGAGAGTGACGGTGGTGAGGGTGTGGAGTGACGGTGGTGGGGGGTTTGTGGTGCGTGACGGTGGTGGGGGTGTGGAGAGTGACGGTGGTGTGGGTGTGGCGAGTGACGGTGGTGAGGGTGTGGCGAGTGACGGTGGTGGGGGTGTGGAGAGTGACGGTGGTGGGGGTGTGGAGAGTGACGGTGGTGGGGGTGTGGAGAGTGACGGTGGTGGGGGTGTGGCGAGTGACGGTGGTGGGGGTGTGGAGAGTGACGGTGGTCTGGGTGTGGAGAGTGACGGTGGTGGGGGTGTGGAGAGTGACGGTGGTGTGGGTGTGGAGAGTGACGGTGGTGAGGGTGTGGAGAGTGACGGTGGTGGGGGTGTGGAGAGTGACGGTGGTGGGGGTGTGGCGAGTGACGGTGGTGAGGGTGTGGCGAGTGACAGTGGTGGTGGGGTGTGGAGGTGACGGTGGTGGGGGTGAGGGTGTGGCGAGTGACGGTGGTGGGGGTGTGGAGAGTGACGGTGGTGGGGGTGTGGAGAGTGACGGTGGTCTGGGTGTGGAGAGTGACGGTGGTGGGGGTGTGGAGTGACGGTGGTGAGGGGTGTGGAGGTGACGGTGGTGGGGGTGGGTGTGGTGAGGTGTGGAGAGTGACGGTGGTGGGGGTGTGGTGACGGTGGTGGGGTGTGGAGGACGGTGGTGAGGGTGTGGAGAGTGACGGTGGTGGGGGTGTGGAGAGTGACGGTGGTGGGGGTGTGGAGAGTGACGGTGGTGAGGGTGTGGAGAGTGACGGTGGTGAGGGTGTGGCGAGTGACGGTGGTGGGGGTGTGGAGAGTGACGGTGGTGGGGGTGTGGAGAGTGACGGTGGTGAGGGTGTGGAGAGTGACGGTGGTGAGGGTGTGGAGAGTGACGGTGGTGAGGGTGTGGAGAGTGACGGTGGTGGTGAGGGTGTGGAGAGTGACGGTGGTGGGGGTGTGGAAAGTGACGGTGGTGGGGGTGTGGAGAGTGACGGTGGTGCGGGTGTGGAGAGTGACGGTGGTGGGGGTGTGGAGAGTGACGGTGGTGGGGGTGGTGTGTGAGGGTGGTGTGGGTGTGGAGTGTGACGGTGGTGGGGGTGTGGAGAGTGACGGTGGTGGGGGTGTGGAGAGTGACGGTGGTGGGGGTGTGGAGAGTGACGGTGGTGGGGGTGTGGTGAGTGACGGTGGTGAGGGTGTGGAGAGTGACGGTGGTGGGGGTGTGGGTGACGGTGGTGGTGAGGGTGTGGAGAGTGACGGTGGTGCGGGTGTGGCGAGTGACGGTGGTGGGGGTGTGGAGAGTGACGGTGGTGTGGGTGTGGTGAGTGACGGTGGTGAGGGTGTGGAGAGTGACGGTGGTGAGGGTGTGGCGAGTGACGGTGGTGAGGGTGTGGAGAGTGACGGTGGTGTGGGTGTGGAGAGTGACGGTGGTGGGGGTGTGGTGAGTGACGGTGGTGAGGGTGTGGAGCGGTGGTGAGGGTGTGGTGTGACGGTGGTGGGGGTGTGGAGAGTGACGGTGGTGGGGTGTGGTGGTGACGGTGGTGGGGTGTGGAGAGTGACGGTGGTGAGGTGTGGAGTGACGGTGGTGGGGGTGTGGAGAGTGACGGTGGTGGGGGTGTGGAGAGACGGTGGTGGTGTGGAGAGTGACGGTGGTAGGGGTGTGGAGTGACGGTGGTGGGGTTGTGGAGAGTGACGGTGGTGTGGGTGTGGAGAGTGACGGTGCTGGGGGTGTGGAGAGTGACGTGAGGGTGGGTGGTGGGGTGTGGGTGACGGTGGTGGGGTGTGTGGAGTGACGGTGGTGGGGTGTGGAGAGTGACGGTGGTGGGGTGTGTGGAGTGACGGTGGGTGGTGAGGGTGTGGAGAGTGACGGTGGTGGGGTGTGGAGGTGACGGTGGTGGGGGTGTGGAGAGTGACGGTGGTGAGGGTGTGGAGTGACGGTGGTGGGGGTGGTGGGGGTGTGGTGACGGTGGTGCGGGTGTGGAGAGGGACGGTGGTGAGGGTGTGGAGAGTGACGGTGGTGGGGGTGTGGATGGTGACGGTGGTGGGGGTGGGGAGAGTGACGGTGGTGGGGTGTGGAGTGACGGTGGTGGGGTGTGGAGAGTGACGGTGGTGGTGGGGTGTGGAGTGACGGTGGTGGGGTGTGGAGGTGACGGTGGTGGGGGTGGAGAGTGACGGTGGTGGTGAGGGGTGTGGAGGTGACAGTGGTGAGGGTGTGGTGAGTGACGGTGGTGGGGGTGTGGTGAGTGACGGTGGGGTGTGGAGGACGGTGGTGCGGGTGTGGCACGTGACGGTGGTGGGGGTGTGGAGAGTGACGGTGGTGAGGGTGTAGAGAGTGACGGTGGTGAGGGTGTGGCGAGTGACAGTGGTGAGGGTGTGGAGAGTGACGGTGGTGGGGGTGTGGAGAGTGACGGTGGTGGGGGTGTGGAGGAGTGACGTGGTGGTGAGGTGGGAGTGTGGAGTGACGGTGGTGAGGGTGTGGAGAGTGACGGTGGTGGTGTGGAGTGACGGTGGTGAGGGGTGTGGAGAGTGACGGTGGTGGGGGTGTGGTGGTGGACGGTGTGGGGGTGTGGAGAGTGACGGTGGTGGGGGTGTGGAGAGTGACGGTGGTGGGGGTGTGGAGAGTGACGGTGGTGGGGGTGTGGAGAGTGACGGTGGTGGGGGTGTGGAGAGTGACGGTGGTGGGGGTGTGGAGAGTGACGGTGGTGGGGGTGTGGTGAGTGACGGTGGTGGGGGTGTGGAGAGTGACGGTGGTGGGGGTGTGGAGAGTGACGGTGGTGAGGGTGAGGGTTGTGATTTGTAACCGTTTTTGTAATATATATCATCTTATTCCCTTCATAGGGCAAAGAAGAACCACAGCCACCGTGTGCGGCACATGTTCGCAACTGGTGGAGGGAAACCTATGCCTTCACCACCTAAAGAAGACCAGCTGATCCTGTCAACCCTCTCGCGGGAGCTGGAACCTGCGACCCAGCAGTGTGACACCCTGGGTCCGAACATTGTGGTCGTGGATGCCTCTGAAGTTGGGAAGTTCCAGTATTTACATATATAGTACTACCACGTTGTTTTGAAGTAATTTCCTTAATACATGGCGCATTTTATTATAGATGTAACTTGTAAGGTTCTGGAAATGCAACACATTAATAGAATTAGATAGATTTACTTCTGATTATGAATTTTATCATTTGGTCTCGTCTCCATCGGCACTTCATGGAAGAGCAGAGCAATGGCAGCCAGAGGTTCCTTCGTTTGTGAAAGCCATTCTACGTATTTTGGAATGTGCTCATCAACAAGACGCCTCGGAATATGACATCTTTCTCTGAATCGTGGTTTAGTTTATTCCTAAGGAATATGACATAAGCACTTAATTAGAATTAATTTCTATTCCTTGCCACTTCTCATATAGTTTTGGGTGACTCGTGCATTTCATTAATAGAGTAATATCATGATAGTTACCACAGTCCAGTTTCGAGTGTAACCTTTCACTGCTTTTCTGGATTATAGTTAATATTATTACTATACATCAATGATCTTTATCTGACTGCTGCATGCACATCAAATGTGGCCAAATAATTATGTTTTGTTGGTAATACCTGAGTTGGATTGTTGCTTATCACAGCT
Source organism: Eriocheir sinensis (assembly GCF_024679095.1). Taxonomy (NCBI): domain Eukaryota; kingdom Metazoa; phylum Arthropoda; class Malacostraca; order Decapoda; family Varunidae; genus Eriocheir; species Eriocheir sinensis. Next base: position 5,542,489 of record NC_066528.1, read on the forward strand.
TTGACCTTAACCCTGCACCCTTTTCATGTTTAGTTCACATCACTAGCTGTGTGGCTGATCCACTGTATATTGAGGACCTTCTCTTTCCCGTCGGGTGCTGTGGGGGCTAAGAGAGTGGTGTGCTTAGTCTAGTGGAGGGGTAGCCAAGTTATGTAGGTACTGATATCTATCTCCATTCCAGAATTCATTGGGGAAAGTGACGGGCCTGAAACTCAGTAGCTCGACAATGCTTCCGTGCCCGAGAGCTTGCAGACACCTGGAACTGCAACAGCTGTCCGCTACGCCCGTCGCAAGCATCCTCCAAAGAGGCGCCAGGCTGTCAGTGAAAAGGAGGCAGCCTATGCAAAGATTAGTAAAACCTGTGACAGCTTAAAAGAGGAGTCACTAAAAGCTATTCAGATAGTTTTCCAGGCTGCGGAAAGTGTCATAGTGGCAGCGAACAGCATCAAGGATGCAGCAGACAGCATCAACGATGCCGCCTGCTATTTACGAGAGAAATATTAAGAATAGGTGACAGATTTTTGTATTTTATGCTATTTATTAGGTTTGCAATATAAGAGGAACAAATGCAAAACTAATATTTATTTGTCACATTCCCCCAGTAAGCAAGTATTTACACATAGTAACACACACACACACACACACACACACACACCAAAAAAAAAACAAGGTCAAGCTGGAAACTACAACAATGGGGAGAAATGGGCGGAAAGATTATCGCGTGGATGAAGGATTACTTAACAGGAAGAGAAATGAGGACGGTAATTAGAGAAATCAAATTGGAGGAGAGCGACCAGCGAGACGGGAGAGCCACTCCTTAAACCAGTCGGCCAAAGAGGTACCCCCCTCGCAGAGTGAATTATGGAAGGCTCACCTATCAGGCAAGTCAGCTGCACTACACACACACACACACACACACACACACACACACACACACACCTCAGTACTATATACAAGTTAGAACCACTGCTCAATAATCCTCCTACGCAGCGCCCGGCCGGTTGCTTCTTCTGGAAGAACATGATCCTGTACTTCTACAAGTTCTGGCACATTTTCCAGAGCAGGCATCCCGCTGTTCACAGCAATATTATGCAGTACCGCTGCAGCAATAATTATTTTCTTACTAGTCTCTAAAGTGGTACGCAAGTGCCTTAGTACTGCAAATCGTCGTTTCCACACCCCAAAGCATCTTTCAATTGTGTTGCGTGTGCGTATAATATGTGATGCATTATATCTATTTTCTTGTTCAGTTTGGGGATCCAGTGCCGGAGTCAACAAGTAAGACTTGCATGCGTACCCTGAATCTCCCAACAGATAACCTGAGTAACCTTCATCTTCTAATTTCTGACAAAGCCTAGAATTATAAAAAAATGCGGCTGTCATGGACACTTCCTGGCCAACTACTAAAGACATTAGTGAAACGCATTTTTGCATCGCAAACTGCCCTGACATCCAAGGCGAAGTAACCCTTTCTACAGCTTTCTGCAGTGTTTCCGCCAGGACTCACAATTGGAATCAATGTTCCATCAATACAGCCGATGACACCAGGCATGCTAGCGATAGCATGAAAGTCCTCTGCTACCTGACGTGTATTAGCAGGTTCAGGAAACTTGATGTAATTAGGTGACATACGTGCTAGTATAACAGCTATGCGGTGAACAAATTTGCAGACTGAAGAAGCTCACATCTCCAAACAGTCTGCCATGGTTAACTGTCCGCTGGCAAAGTAGCGTAATGCTACAAGAAGCTGCAGGTGACCAGGAACACTGCAGCCTGTGGAGAAGGAGATATTATTGGTTGGGTATAACTTGCCTGGTTATTTCCAGTTCTACCTGGGAACACATGACATGTTCTATTGGCTTTCATGACATTTCTGATGTATACAGAAAAAGGAGAAAGGCAGAATTACTAATGTTCGCTTCCATTTCAAAGGAGAAGTAGATTTACATTGCTAATGCTCATTTCTATTTAAAAATAAAAACAGGTTTTTAAATGTCCTGTTGCTTCTTGAATATAAGGGATTTTGGTTATTTGTGAAACTTAAACACTGGAATGAAACTTGCACAAGACAGGAAACACATCAATGTGGCTCTCAGTTGATTATTTACCATGTGAGAAGCTCAATACTTTGAAAGGTCAAAAAGAGTAGGGAACACACACACACACACACACACACACACACACACACACACACACACACACACACACACACCTCTGCCATTTCGTGCTCTGGGTAGTTGGGGCTGTACATTCTCAAGCAGTTGGAGTGTACAAGCAGATGAGAGACGGTAGCGATCTATGAAGTCCTCCTCAGAGAGACAGGTGAACGGGTTTTGCCGGTCTCTGGGAACAACTCTGGGATGCCTCACCTCCTCAACTTGACCCACAAGATCGAGGAGTACCAGATATGCTGCAAATGCCTGCAATGGAATAATTATTTATTGAAATCGGCTGGATGTACCTGCTGGCCAGCTGGCCCAAGCTTGATAGAGCGCAACAAGAGCATATAACATGTTTCTGACCAAGAATTACTAGAGCTTGGTGTTTTTATGCATTAAAAAATTACTTAATGTACTTACCATGTGAAAATGATGTGAACCTTGGAGGGGGTGATGGACGTCGACAACTTTTTCGATCTGGCGCGGGTGAACAATGTAAACACTAAACAGACCCATAACTCACCAGTCTCACCTGGGTTAAGGGAGCCCGAACGCGCGCTCTAATAAACACCTTTTAATTGATCTCCTTCTAACGATGATGTACACTATTTTTCGTTTGCACAGAAACATATTGATATATTATCAATCGCATATGATTCGTGAATATTACTGGTGGTTCTTGTTGGGGTGGGGTTAGGCACGCCGACGATTCATTTAGGAACCAGTGGTGTCTCAAACGAGTTGACACTAACACCACGGCTGAAAGTGGTCTAAAAAACGATACATACGAAGAATCAGCTACATTAGTATTAGCAAATGCAAACATCACTTAAAAAATCGGGCCCAGGACTCCGTTGGTACCACCGCAAGTTCGGCGACAAGGCCTCGAAGTGTGCCGCCCCGTGCACATACAAGGCGTCAAACTCCAAGGGCGAGCATTAGTGCAGCATATTGCTCGTCACCAACCCTCAGCGCTGCTCCACCTTCGCGACTGCCGTTCTAACACCAAGTTCCTGATTGACACCGTCGCTGACGTTAGTATTATCCCAGCAACCGCAAGTCAGCGAACTCTACCTCCACTCTTGCACCTGTACGCCGCTAACGGTACCAAAATACCTGTCTACACACGACGCACTATGCAAGTGGACCTTTATTTTCGACGTTCCTTCGAATGGACCTTCTACGTCGGGAACGTCTCGCAGGCAATCCTCGGAGCAGACTTCCTCAGGCACTTCAACCTCTTAGTTGACGTCAAGGCTGGAAAAGCTACTGAACAGCCCGGCGCTTCAAATAAAGAGAATCACACTCCCAGGCACCAAGGTCGCTCTCTACGCTGACGTCCCCACAGCCACTGTCCGTCCCTACCTGCCACAGCGACACCGCTACCAGGCCTTCCGTCAGGTTCACGACCTCTCTCACCCTGGCATCCGAGCCTCTCAGCGCCTGATGACGTCTCGCTTCATCTGGGAGGGAATCAACAAAGACGTCAGACTGTGAACCCACACCTGCACTGACTGTCAAGCCTCCAAGGTGAAGCGACATGCTCTCTGCCAAGCACCTTCACGCCCGTTACGGAGAGGTTCGACCACGTCCACATAGACCTTGTCGGTCCTCTGCCACCCTCCGCAGGCCACCGCTACATCCTCACCTGCGTGGATCGTTTCACACGCTGGCCCGAGGCCACCCCCCCCATCGCTGACATCACTATTGACGCCGTCGCCCACGTCTGCATCGCTACTTGGGTCTCCAGGTTCGGCGTCCCTCTCAGCCTCACCTCAGACCGCGGCGGCCAGTTCGAAGCGAATGTGTGGAACAGAGTATGACCCTCCTCGGCATCCGCCGCTACAGAGCGTCAAGCTATCACCCGCAGGCTAACGACATAGTCGAGCGCTTCCATCGACAGCTGCAGTCCTCTCTCATGGCCTCCACCCAACGCGACAACTAGTCCCTGGCTCTTCCCTTGGTCCTCCTCGGCATCAAGTCCTCCCTGAAGGAAGACCTGCACCACTCGGATGAGCTGGTTTACGGCACCAACCTCCGGCTCCCAGTCGAACTTCTAGCGCCCACACCTGACACCGCCCCCTGCGGCGTCCAGGACTTCGCCGCCCGCCTTAAAGGTGCCATGAGGAGCCTTCAGCCGGTGCAGCCTCGCTCTTCCCCGAGGAAGACATTCGTCAGCCAGGACCTCGACACTTGCACCCACGTCTTCGTGCACGTGGATGCCGTGCGGCGGCCCCTGCAGCAGCCCTACCAAGGACCCTACCGCGTCCTGAGAGGGACCAGAAAGACTGTCGCGATCGACAAACATGGTTCTCAGGACACGGTCTCCTTAGAGATTCAAGCCGGCATACCTGTTGGCCCCAGACCAGGCGCCCCAGCTCACCGTCGCCAAGACAACACCGTCCGTGCCACAACATCCCCGCACCAGAAAGATATCGTTCCTTCTTCCAAGTCACTAAGGGGGGAGTACTGTAGCAAGTCACCGCTGAAAGCAGTCGCGTGCTTCCCCCGATGACTCTAAGAAAATGCGGTGCGCCAGGACAGACTCTTATTTTGTCATTAACGTTTTCATTGTTCTCGCTCCGTGCCTCGTCCCGTCCTCATTGTTAACCTTTCTTGTTAATTGTTAATCTTCAACTGTCTGTCCACGTCCTGCTACAGTTCTCTTATACATTTTGTACACCACATACACCAACACTTCAATGTCACTTACACTACACAACATCCACATACACGCATATACACTTAACCACGTCTTTTGTGTGTTTTGTCTGTCTTAATGACTTGTGTATGTTTTAATAATAAATAACCTTGACGGGTATTGTTTTTTCCTTACCCATGGACCAACTAGCAGTTGAGCGCTCGCCTACCACCAACAGTACAAATAATCACAATTACCTGTTTTAAAGTGTATTGTCAATGGTCCAGTTTCCCAAATACAGCACGTTCTAATGTTTTCTTATGAGATTTTTTTTAATATATAATTTGCAGGTAGTATATTTACATATTGCAAGTATTTTTTATCACATTAACTTTTTAACTCTCTCGAGGCGTTGCACTAAAACATGTATATATTTCCTTTGATAAACCTTCTATTTTATATGGTAAATGACGTAGTGATCTACTTTTCTTTGCCTTGGGCTTTTCGGCCCCTTTACAAATTATCCGTTAACGATGTTTTTTTTTCTTTCTTTTTACAGCACAGAGAGCAACTCTAGGGCAACAAAACGATGTAAAAAAAGCCCGCTAACTGCTGCTCACATATAGCGAAAAGTACAGAGTGGCCAAAAGATGTCAATTTCGGATGGAGAGGTGTCTTGATACACTCTTCTTGAAAGAGGTCAAGTCATAGGCAGGAAGAAATATAGAAGAAGGATGTTCCAGAGTTTACCAGTGAAGGGGATGAAAGAATGGAGATCCTGGTTAACTCTTGCATAAGGGGTTTGGACAGTATAGGGATGAGCATGAGTAGAAAGTCGTGTGCAGCAGGGCCGCGGGAGGGGGGAGGCATGTAGTTAGCAAGTTCAGAAGAGCAGTCAGCATGAAAATATCGATAGGAGATAGAAAGAGATGTAACATGGCGCCGGAATTTAAGAGGTAAAAGGCTGTCAGTAAGAGGATGGGAGCAGATGAAACGAAGAGCCTTAGACTCCACTCTGTCCAAGAGAGCTGTGTAAGTGGAGCCCCCACACACGTGAGATGCATATATGGAAAGCTGGCGGAGACGATACAGAACGCCCAACCTCGAGGAAGCTGACTTAGTGAAAGAGGAGATGTAAAGTTTCCAGAGTAACATAACTATTAGGGAGGATCGAGATCCCCCAGAGGACGAAAACATTTGAACAAAAAAATATTATTACTTAGGATATCTTTGTCTTCATGTAGGAGCGAGCAGCCTCTTGAAGGCTTTTAGTCATTATTTTTGTTTCGAGTGCAAGATATTCTATACAAAGATGTTCATTGGGTACGTACAAATGGAAGGTGTCCACGGGAGTTCTGTTAAAGTGACAAATAAGACTGTCAGGATGGGACCGTATATATCAATGTTCCTTCTGGCCCAGTGAAAGATATAAAAAAGGTAGGTAGTGCAGACATCCGAATAAATGCGTCAGGCCACTGATGGATGGCGTAACTGATGGCAGAGCACAGTACGAGCTTGATTGAACAAAAGGTTTGATGAAGTAGCTTGTTTGCTACTTACGCAACAAAATACATTGATAACAATCGAAAATATGTTTTTCACGTGAGAGAGAGAGAGAGAGAGAGAGAGAGAGAGAGAGAGAGAGAGAGAGAGAGAGAGAGAGAGAGAGAGAGAGAGAGAGAGAGAGAGAGAGAGAGAGAGAGAGAGAGAGAGAGAGAGAGAGAGAGAGAGAGAGAGAGAGAGAGAGAGAGAAAAAATTACATAGAAAATCAGACCACACAGACCCCATGGTCCAGACTAGGTGGTCTGTCCTTAAACCTAAGTGAATCTACACTAATCAGATGGCTCCAAAACGTTGCTTTTCTTCTCTAGTTAATATTAAGTTCAAGGCAGTGACGGCCGAGCTTGTTTTTAAAGGAGTCAATCGTGTTACATTGGACCACTGACGGTGGGGGCTTATTCCATTCTCGCACTACAACGTTGGTGAAGAAAAATTTGGTGCAGTCTGAATTTACTTGTCTACATTTGAGTTTTATCCCATTGTTCCTCGTTCGCAAAGTGTCATCGATCATGAACAATTTTGTTCTGTCTACATTCGTGAAACCATTAAGTATTTTAAAACATTCGATCAGTTTTCCTCGGAGGCGACGTTTCTCAAGAGAGTTCATGTTAAGGGTGGAAAGCCTTTCTTCGTAGGATTTATTGAGCAAGGAAGGGATCATTTTTGTTGCCCGACGCTGAACACCTTCTAATTTAGCAATGTCCTTTGAGGCATATTCAAAGTGGGGTCTGACTAAACTATTGTAGAGCGGAAGTATTACATCTTTATTCTTGAATAAAAAGTTTCTTTTAATGAAGCCCAACATTTTGTTCGCTTTATTTGCTGCATCGATGCATTGCTGTGAGAATTTGAGGTTTGACGCGATTTTGACCCCCAGGTCCTTAACGCATTGAACGCTTGTGAGTTTAACGCCGCGCATTTCGTAATCGAACTTCTTATTTCTTGTTCCAGCTTGAAGGACCTGGCACTTGTCTACGTTAAAGGGCATCTCCCATCTATCCGATCAAGCTGAAATTTTGTGCAAATCCTCTTGGAGGCTTTGCCTGTCTTCGTCAGTGAGAACCGAGTTACCAATCTTTGTGTCGTCTGCAAATTTACTAATGCGATTATTGAGTCCAACATCCATGTCGTTGATGTAAATAATGAAGAACACTGAGCCAAGAACCGAGCCCTGAGGGACGCCACTAGTGACCGGCGCCCATTCTGAGTTAAATCCGTCAATTACCACTCTTTGCTGTCTGTTGCTCAACCAATTCGCGATCCATTGATTTACTTGACCGTCAATACCTATTTGCTTTAAATTATAAAGTAATTTATGATGTGGGACTTTGTCAAACGCTTTCTGGAAATCAAGATAGACTACGTCCACTGATTTGGTTACGTCATAATCTGAGAAGAGGTCGTTATAAAAGGTCAATAGGTTGGATAGGCAGGATCTTTTGTTACGGAAGCCATGTTGTGAATCCCCAATTAATGAGTGGCTTTCGAGGTAACTCACACTTTTGTTTAATTATGGTCTCAAGTAGCTTACCTACAATTGAAGTTAGACTAATGGGTCGGTGGTTACCTGGTATTTTTTTGTCTCCTTTCTTAAAAATCGGTGTCACGTTAGCCTTTTTCCAATCCGACGGGACGATGCCTTGTCGCAAGGACATATTGAATATGGTAGTGAGGGAGGAGAGTATTTCGCCCTTTGTTTCTTTAAGCAGTATAGGATATACTTTATTGGGTCCGGGACTTTTATGTTTTAAGAGAATGGAGAGCTTTAAGGACTTCATCGGTTGTTATTTCAAAATTAGGCAATGCATGCTCGAGATTTACATTAGTACTGGTGCTGGTGGTAGTGGGAGGAAGACTGTTAGTATTAAACACAGAGGAAAAGTAACTGTTTAAGAGGTTTGCAATGTGTTGGCTATCAGTCACTAGTGCACCGTCGCTGTTTGTTAAAGGTCCAATTCCACTTCTGATCGCCTTTCTGTTGTTTATGTAACTGAAGAAAGATTTCGGATTATTTTTAGTTGGCTGCAATATTTTCTTCATATCTACACTAAAAGAGAGAGAGAGAGGGGGGGGGGGGCTTCGATTCCATGCGGGGAAGTACTGTTATTGCTCTGGGCTGTAATTAAGCCGTGAATGTTACTTTACTGAGACTTACGTAAATATATTGACTGTTTAGGAACTTTAGGGCGACACGCTTACCTACTAAACAGACTGACAAAAGTTCTACAATAGCGGCCGGAACGGAGAGGGTGATGCTGCCTGTGTAGTAGCTCGATCGAAAACGCTGGAGTATCTAGTGGCCGGCTTGTTGCACATGCGCTGGAAGGCCGACACATTGCTGTAGGCTACTGCTCAGCGCCCCTTCCCCATTTCTGTGAGTTTCCCGATAGATCAATATTGGGGTGTATAGTCCTGGCACCGTAGCTACAGAGGTCATATGGCGCCAAACATAAAAGATCGGTTGAAATCATAAGTTTCTTTTAATTAAAATGTTAAGGGTGTATGATTAAAAATTCCTTAAATAAAACCGTAATATCCAATAACAGCAAACCTACAGGAGATGGAGGACACCAGCCTCCTGTAGGTAGCATGACCTCAAGTCTCGGGGAGAGAGAAATTCCCATCTCCACCTAGAGAGGTACCGCTCTTGCAGGGCACTTGACCAGCCAGTGCCTAGTCAGAGGGGCCAAATAGTCATCATAGCATGGTTTAGCTCCCCGGGATGTAAGAGGGGCCAAATAGTCATCATAGCATGGTTTAGCTCCCCGGAATGTAAGAGGGGCCAAATAGTCATCATAGCATGGTTTAGCTCCCCGGAATGTAAGAGGGGCCAAATAGTCATCATAGCATGGTTTAGCTCCCCGGAATGTAAGAGGGGCCAAATAGTCATCATAGCATGGTTTAGCTCCCCGGGATGTAAGAGGGGCCAAATAGTCATCATAGCATGGTTTAGCTCCCCGGGATGTAAGAGGGGCCAAATAGTCATCATAGCATGGTTTAGCTCCCCGGAATGTAAGAGGGGCCAAATAGTCATCATAGCATGGTTTAGCTCACCGGGATGTAAGAGGGGCCAAATAGTCATCATAGCATGGTTTAGCTCCCGGAATGTAAGAGGGCCAAATAGTCATCATAGCATGGTTTAGCTCCCAGGATATAAGAGGGGCCAAATAGTCATCATAGCATGGTTTAGCTCTCCGGGATGTAAGAGGGGCCAAATAGTCATCATAGCATGGTTTAGCTCCCCGGGATGTAAGAGGGGCCAAATAGTCATCATAGCATGGTTTAGCTCCCCGGGATGTAAGAGGGGCCAAATAGTCATCATAGCATGGTTTAGCTCCCCGGGATGTAAGAGGGGCCAAATAGTCAGCATAGCATGGTTTAGCTCCCCGGGATGTATGGAAGCCACGTGTGTAGTGAATGTGGTCCGTTATAAGGCGACCTAAATATGTCCTTCTTACCACCCCTGGGCTAAAACTGTCGTCCTTACGACCCCTGATGTGGGAATACGACCATGGGTGAACATCCCTGGTAATGATCTCCCCCATTTTGGTCGTAGCAATCTGATTCTCCTACCTGCCTTGCTACACACTCTTTAAGTGCAGATCACACAGTGGGGTACAAGTCCCAGTTAGTCAGGTTCACTATGTCAATAAAATAATTTTCGTTCAAATTTTATGGAGACTATCAAAGTTATACATTTTTGGAAAGCTTATAACACCAGGGATCTGAAAACTAATTTTTGCATTTCCGCGGATTCCTTTATGGCCGCCACGAGTTCACCCTGACTCAAAGGGCACTTTTTGCACCAGATGGAACAATGTTCCCATGCACCGACAAATACAAACTGATACACAACCTTGAGAATTTGGCAAACATGCATGGAAGCAATGAAGCTTCAGAAACCCCAGGAGTCAGTGAGTCGGGTGATGACAGATCTGCTGTATCATCATCGGCAACGTCTACAACAAATGAGAAGATCGCAGTTGTTGATGGAATGGTCCTGGACCAGAAGATCGCAAACAAAACAGGAACACTCAGCACAGTAAAAGATCTTGTCCAGAGCTTCAATGACAGTCTAACGAGTTTGACAGCAGGATTCAATCAGGTTATCCTAGTATTTGATACATATATATACCGGATTCACTACAACAGTTAAATAGAAAGAGACGGCAACAAGGAAAAGCTCCCATCAAGTACCACATTACAGATGATACGAAAATCAAACACATTCCCCTGAAGCGGTTTATATTCCATGACAAGACTAAAGCAGACCTGACAGGCTACCTTGCTAAAGCCATCCTCGAGTACAGAAGAGACTCACCTCAATTATAGTATTTCCACGAGAAACTGGCGGGTGGGGTAGTGGGGGGGGGGGGGGGTTCAGCCCCGCCCCGAACGGCCGGGCAGCCGCCTCCTTGGCCAGCCGATCGGCCCGCTCGTTCCCCTGAACTCCTACATGGACCGGGACCCAGCAAAAAGCCACCCGACTACCCCGACGGTTTAGTAAGTAAAGCCATTCCAAAATTGATAAAATAAGGGGATGACAGTAATCACGGGACTCTAGAGCACCCAGTGCACTGCGAGAGTCGCTAAAAACAGTAAAGGAGTTCTGGGGGAGACTAAAAATAATTCTGAGTGCGAGTATGATGGCGGACATTTCAGCCGTAAAGACTGACGCCACTCTTGGAAGGCTAACGCCCCGACAGAAGGTGGGAAAGACGACACTGAAGCCTGCTCCAATGTCCGTCTTAGACCCATCCGTATAGACGGGGACAGAGCCCTCGTGAGCGGTGAGGTGCTCTAAAATAAGGACTGTACCGCGTAACAGGGGGAGGGTGCTCTTTTGGTCGGTTACTGGTCTGCACACCTGTACGCTGGAGAACTGCCAATAGTCCACCCTAGGAATACGATGGGGACAATGTGCAGGAACTGTCCAGTCTGCCATAACTGACTGCACCCTATATCCAAATGGTTTGGGGAAACTCGGCCGAGCGTCATACAGGAGAGAGCGAGAATCTTGGGAGGCAGTAACACAAGGCACAGAATCTGGAATGCGGTGAGTCCGAAACCAACATCTCAGCATTAACGACCTCCGGCGCAGGTCCAAGGAATGGATGCCGGCATCCACTAACATACTTGGAATCGGACATGACCTAAAGGCTCCTGTTGCAAGGCCAACGTGCGAAGACGAGCATCCGACGCGGAAGAGTAGATCTCACACCCATACTCCAGTTTCGGGAGTATAAGTGATCTGTGCAACATGAGGAGGGTCTGGCGATCCGCACCCCAAGAGGTGTGGGCTAAGACCCTAAGGAGGTTAATTGCCTTCAAACAAGTTGCCTTGATGTGCCGGAGGTGAGGAACCCAGGTCAGCCTTGCATCGAATATCAGCCCAAGAAATCGGGTCTCTTCCACACATGAGATTCTGAGACCATAGAAGTACAGGTCTGGGTCCGGGTGAACGCCACGAAGGCGGCAGAAGTGCATGGTCACAGTCTTAGTTGGGGAGAACCGAAAACCCTGAGTGTCAGCCCACGCGGATATCCTATTTAGTGCCAGTTGTAATTTCCGCTCTATCAGTGACAACCGGGGTCCAGAGACTGAGATGGATAAGTCATCAACATACAAACTGCCTTGGACCCCTTCGGGGAGTACACTAATAACGCTGTTGATGGCCACAGCGAAGAGCGTAACACTGAGAATACTCCCCTACGGCACACCATCATCTAGTGGTAGGGCATCAAAGTGCACGTCCCCAACCCTCACCTTTAAAGAACGATTTGATAAAAACTGATTGATAAAAATCGGCAACCGGCCACGAAGACCAAACTCGTGGAGGGAAAGTAAGATGCCATGACGCCAGGCAGTGTCATAGGCTTTCTCCAAATCAAAGAACACTGTAACATGGTGTTGGTTGGTGGCGAAGGCCTTACATATGGATGACTCTAAGCATAGGAGGGCGTCAGAGGTGGATCGCATTTTTCGAAAACCATATTGTACTTGTGATAAAATATTCCCCTTTTCCAAGTACCACATGAGCCGCCCATTCACCATCTTCTCCATAACCTTGCAAAGGCATGAAGTGAGTGAAATGGGACGGTAATTTGTTGCCTGTCGATGGTCTTTTCCGGGCTTAGGGAAGGCGATAACAACGGCAACGCTCCAAGAAGACGGATAATCACCGGTATACCAAATTTTATTAAGAAGAGACAATAAAAACGTAAGTGATTCGTCAGGCATATGACGTAGAAAGGAGTATGGGATGTCATCAGGGCCTGGTGACGAGTCCATAACATTGTTTTAAAGCTGAATGAAGTTCATGACTAGAAAAAGGGACATTATACGACTCGCCGTTATTAGAAGCGAAACTGAGGCCAGCAGACTCCCGGCGTCGACGATGGCGTCCCGAGGGAGATGTAGTGTCCTTCCTAGATACATCTGTAAAATGTTTGGCAAGGATTTGAGCAACTGTGATAGGTTCGGCCACGTTTCTGCCTGCTTCTGACAGAACAGGAGGGGAAGGGACGGTATATTTCCCAGAGATTTTTCTCACTCGTTTCCATACCTGCGTGAGGGAAGTCTCTTTGTTTAGGGTGGACACGAAAGCCCTCCACGAAGCACGGCGGGCCTCTTTAAGGACTCGCCGTGCATGGGCACGCGCCCGCCGGAAGGCCTCTAGGTACTGTGGAACTCCGCGATGATGGCGGAGGCGAGAGAAGGCGGCTCGTTTCGCCTTCACGGAAGCGGTGCAGTCAGGAGTCCACCAAGGCACTGGACGTCTGGGAAAGTGGCCAGACGTCTTGGGGATTGCTAATATGGCTGCCGAGTGCAGTAAGGTAGTAAAATATGCCACCGCTTCGTCAATGCTGCTGAAGTCATCTACAGACCGTGCAGTGGAACTCAGCTGCATGAAGAGTTGCCAGTCTGCTCTATCTATACGCCAGCGTGGGAGGCGAGTGCGTGGTTCGCCCTTGGCTGACGATAAGACAATAGGGAAGTGGTCACTTCCATGTAAATTCGGTAAAACCTTCCAGTTGAAATCTAAAATAATATTAAAAGAACACAAAGACACATCAATAGCCGTAAAAATACCCGTTTGACTATGGAAGTGCGTCATATCACCTGAATTAAAAACTCCCAATTCCTCATCCTCTACCAAAGATGCCAGCATTACACCTCGAGGGTTTGTGGTGCAGTCTCCCCAAAGTGGATGACGGCCATTGACGTCGCCTAGTAAAAGGAAAGGGGCAGGAAGATCGGCAAGCAAACTGTCAAGATCCCTCCTCTCTACATGAGCGCTTGGAGGGAGGTATAGGCTACAAACTCTATACTGTCGGAGGAGAAAGAGCTGTATGCCGACAGCCTGGAAGGGAGCTGATAATCTTAAGGGTGAGAAGGGGACATCGTGACGGACTAGTATGGCAGTGCCACCCCGATGCCCTTGGTCTTGCAGAGGATGAGAATATAAAATGTGGTAGCCAGGAGGCCCAGAAGGAGTACTTTCTCCAACCATGGTCTCCTGGATGCAAATACATACTGGGGAATAACGGGCAATAAGACTGAGCAACTCTTCCCAGTTGGCACGCAGACCACGACAGTTCAACTGCACGATATTGAAGATGATTACTTTGTGAGGTGCTTCTGGGCTCTTCCGGAGAGGAGTCGCCCTGCACCACCTGCGTTCTTTTTAATGGGACCATCACCCTTTATTAAAGGGCCTATGGTCCTCATTGTGGCCGATTGCGATGGCCCTGGTATCGCAAACCGATCAGCAGGCCGGGAGCAGTCAACAGTCCTCCTGCCCGCTCCTGCTGCCAGCGTCTTCCTTCCCCCGCTCTTGCCAACCGTCCGCCACTTTGAGGCGGCAGCTGAGGAAGAAGCAGATTCTCCAGAGGTCAAGGCCGCGGGCGCCGGCAGCGACACACCGCAAGCCTGAGCACCAACGGACTCCGGCCTTGGGTCAGCCGGAGCCACTGGCGCGGGGGCGGCGGCCGCAGCCAACGCCCGGAGGATCTCCGGCGATCCAACAACTGGCGCCGGAGGTTGCAGCTTGGTAGGAGGAGTCTCATCGAGAGACTCCTCACTGCGTGAACGTTTCTGTTTGTGATTCAGGTAGGGGCAGGGCACGATTCAGTGTGGCCTCAGATGAAGGCGTCGACACTGACAGGACGGCAGCTGCATGGCACGGCACATCCTGGGAGACTTTGAGACGGCGTTGAGCGTGTGACTGGAGGACTGAGGCAAAGGTCGTACCAGGACTAGAGAGCCTGGTAAGGGCGAGTCGCTTTGCTTCTGCGAAAGACACCTTCTCTTTATTACGGATGGTAAGCACCTCCCTCTCGAATCTGAATCGGTCACACTCTTTCGATGAAGCTGCATGGTGCTCGGCACAATGATAGCACCGAACGGGGCCGGGGCACTCCTCACCATGGTCATCCCTGCCGCACGTGACGCATACCTTAGGGAGACCGTTCTGCATGCGGCGGCATGTTCGAGTCACGTGACCAAATGACTGGCAGTGGAACCATCGCCTGGGGTTTGGCACATATGGATTCACGTTGAGGTTTAACCAAGCAAATTTGACTGTTCTGGGGAGCTCCAACCGATTAAAAGTTATGAACAGTGTGGGTGTGGGTGTCAGTACTCCACCATCTTTCCTATAGACACGTCTCACTGAAACAACGTTATACTCCTCTAGTTCCTTTACCAGGCGCTCCTCCGAGTAACGAAGGAGCTCTCTTGAAAACAACACGCCGCGCGACTGGTTCAAGGTAGCATGGGGAGCACATCATACTGCAGCCCCGGGGACTGAGGTGAGGGCACGAAGTCGTTCACTCTCTTCAGGAGAGGAGACTTCCACCAGAAGACTGCCATCTCCCTGTGGAAGTATCTTCGGCTCTTTGTCGCAAGTCTTGATCAGTGCACGGTGGACTTCAAAAATGTCGAGATCATTGACAGATCGGCCATCTAGGGACTTGACGGTGATGTATTTCTCGTAAGATATAACGTTGGAATGAAGTTGTTTGAAAAAGTGTTGGAGGAGAGGCTGAGGAAACTGATCAGAGTGGACGGCCGGAAGTTTGGTTTTAGTCCAGGAAGGTCGACAACAGATGCCATTTTTGTTATGAGGCAAATAGAAGAAAAACACAGTGAGAAGAAGAAGAAACTGTACCATGTCTTCGTGGACCTGGAGAAGGCATTTGATCGAGTACCTGGAAGAGCGAATTGAGTGGGCACTGAGAAGAGTAAAAGTACCAGAAAGCTCGTGGCTGCTGTTATGTCTCTGTATGTGGAATCAAGGTCAAAGGTGAAAACAGTGCCAGGAACATCAGAGGTTTTTTACATTATAGTAGAAGTGCACCAGGGATCAGCTCTAAGTCCGCTGCACCTCATCACAGTAATGGAGGAGGCTACTAAATTAGCAAGAGGGGATGGTCCATGGGAGTTGCTTTATGCCGATGACCTGGTGTTGACAGCGGAATCAAAGGTAGAAGTGATTCACATGTTCAACAGATGGAGGAGGAGGTGGAGCAGAGGGCAAAGAAAATAAACATGGAAAAGACAAAGTTGACGGTGACTGGGAATAAGGCAAGAGAAAGGATTCAGACGGGAAGGTGGCCCTGTGGATGTTGTGGGAGGGGAGTGGGAGCAAACTCTATATTGTGTACAGAGTGTAACAAGTGGTGTCATTGGCGATGCTCAGGGCTTAGAAATTTGCGAAGGGTGCGGGATTTTGTGTGTTCGAGGTGTGTGGGGGAAGATGAGGGTGGTGACGGCGATGGTGATGGTGAATATGGCGGGTTGGTGGTGGATGGAGGTGTGTTGGAGGAGGTGCAAGAATTCTGCTATTTGGGAGATGTGTTGGACTGTGAAGCAGGAGTGGAGAGAGCAGTGAGAGCAAAAGTGGCAGATGTATAGAGAAGGTGGCGATAAATGGCCAGTCTATCCGTGAACCGCAGCATGAGATTGTTGAGAAGAGAAAGTGTATACAAAGGCTATGTGAGATCTGCTCTCTTGTATGGAGCAGAAACAAGGGCACTGACGAGCAGACTGATGGATGTTTTACGCAGTTGTGATCACAGGATGCTGAGATACATGGCAGGAGTGAGGTGGCAGGACGAGAAGTTTAGCAGTGAAGTAGCCGAGATGTGTGGGGTTGAGGACCTTTCCGTTGAGTTGAGGAAGAGAAGACTAAGATGGTTTGGACATGTGAAAAGAGCGGAGGAGGGGGTGGTGAGGGAGGTGGAGGAGGTGAGAGTTTGGGGACGGCGGCCAGCAGGAAGGCCTAGGAAAAAGTGGAGTGGGTGTGTGATGGAAGATATCAATACAATGGGGATAGAGGAAGATATGGCACAAGATCGTGAGATGTGGAGAACAGTCATCGCCCGTCCAATCCAGTCTTAAATGGGAATATATGGAACCAACATTTTCATTCTTTCGTCCCTTCCGCTGGTTAACTCTGGAATAGCCTTCCTATGTCTTTTATTTCCTCCTGCCTGCGACTTGCTCATTCAAGAGGAGAGTATCAAGACGCCTCTTCACCCGAAATTGACCTTTCTTTTGGCTTCTCATTCTTGCTATACCTTTGTTCGGAGCAGCGTCTAGCAGGCTTATTTTATTGTTGTTCTCGTCTTTGTGTTTTGCCCTTGAGCTGCCGCCGTTGCTGTAAAACAAAACTATATAGTATTGGTGGGGAGCAGCGACAGCAGAAGTAACAGCAATATTACTTATTTGTTGATATTGTACTTACTTATTGTATTATTCATGTGTTAACAGAAAAAGCAGAAATAGTACCGAAGCAGCAGTAACAGTAGTAAAGAACATCAGTAACATTATCAGCGGTAGCATAAATAACAGCAACACTAGCAGTGGTACAATTTCTGGTCTACGAACCAACAAATGACTAATATAAACTATCAATCGATGGATACCTTCGCGATGTTGTTAAGGTATTGAGCGACGGAAGGCCAACACGCGGCGGGCTGACGGAACGGGATTCAGTTACGTTCAAGTCCATGCATACAACGGACGAAGGAGATCGGCGCAAAGAACAGTTTCCCGTTTCAAGAAAAATCATCTCGATATCAGCTTCGTTTTGATCCTCAAGGCATAAGGATCTACATAACCAGTCTCTCTAAAGTGCTGTATAATAACGAACGAAAGGTTCTTTAGCATCCATCGCCTAGGTATTGAAAATGCATTGCAGATTCACAAAACTGGATCTTCGGTATATGTCAAGTGAAGCTGAAGTTATCCCTCGGCATGTAATAGTGTGAACTTTGTATTTAAGCGGAGTCTTGATTGCAATCTCTATAACAGGGAATATTGATGTTCAGCTGTCTCCATCCACCTCCGGTGACCAACATGGGGAACAATCCTCGAACTTTTCCCTAGGAGCACCCTTCACGGACCCATCACCGCCTTGAGTGAGCACCTTTCACGGACCCATCACCGCCTTGGAGACACGCTGAACTTAGAACACCGCTAATAGTTGCTTATAGAGGATAAATTACATATTCACACCTTTAAAAATAAAGAGAATAACAAATTAAACCAACTAACTAGTTAAAACACAGAACACAATGGGCGTCAAGACATTACCTCAAGCTTCAACGAGAGATACAAGCAAATGCCACGGTGTTCAGCGCTTTCAATCGTGCATTAAGCCTATGTGGTGGCTTGTGCAAGGCCTCAGCTTGGTCCCCTACCGCTACAACGAGAAGAACGGGCAATACGAATTCTCATGGTGCAGCGTGGCGGCTTGGCGCACAATCTTCACAGCCATTTACGTGACTGTGATTGTAGCCGCGTCGAGTATCGGATTGGTGATGATGTTTATTCGAGAGGAATATCCTACAGCTGTCAGCTTGGCAGGGGTGATCCTAATTATGCAGTGTCTGATAAACGCTTGGGTACAGCTTCTCTGCACACTAGGAACTGCACGACGACAATGCAGGCTCATGAACTCCAGGTGCTTCATCGCTGCTGACAGCACTCTTAATATAACAAAAGGAATGAAGCTCGTCATTATCCGTCAGTTAAGTTTTCTTGCCATATTCTGGTCTGTGAGCCTATCCTTGACGCTAGTCAGCTACCCAGAAATGATGATGGACATCCTAGACGTCTTGAGTCAAAACATGCTGCTTCTTCCCAGGTCGTTGACGCTGCTGCCTGCGCCCTTGCCCGTGGTAGGTTCTCCAGGGCATAACTGGTGCCAGGTCTGAATGTAGCATCATCTGATTCCTTAATATTCATTCATATTTTATTCAGTTTTGTTGCCTTATCTTTTAATGGCCTTCTTTTATGTATTCCTCATCAGTGTTTCATGCTCATGGAAATATATAATCCTTGATATAATTAACATTTATTTTAGAAATTTGCACGAAAATAAAATTACTGAACGTGCAGGCAAACAAATGTATTCAATTAAACAGACCGTTCACGTCCAATACAACATTCTGATTGATTACGAAACAATATTCTTTACTTAATCTGGCCCGTATTTGTAAAGTAAAATAAAAATGACAACCCTGTGCATGATGCAGACTGCTCATGACAACATCCCACGCCGCTCACGTCCACTCAAGTGCTATCACGTAAATTTCAAAGGACATGTGCACTCCGAGAGGAACGGTCCGCTCACGCTTAGCACTTAACTTTCTAAAGATGACTGACGGACTTCCCCTGAGCGAAAGCGTACCTTCTTTACCCGGAGGCCCATTTGCATACCTACCCAACGAGCACGCGCCAGCCACTCAGTTTAACATAGTATTGAATTAAAAACGTTCATTCAGTTAATATCAATTTCTTGTGGTATGTTATTTGAGCGTCACAATAGTGTGGCATCAATACCTGAAAGGGTGCAGCAGCAGAAGCAAGTTTCATTTAATAAAACATTCGTTCCCACCTTTACTGAGGCCGCCCTCGGAAGACTGAAGCTACAGGTCCACTTATGCATGTCCAGTAAACCTGAATAAACTTAATGAGGCGGATAACAGCTATAGAAGCATATGCACAGTAGTTAAATAGCACGTGTAAATAACGTAACATGAAACCGACGTGAAGATATAGAATTTAATCATAATCGGCCGCAGCACTTCCCGCAGAGACGAAACAGACAAATCATCAAAATGCTCTGCTTTACAACAGACTCCAAGGCCCACCAATATATGGTTAAAAAAATACAAAAGACCGTAAAATTGTTGCTGCTGCAGTGATGACAGAAGCCTTAGAAATTACCAATGCTATAGCCCCAAAACTGTACGGTTTTTCTTGAAGTGTTACAGGAATTCTCCTGGTGCACAGATGACATTTCATTTGTAGAGAAGAAACACTTGACTCCAAGAATGCACTGGTGCGGCAAACAGCGATCACGAACGTCATCCGCATAGCGATGACGCCGATCTTTTTTTTTTTTTTTGAGAGCTTGGCCTTATTAAATTATAATACTTCACACTTCACTTAAACGCAGAAATAAAATTTTCTCCCATTTCCATAAATTTTAAGGGATGTAACACTGACACTAACAATATGCCATAACACTGACACTAACAATATGCCGTATAATGGTACTTTTGACGTTGTAGGAAAGTACCCAAGTATATTTACTTTGTCAAGGCTTTATTATTATTTTCGAAAAGAAAATGCCTGCCAAAATGTTGCACTTTATACATACCCTATATACCTGACTACCCCTCCCAACACACACTTTTCGTCTCTGAATTAGCCAATTAGCCAATTAGCCCTTCTCTTCCACAGCTGATGCGTCTGATGGTTAACCTCGTGTGCCTTCACGTGTTTACACTGTATAAAAGTTGTCTCTTCTCCTTCACCATCAACTGCCACATGCTGACCAACGCCTTCCACTCCTGGAACACTCAACTCGCAGAGGCGATTAACGGTACGTGAAAAAATGGAAAGAATAATTTTTTGAAAAATAATTTGTTGTCTCGCAACTTAGCGGTCATAAGGCGCCCAACACACTCATTTGACGGAGGAGTCACTGCCTCACCACAGCGACCAAGAAAGCAGATCTCTAGAACTGGCTGGAGCACCAAAGGCTACCCTTCCCACCTGACGCCACATGCCCTGAACACCTGCCATCATCCTGCTCATCTGCCGTCGGAACCGGCCAGTGCCGCAGTATACGGTAAATAACCTCATACGAGCGTGGAACAACGAGGTCGTCCGCCTGCCACCCGCTCATCCTGTGGTCAACGCCATCGAGCAGGTGTGGGAGTCAATGAAACGGCACGTGCGCTCCTCGCTACACCGCTTCACCTGGGCAGATCTGCAGGCCGGGTTGGAGGGAGCGAGGCTTTTCTTCACTATAGAGGTGTTGGCTGGTGCGGTGCGACGATCTCCAGCCTTTGAAAAAGAGCATTACTCTACAGGCAACATTCATCAATCCGTGGAACCCGTCACCATCAGCCTCGACATCGATTATGAGGAGGAATATTTGTTTTTGGAGAGTGACGACGAATAAAATGTTGAATCAATTGTTTGTTCCCTCTCATCGTGTACAATGCATTTCTTAAAACGAGACAATTGCTTAAATTATCAAGTGCATGAAGTAGTGCATAAATATTTTCTCTTTTCTACTTCGACTCATAATTCCTGTACGTTACGTTTCGTACAGGAGGAAAGTGCCTTAATTAATCACTATTGTTGATAAACGACGGTGACAATAATTAGCAAGAGGTTTGAAACAATGACAAACTATAAACCTAATCCAACACTTGGTTACGGAGTTATTCCCTAAAAACGAGGGAACCCGGCCTCTGAAACCGCACGTTGTAAAGAGCAGGGATATACGACTTTACCGGTAGGCCTCCTCTCTTGGTCTATGAGGTCGACGGAAACCAAACCTTACTGAGGTAGATTAAGTTCGAATTGAGTAGACAGTACAACCGACCCCGCTCCAAGTCCCGCCACCATTATAAAGTGAATCCTTGACAGTGAGAATCTTAGGGACCGTCGAAGCGACGCTTTTCCAATATCTCACTCACACAGCTCTTCTGGACAGAGTGGAGTCTAAGGCTCTTCGTCTCATCAGCTCTCCTCCTCCTACTGATAGTCTTCTACCTCTTAAATTCCGCCACGATGTTGCCTCTTTTTCTATCTTCTATCGATATTTCTACGCTGACTGCTCTTCTGAACTTGCTAACTGCATGCCTTCCTCCCTCCCGCGGCCCCGCTGCACACGACTTTCTACTCATGCTCATCCCTATACTGTCCAAACCCCTTATGCAAGAGTTAACCAGCATCTTCACTCTTTCATCCCTCACGCAGGTACTCTGGAACAATCTTCCTTGATCTGTATTTCCTTCTGCCTACGACTTGAACTCTTTCAAAAGGAGGGTATCAGGACACCTCTCCTCCCGAAATTGACCTTTCTTTCGGCCACCTCTTTTGATTCTTTTTTTGGGAGCAGCAAGTAGCGGGCTTTTTTATTATTGTTTTCTTTTTTTTATGCCCTTGAGCTGCCTCCTTTGTTGTGAAAAAAAAATCTCTGAGGTGTCTACAATAAATCTGTGCAGACTCTACACGTGAAGTATTCAGAAAAAATAACGCTCTTTTTAGCAGTGACTTTAATCTGCAAATAATGATTGTTATGCATTTAAATGTTTTTCTTGAGATAGCACTTGAGAAATCACTTTTTAAATTGTCATTCCTTTTTACCCATGGTCCGTCTTTTTTCCCCTATGGTTTATCGTGTCCTTTCAGATATATGGAACCAAGCTGTGAATCCGACTCGTGACCACCAGCACCGACTGGCCCAGCTGGTACAGACTCACAGGCGTTTGGTGATCTTCGCCAAGGAAACAGAGGCAAGCTACAGCCTCATCCTGCAGTGGTACTATGGCTCTGCGGTAAGGGGACTGGAACGCGACATTTAGCTGTGAATTATTTGCGTTTGACACGCAAGAATCAATAATCCACACATTGTGAAAAACAATTGCGTTTTGTACGTTCTTGTTGAGAAAATAAGGTATTTGTCATTGTTGCTTTCATATTATTGATGATGACGACTGTTTCCTATACGTAGGCTATCATACATTATCCACGAAATCGTACACGCCGTGTGACAGCAGGTTGTCAGCCAGGGCACGATAATGCACACCTCAGACTTCGGTGAACCGACTGAACTTAGTTAACTCGTGCATAAATAATTTTGATAGTATTGGGATGAGCCAGAGTAAAGGCGTGCGAAGAGGAGACGCAGGAGGGGTGGAGACATGTGGTAACAAGTTCAGAACAGCAGTCAACATGAAAATATCGATAGAAGATAGAAAAGGGCGACACTGCAAACCTTGGGGCAGAAGACTGCCAGTAAGAATAGGGGAGTTGAAGCAAGGCAAAGAGCCTTTTACTTCACACTGTTCACAACTGCGGTGTGTGCACACATGAGATGAATATATCATATAAAGACGGACAAGCCCTTGTATATGTATAGTATCTGTGAGGAGGGAAATACTGGAAGACAATGCAGAACGCCTAACCTCGAGAAAGCTGACTGAGCAAGAGATGAGATATGAAGTTTGCAGTAGAGATTTTGAGTTAAGAATAGACATGAACGTTTAATAATTATCGAAGAACGGGGGATAGAGGTTTGGGAGTGTCGAGATGACTTGAAGAAATAAATTTTGAGGCACTGAAGGACACATTTAAAATTGCTAGCATGGTGAGTTATCATATTGCACTGTGGTAGTAAATCAGAACTATAGTAGTTTATTGATGGTATATATATAACATATGATTCATTTCGCCTCTCTAACACTGCTATATCCTCCATTACTGCGACAGATCTTCATACTCTGCACAGAATTGTATCTACTGGCTTATCGCTTAGGGACAGTAGAGGATGCTGGAGGCCCGGGAACGGCAACCGTGCTACTGGTGACCCTTCAAACTGCAGCTCTTTTCCTCGAGGTGTCCCTCAACGCTGGGCGAGTGCAGGAAGTGGTATGTTACGGACGCCTTGACACCTGTCAGGGGTTCAATCTTTTCTTATTGTGAACCAGCTTAATTATAGGAATTACCCTCAAGAGTCATTTCCAAGCTTCTTCGTAGTATAGTTGTGTGCCTCCTTGTATTTTGGTATTGATATAAAGTTCTCCATTTATAGGTAAGTGATAATCCAAAAGTGGAGTACTGAGACCTGTACCGACCCTACTTAGAAAAAAAAAAAAGAAACCTAAATCTACATTACATAGTCTTCGTGTCGGGCTTGCCTTTTAAAACACAAAGCATTATTAGCACAACCCTTCGGAACCTAAAAAAAAAAAGGTCTCCAGACCACAGTAATTGTTGTAGCTTGGATGAGACGCTGCAAGTATGGTTCGTTGCAAACATCCTGGGGACTACTTTGAGGTCACGTCGTCCCACGTAGGTAATCCGCTTAGTGAGATATTCTACTCTACTAGACACTCTTAAGCCCGAGTCACACATTCACGACAATGACTCCCGGCGCTCTCCCGACTCAGACCACGCCTCCCACCGTCGGGCCGCACGCCGACAGTTTTGGAAATTTCAAAACAATCGGGGCCCTCCCCGATATCTGTCACCCGTCGCGAATAAGCTACGGCCGTCGGATGTCCATCTCAACAACGTCGTAACAACGTCGTTTCGACATCGGCTATGGTCGGCACTCAAGGGGATGGACTTACGATGGTCGTTACGTACGTCAAGCAACGCGACATTCCAAAACTGGCAGCGCGTGGTCTGATGTCGGGAGGGCGCCGGGAGTCATTGTCGTGAATGTGTGACTGGGGCTTAAGGCCCCTGTCCACACGATCGAGCACTGTCCGGTGGGCTCTGCCCTTCACCGAGCGAAGTCCGCGGGCACAGCTGTCGTCCACACAGCAGTGTAAGTCGGGCAGCCAGAAAAGGCGGGCTTTTTCGGAAGGCCATGTGCGGTAAAACTATACGTAGTAGGAAGGTCCGGAAGAATTGTATTATAATCATTGTAGCTATGTATGAAAAAAAAAAGGAAGAAAGTACAAAGTGTCCGTGTGTCTGGCAGCGCCGCACGACCGGGAAGTGCCATAATCGCTCAACCGCCAACACGGGCATTTCACAAGTTTACCCGCGGCACAAGCGATGAGCCCTTCTCGCTTGTAACGTGGGCATTGCCCGATCCTGAGGACGAGGCTTAAAGTTTTGCAATTCACATAATTGGCATCGTAACTTCAGCGGCCATATGGCCACCAACGAATATGAAAGAGATAATACGAGGTTATGAGTGCATAAAAATTATTAAAAAAAACATGTAAAGGCATACGCTACAGCTGCGCGTGGCCTCGGTGCTCATCTCCGTCGCATTTGCCTTTGAGATTGTGGTGGGTGAGAACTTCGTACCTCGGGACACGGGGCCAGCGTGAAGCTCGGCTGATGTCCTGCAACACAACTGCCATCGAGCAAAAGAACCCATGCTAATTATATAATTGTCTTTTGTGCTCACTTTGGTCACTGTGATATGCTTCCAAGGTACAGAAAGCTTACTTGTATCCTTAGTCCTCTGTTTTTTTTCCCCATTTTTTTACGTATTATTCCATTCCCTTTATAATGCCATATCACCCCAAGCTTTCCCTCCTTCACACCCACAGGGCAGCCTCATCACCAGCCTTACTCGAGCCAGCTGCCACTAAGCTCAGTCTGACAGTATCACAGCGCTGTCTATGCTGGCGGCTAAACATTAATATAAAGAATAAATAAAACGGGCAACAGGCCTACAGGAATAGACACCAACACCCTACAGGAAGCCGATAACACCAGGAGACGCGACAGGCAAGGAGGGGAAGCGATATCATCTCCCTTGCTCGGCCGTCTCTATCCGTCTCATCTCGCGAGCGTTCTGGCTTGAGCGAAGGGAGGCAGTGGGAGAGGAGAGGGGGCAAGGGTTGAGGGAGAGTACTCAGAGTAGTCCTCGTTGCAGGGAACGAGACCGATTCGTGGTGTTCCGAACCTTTACAGACGCGCTCACTCAGCGGAACAGCGTGAGGAGCGAGGTGAAGTAGACCCAGGGTGGTCCAACTACTGGCCCGCGGGGCAATTGCCCGCCGGTTGATTGCCTGTGGCGCGACCGCTAGTATTACAAATTCATTTTGTATACGAAAAACACAGACAGAGTTCCTGTGTCTGTACGTATATGAAATAGTATAGTAACTAGGACCAGAATGAGTCAATGTTTCAGTACAGGGAGCATGCTACACACCCCGTGACCATGATTAATACAGAGTAGCGACGTGTCCAGTACGCATTGTGTCTCACCGCTCCTACGGCCAGCCCCGCGGGACATACATTTCTCTGCCTCTGGGTGCAAGTTGAGCAACATCGCGTCTCTGATACATACATACCTACATCCCTTGACAATGAATACGGACAAGAAAAGAAAGTTTTGATGTGAACAGAGCGTCTAGTGAGAAATGAGAGGAAACATATCTTTTCATACAAAATAATGGAAAACCATTGTCTTGTGTGTCAACAAACAGTTGCTGTAATGAAAGAATATAATATCAGGCGGCATTATGAAACACTGCACAGCACACAGTATGCCCAGTATGTGGGAAAATCCCGCAGCAATATTTTCACCGACCTAAAGAGCAAGCATGAGAAACAGAAGATGCTATATAACTTTGGAAAGCCTCAGACAGCGACTCTTACAGCATCATATGAAGTTGCAATGATGCTTATGAAAAACAGGAAATCATTTAGGGATGGAGAACTAATAAAAGTGTGCAGGGAAAATGGTACAAGCGTTTGGGGAGACTGATTGATTTGGATATTAGCTCACGGCGCCGCAACATGAGCGGTGGCGCCCAGGCTTCCTCTCTGGTGGACACAGGTTTGCAGGATGAGATAGGACCACTCTGCAATATTTTATTTGCTTATCACCTCTAAATACGTTGTTGTGCATAGTTTTTCAAGTAACTTCTATATTTCGGGCACAAGAAATTCAGATTCTCCAGTTTGTGCCTTTCCAAAAAACATCGTCTCTTCAGAGGCAAACCAAATCCAATAAATTAACAGTCACAGCGGCAGCCAAAGCTTCCCGTGTCTCTGGTATGTTGGTGAAACATTTTAATCTCTTATTTTCAGAGTGATGAGAGCAGGGACATTCTGCGCCGGGGCCTCCCCTTCGAGGCCCCCGACAGAGAGAAATTTCACGTATGTCTGACCTCTTGAACACGTTGACACTTATAGCCTGCTTGCCATTATGTACGCGCCATTCAAACAAGTAATCAAATCAGGAAAATAAATATTGTGGAAAATTAAGCTTCACTGAAATGATGAAATATCTTTTTATTTTATTTTATTTAAGTCCGGTATTCCATTTAGACCAATACATTTCCATACTTCAGGTCAATTTTCCAGAGTACATTTTATGAGTACTAATACTTAAAGGTAGGTAGAAACTCATGGACATAGCCTATTTTTCTTGGCATACTTAAAATCACTATTTTGCAAATAAATGTTTAAAAACGCCCTAATGCATACTGTTGCCCTGGTATCTGAAGATTTCCTTTCCGCACATGAACACGTCCCCGGTTGTCTGAAATGAAGCCCAGGCTTTCCATCTTTGTAGTTTCGTAATACTTTTTACATTTAAAGGAATACAGGCCACTTTTGACATTTAAAGGAATACAGGCCACTTTTTACATTTAAAGGAATACAGGCCACTTTTTACATTTAAAGGAATACAGGCCACTTTTTACATTTAAAGGAATACAGGCCACTTTTGACATTTAAAGGAATACAGGCCACTTTTTACATTTAAAGGAATACAGGCCACTTTTTACATTTAAAGGAATACAGGCCACTTTTTACATTTATAGGAATACAGGCCACTTTTTACATTTATAGGAATACAGGCCACTTTTTACATTTAAAGGAATACAGGCCACTTTTTACATTTAAAGGAATACAGGCCACTTTTTACATTTATAGGAATACAGGCCACTTTTTACATTTAAAGGAATACAGGCCACTTTTGACATTTAAAGGAATACAGGCCACTTTTGACATTTAAAGGAATACAGGCCACTTTTGACATTTAAAGGAATACAGGCCACTTTTGACATTTAAAGGAATACAGGCCACTTTTTACATTTCAAGGAATACAGGCCACTTTTTACATTTAAAGGAATACAGGCCACTTTTGACATTTAAAGGAATACAGGCCACTTTTGACATTTAAAGGAATACAGGCCACATTGTACAATTAAAGGAATACAGGCCACTTTTGACATTTAAAGGAATACAGGCCACTTTTGACATTTAAAGGAATACAGGCCACTTTTTACATTTCAAGGAATACAGGCCACTTTTGACATTTAAAGGAATACAGGCCACTTTTTACATTTAAAGGAATACAGGCCACTTTTGACATTTAAAGGAATACAGGCCACTTTTTACATTTAAAGGAATACAGGCCACTTTTGACATTTAAAAGAATACAGGCCACTTTTGACATTTAAAGGAATACAGACTACTTTTGACATTTAAAGGAATACAGGTCACTTTTGACATTTAAAGGAATACAGGCCACTTTTGACATTTAAAGGAATACAGGCCACTTTTGACATTTAAAGGAATACAGGCCACTTTTGACATTTAAAGGAATACAGGCCACTTTTGACATTTAAAGGAATACAGGCCACTTTTGACATTTAAAGGAATACAGGCCACTTTTGACATTTAAAGGAATACAGGCCACTTTTGACATTTCAAGGAATACAGGCCACTTTTGACATTTAAAGGAATACAGGCCACTTTTGACATTTAAAGGAATACAGGCCACTTTTGACATTTAAAGGAATACAGGCCACTTTTTACATTTAAAGGAATACAGGCCACTTTTGACATTTAAAAGAATACAGGCCACTTTTTACATTTCAAGGAATACAGACCACTTTTGACATTTAAATGAATACAGGTCACTTTTGACGTTTAAAGGAATACAGGCCACTTTTGACATTTAAAGGAATACAGGCCACTTTTGACATTTAAAGGAATACATGCCACTTTTGACATTTATAGGAATACAGGCCACTTTTTACATTTATAGGAATACAAGCCACTTTTTACATTTATAGGAATACAGGCCACTTTTTACATTTATAGGAATACAAGCCACTTTTTACATTTATAGGAATACAAGCCACTTTTTACATTTATAGGAATACAGGCCACTTTTTACATTTATAGGAATACAAGCCACTTTTTACATTTATAGGAATACAGGCCACTTTTTACATTTATAGGAATACAAGCCACTTTTTACATTTATAGGAATACAGGCCACTTTTTACATTTATAGGAATACAGGCCACTTTTTACATTTATAGGAATACAAGCCACTTTTTACATTTATAGGAATACAAGCCACTTTTTACATTTATAGGAATACAAGCCACTTTTTACATTTATAGGAATACAAGCCTGTTTTTACATTTATAGGAATACAGGCCACTTTTGACATTTAAAGGAATACATACCACTTTTAACATTTCAAGGAATACATGCCACTTTTGACATTTCAAGGAATACATGCCACTTTTGACATTTAAAGGAATACAGGCCACTTTTTACATTTATAGGAATACAAGCCACTTTTTACATTTATAGGAATACAGACCACTTTTGACATTTATAGGAATACAGACCACTTTTGACATTTATAGGAATACAGGCCACTTTTTACATTTATTGGAATACAGGCCACTTTTTACACTTAAAGGAATACAGGTCACTTTTTACATTTAAAGGAATACAGGCCACTTTTGACATTTATAGGAATACAGGCCACTTTTTACATTTAAAGGAATACAGGTCACTTTTTACATTTATAGGAATACAGACCACTTTTTACATTTATAGGAATACATACCACTTTTTACATTTAAAGGAATACAGGTCACTTTTTACATTTAAAGGAATACAGGCCACTTTTTACATTTAAAGGAATACAGGCCACTTTTTACATTTAAAGGAATACAGGCCACTTTTTACATTTAAAGGAATACAGGCCACTTTTGACATTTAAAGGAATACAGGCCACTTTTGACATTTAAAGGAATACAGGCCACTTTTTACATTTATAGGAATACAGGCCACTTTTGACATTTAAAGGAATACAGGTCACTTTTTACATTTAAAGGAATACAGACCACTTTTTACATTTATAGGAATACAGACCACTTTTTACATTTAAAGGAATACAGGTCACTTTTTACATTTAAAGGAATACAGGCCACTTTTTACATTTAAAGGAATACAGGCCACTTTTTACATTTAAAGGAATACAGGCCACTTTTTACATTTAAAGGAATACAGGCCACTTTTTACATTTATAGGAATACAGGCCACTTTTTACATTTATAGGAATACAGGCCACTTTTTACATTTAAAGGAATACAGGCCACTTTTTACATTTAAAGGAATACAGACCACTTTTTACATTTATAGGAATACAGGCCACTTTTTACATTTATAGGAATACAGGCCACTTTTACATTTATAGGAATACAGGCCACGTTTTACATTTATAGGAATACAGGCCACTTTTAACATTTAAAGGAATACAGGCCACTTTTTACAGTTATAGGATTACAGACCACTTTTTACATTTAAAGGAATACAGGCCATTTTTTACATTTATAGGAATACAGGCCATTTTTTACATTTAAAGGAATACAGGCCATTTTTTACATTTAAAGGAATACAGGCCACTTTTTACATTTAAAGGAATACAGGCCACTTTTTACATTTAAAGGAATACAGGCCACTTTTTACATTTAAAGGAATACAGACCATTTTTTACATTTATAAAAATACATGTCGTTGAGAGGGAGTTGATGTGTACAAAGTTTTCAGTTTACACAACTGGGAAAAAAGTAAATACTTTCATAAACAGAGAGACGAACTGGTACTGTCACTGACCGGCTCATCCATCTGTATAACAGGAGGAAAGTTCTTCGTCATCAACAGACCTTTCATCATCACGGTAAGCTGTTTTTTTTTTTTTTTTTTTTTTACCACAAAGGCAGCTCAAGGGCACACAAAAAAAGAAAACAATAATAAAAAAAAAGCCCGCTGTTGGGATACTTGCCATCCCACATTAGAGAAACTGCATTACATTAGAAAAACTGGAGAGAAAATTGCCATCCCACTGTTAAAAGAGTCTTGGTACATAAGTGAGATCTTCCACGTGATCTTGCTAACTGGAAGAAGGGCTCTGACCCGGGCCTGACTTGTGCCTGAAGGGCAACAGGAACTACAACAGAATCAATTGAGGCAGTCCCACACTTCACATAGGATTCACTATAACTATTTCTTTCAGCACTTGTCAAAGAAAACATTAGTGCCTTAATATTAGGGAAAAAATCATTGAAAGTAATTAAGTAGTAATTATGAAGTGCTTTGCTTTTTAAAGTCTTGTTGATAATGAACACCACTGATGAATAGGCTATATATAAGCTGCTAGATGTGGATATGGCCTCAGCAAGGGGGACCACTCGTTTGCATAGGTGTCAAGCACATTAACCGCGCAACAATCAAAGGATATCTGAAATAATTTTCGCCGCTTCCTTCCTTCCACACTCCTTCCCACAGGTGGCTAGTGCCGTCACGACTTACTTTATCGTAATGATGCAGTTCATCCAGTCAGCCAAACAAGGCGGTCCTAGCGGCAAGACTTGCTCCTGTCCACTGCTAAACTCTACTGACTCCAGCTTATTGCTGAACTTTACTGAATCCAGCCCACTACTGAACAGTGGCTGAACACTGACTCCAGTCTGCCGCTTAACTCTACACTTTAATGACTCCAGCCTGCCTCTAGCTCCCCTCTTCACTGACTCCAGCCCGCCACAAAGCTCCCCTCTTCACTGACTCCAGCCCGCCACAAAGCTCCCCTCTTCACTGACTCCAGCCCGCCACAAAGCTCCCCTCTTCACTGACTCCAGCCCGCCACAAAGCTCCCCTCTTCACTGACTCCAGCCCGCCACAAAGCTCCCTCTTCACTGACTCCAGCCCGCCACAAAGCTCCCTCTTCACTGACTCCAGCCCGCCACAAAGCTCCCCTCTTCACTGACTCCAGCCCGCCACAAAGCTCCCCTCTTCACTGACTCCAGCCCGCCACAAAGCTCCCCTCTTCACTGACTCCAGCCCGCCACAAAGCTCCCCTCTTCACTGACTCCAGCCCGCCACAAAGCTCCCCTCTTCACTGACTCCAGCCCGCCACAGCTCCCTCTTCACTGACTCCAGCCCGCCACAAAGCTCCCTCTTCACTGACTCCAGCCCGCCACAAAGCTCCCCTCTTCACTGACTCCAGCCCGCCACAAAGCTCCCATCTTCACTGACTCCAGCCCGCCACAAAGCTCCCTCTTCACTGACTCCAGCCCGCCACAAAGCTCCCCTTCACTGACTCCAGCCTGCCACAAAGCTCCCCTCTTCACTGACTCCAGCCCGCCACAAAGCTCCCCTCTTCACTGACTCCAGCCCGCCACAAAGCTCCCCTCTTCACTGACTCCAGCCCGCCACAAAGCTCCCCTCTTCACTGACTCCAGCCCGCCACAATGCTCCCTCTTCACTGACTCCAGCCCGCCACAAAGCAGCCCACAACTTCACTGACTCCAGCCCGCCACAAAGCTCCCTCTTCACTGACTCCAGCCCGCCACAAAGCTCCCTCTTCACTGACTCCAGCCCGCCACAAAGCTCCCTCATCACTGACTCCAGCCCGCCACAAAGCTCCCCTCTTCACTGACTCCAGCCCGCCACAAAGCTCCCCTCTTCACTGACTCCAGCCCGCCACAAAGCTCCCCTCTTCACTGACTCCAGCCCGCCACAAAGCTCCCCTCTTCACTGACTCCAGCCCGCCACAAAGCTCCCCTCTTCACTGACTCCAGCCCGCCACAAAGCTCCCCTCTTCACTGACTCCAGCCCGACACAAAGCTCACCTCTTCATTGACTCCAGCCCGCCACAAAGCTCCCCTCTTCATTGACTCCAGCCCGCCACAAAGCTCCCCTCTTCATTGACTCCAGCCCGCCACAAAGCTCCCTTCTTCACTGACTCCAGCCCGCCACAAAGCTCCCCTCTTCACTGACTCCAGCCCGCCACAAAGCTCCCCTCTTCACTGACTCCAGCCCGCCACAAAGCTCCCCTCTTCATTGACTCCAGCCCGCCACAAAGCTCCCCTCTTCACTGACTCCAGCCCGCCACAAAGCTCCCCTCTTCATTGACTCCAGCCCGCCACAAAGCTCCCCTCTTCACTGACTCCAGCCCGCCACAAAGCTCCCCTCTTCACTGACTCCAGCCCGCCGCCAAACACCACTCTGGCTCCAGCCCGCCTCCAAACACCACTCTGGCTCCAGCCCGCCTCCAAACACCACTCTGGCTCCAGCCCGCCTCCAAACACCACTTTGGCTCCAGCCCGCCTCCAAACACTACCCTGGTTCCAGCCCACCGCCAAACACCACTCTGGCTCCAGCCCACCGCCAAACACCACTCTGGCTCCAGCCCGCCTCCAAACACCACTCTGGCTCCAGCCCGCCTCCAAACACCACTCTGGCTCCAGCCCGCCTCCAAACACCACTTTGGCTCCAGCCCGCCTCCAAACACCACTTTGGCTCCAGCCCGCCTCCAAACACCACTCTGGCTCCAGCCCACCGCCAAACACCACTTTGGCTCCAGCCCGCCTCCAAACACCACTTTGGCTCCAGCCCGCCTCCAAACACCACTTTGGCTCCAGCCCGCCTCCAAACACCACTCTGGCTCCAGCCCGCCTCCAAACACCACTCTGGCTCCAGCCCGCCTCCAAACACCACTCTGGCTCCAGCCCGCCTCCAAACACCACTCTGGCTCCAGCCCGCCGCCAAACACCTCTCTGGCTCCAGCCCGCCTCCAAACACCACTTTGGCTCCAGCCCGCCTCCAAACACCACTGTGGCTCCAGCCCGCCTCCAAACACTACTCTGGCTCCAGCCTGCCTCCAAACACCACTCTGGCTCCAGCCCGCCTCCAAACACCACTCTGGCTCCAGCACGCCTCAAACACCACTCTGGCTCCAGCCCGCCTCCAAACACCACTCTGGCTCCAGCCCGCCTCCAAACACCACTCTGGCTCCAGCCCGCCTCCAAACACCACTCTGGCTCCAGCCCGCCTCCAAACACCACTCTGGCTCCAGCCCGCCTCCAAACACAACTATGGCTCCAGCCCGCCTCCAAACACCACTTTGGCTCCAGCCCGCCTCCAAACACTACTCTGGCTCCAGCCCGCCTCCAAACACCACTTTGGCTCCAGCCCGCCTCCAAACACTACTCTGGCTCCAGCCCGCCTCCAAACACTACTCTGGCTCCAGCCCGCCTCCAAACACCACTCTGGCTCCAGCCCGCCTCCAAACACCACTCTGGCTCCAGCCCGCCTCCAAACACCACTCTGGCTCCAGCCCGCCTCCAAACACCACTCTGGCTCCAGCCCGCCTCCAAACACCACTCTGGCTCCAGCCCGCCTCCAAACACCACTCTGGCTCCAGCCCGCCGCCAAACACCACTCTGGCTCCAGCCCGCCTCCAAACACCACTCTGGCTCCAGCCCACCGCCAAACACCACTCTGGCTCCAGCCCGCCTCCAAACACCACTCTGGCTCCAGCCCGCCTCCAAACACCACTCTGGCTCCAGCCCGCCTCCAAACACCACTCTGGCTCCAGCCCGCCTCCAAACACCACTCTGGCTCCAGCCCGCCTCCAAACACCACTCTGGCTCCAGCCCGCCTCCAAACACCACTCTGGCTCCAGCCCGCCTCCAAACACCACTCTGGCTCCAGCCCGCCGCTAAACTCGAGCCTTCAGAGCAAGACAGTCGTTGGTATTGCCAGAGTAGAATGTTTCCTCTTACATTTTTTGATGAGGAACTATACGAAACAACTATATGCATGTGGTTTCTTATACAAAAAAAAAAAAAAAAAGTTACTATTTGTTAATTTTCCGTCATGCCATGTAAGTTAGACCATTGATATGTGTGTGTGTGTGTTATCACTAATAATTTTTGTTGTGTGAATGTGCAAATGCAATGCTTTCTGTTTTCATGTCTAGCAATATTTATTGGCCTATTCGCAACAGGGCGCACTGATGCCACCTGACACCAAAAATCAACTCAGAAATTAAAAACGATAACTTCGCGGGTCCTTTACTGTACTGTTCACACTTAATTTTCAGAATAATCCTTAAAGTAATGAGGGTTTTCATTTTATATCAATCAGTCAATCAATGGGGGCATGCGCCGGGGGCCGCGTCGCCTCGTTCACCCTACGACGCCAACTCTGAGGGTCCCTCCGAGGGAGTCTCCATGCAGGCCCCCTTCCCATCCTGAGTACCTCCCGGCAGGATCTATCGACTTGCTCAAACCACGAACTCCGTGGGCGTCCCCTTGGCCTCCTCCACTCAAGATTGTCTCATACAGACATAATCCCATGAGCAGGATCAGCTTCTGAGTGACATGCCACGTGCCCGTACACCCGGAGTTGGCGTTGACGGACTATGCAGGTAGTCGATCTCAAATCAGTCTCACGGAGTAGTCGCCGGTTGGACAGAAAGTCATTCCAGCGATATCCCATGATTCTGCGTTGACATCCATTACCAAAGGCAACAATCCGCCTCTCCAAGTCCGCATTTAGTGACCATGTCTCACAGCCATAGAGTAAGACAGCGAGCACAAGGGACTTGAGGATCCGGATCTTTGTCCTTCTGTACAGCTATCGACAACGCCATATACTCGTGTTGAGCGAGTCCATAACTCCGCGGGCCAAGCCAATCCGTCGTAAGACTTCCTGGCGAGACTCATCGTTGTTCTGAGCTACGCAACCAAGGTATGAGAAACTTTCCGAGATCTCAATTTTCTCGCCATACGCATGTACAGACTGTACTGTTTCACAAAGCAAGCCCCCAAACACCTGTACCTTGGTCTAGGCCCAGGAGACCTGAAGTCCCAGGGGCTTCACCTCCTCGTGCAATACCTCGAGAGACATCACCAAAACCTCCAGCGACTCCGCAAGAATTACTACATAATCGGCAAAAACAAGGTCGGTGACCCTAGAATCGCCAATGGATGCTCCACAATGACTCTGGTCCACAACTCTGCTTAGTGCCCAGTCCATATAAGTGTTAAAAAGTGATGAGGCAAGGATGCAGCCCAACCTCAATCCCGCATTCACGGGGAAGAAGCTGGACAAGCCCCCAACACTTCACAGCACTCAGTCCCAGAATATGGGCCACTCATCAAACCAATAATCCTTGCAGGAATCCCACAGAGCAGCAGAAGATTCCAGAGTGCCTCGCGATGCACTAAGTCAAACGTCCTCTTGAGATCGACATAGGCTGCAAACATCCCATGTCGAAACACGTCGGCGCTCCAAAGTATGCGTGAACGAAGACCGTTCAGGTCTGTGCAGTTTCAACAGCTGGCTGCGAATGCGCATCGGCAATAAGTGGGCAAGCACTTTGTCTGGCACACTGAGCATTGTATTACCACGGTAGTTATTGCAGTCCTGTCGGTCCCCTTTCCTTTTCTAGATAAGGACGACCAACCCCATCTTCCTATCAGGAGGAATGGTATCAGATTACTATACGGCAGTCAAAATTGCATGCAACCCGCGGATCATGGCCTCGCCTCCAGGTTTGAGCATTTCCTCACTGATGTTACAGGTACCAGGTGCCTTTACACCCCTCAACTTTGCCACAGCCTCTCTGACCTCATCAAAAGAGAGTGGGCTTTAGTCGATGTGTGGATCAGCATCCGTCACCTGCAACCCAGCAACTGGAAGCTGCCCACTTGGAGGATCCGCTGCGTACAACTGCTCAAAGTATTCAACCCATCGAGCCCTCTATGTCCGATATGAGGCAGTCATCAGCTGTTTGGATAGCGCTAACCTGGGAGGGAGACTTGGAGCGGAGCTTCTTCAGGGCTCGGTTAACAGGTTGGAGGTCATTTGCATTTAAATGGCCCTCGACTTCCTCAGCTAAACACCTCACATACCTCTCCTTGTCTCTCATCAGAAGAGCTCTAGTCCCACGCAACAGAGCCTTGTACTAGTCCCGACTCCCAGCAAGTCTGGCAGCGAGACTCTCCTCAAAATTCTCTAGCGTCTCTGCCAAACCAAAACCACTCCTAGACCTCGGGCGCTATCGGCAGCTCGAAGAGTCTCACGTTTGGAGGCATCCCACAGTTTAACAGGGTTCTCAAGAGCGCTGAGCACATTGAACCGATTTGAGACTGTCACTGCATACTCCTGAGTACATGCCAGGTCCTTCAGCCTCTCGAGACGGAACACAGTATTGTTGCATCTCGAGATTCTTCTTGATCTGACATGAAGCTTGAGTATTGCAACAACAAGCCTATGGTCAGTTGCAAAGAACTCAGCACTCTGGTAAACCCTGCAGCTCTGAAGGATCCTTCAACGAGTTTCTCCGAGAATGTGGTCAATCTCCTTAGCTATCCCTCCGGCATCGCTATATCAAGTCCAGCGGTGCAGCTCCGGTCTCTGGCAGCGGGAACCCGCAATTCTCATCCTCCTGGATCTTGTAGAATTCAGGACAGAGCCGTTGATATTCCTGGTACCAGAACCATGGGAACCAACACAAAGCTCGTAGCCAACCCTGTTAGTGCCAGTAGCAGCACTGAAGTCTTCCAAAACAATGACCGTGTCCCAGGGAGGGCACTGGTCAGATATGGAGTCGAGTTTGGCGTAGAACATCTCCTCTTCCGTTTTACACTCCTTGGTAGGAGCATACACTGCAACAAGAGCCACTTAGCCTAGTGAGTGCTTCAGTCTCACTCGCATTATATGCTCAGCAACCGGAGTAACCTCAACCACAAATGGCTGGAAGATTCCAATAGCTATCCCATGAGATGGAATCCATTTCTCATGCCGGACCAGTAGAAGGTGTATCCCCCCTTACTGATCTCGCCACTGCCAGGCCTCCTCGTCTCAGAGTGCCACTATGTCCACCCTCAGCCTTCTGAGCTCATTTGATAGGTAGGGCAGTCGATCATCGTCAGAGAGGCTCCGGACGTTCCACGAGCCCACACGCAGAGCCCTCCGAAGGTTAACCCCGGGCCTGGTTCTGCGGGTTGGCGCAGCCTCTGCAACACCCCGGCTGCCCAAAAACAAAAAGAGAGGCTAGGGGGTCCTTCCTTCTTCGAGGTGCAGGGGTCCCGTAGGCTTTGTCCTTCACCCATCACTGACGGTTGGGTTCTCGGATGCGGATGCATCGGGGAAGCTTGCCGCGCGGTCGGGCCCCCCAACAAAACTGGATCACGCCACGACTTAGACGTCTACTTCTTTGAGTTTGGCATGGGTAAAGTTTTTTTTTTATTGGGGGGGGGTGCGAACCCCTCCCCCAACCAGCCCAGATCAGGGGCTGGACTGACTGCTCACCAAAGGGCAGGGACGCAGGATTAATATTCCGGTTACCCAACATCCCATGTTATCTTATAACATGGTAGAAATTGCTTAATTATGCCTCAGTATGTGGATATCATATTGTATGAATATACATTTAATATCTTAATACTTTGCTACGGCAACTTATATCAAACTCTTCACAGTCATATTGGCACTAAAAAATAGCTAGATCACCACTATGCCCCTTGATAAGAGAAAATTAATATTCTGGTGATAATAGGCATCTACACGACCTAATGCGAACAAACAACTTGACAGCGCTTTTGAGCGCGTGCGCGCGTACACACACACAAACACACACACTGTTATATAGCAGGGAGAAAACACGTATGAATTATTATTTCCAAGTGTCGCCCAACATAACATAACATTGTGACAATTTCTTAAAAATGCATACGAGTGTATAATCACATTTGGCCGCCACAAAGTTATTGTTTGCTCATTATTATGTAATGCATGTACACTGGACACCAAACATGAAACCCTTGCTCGTAGAATTTGTGTAAGTTCGCACTGCATAGTGTTTGAGACACTCTTCAACATGTTTACCACGGTATTGTATAATTTATATAATTTTCGATCGTGTTACAGTGCATACAATAACGATGGATATCAGTTGTTTTCTTAAGAGTATTTCCAATTGTCTATGTATGTACTATATCGGAAGGAGTTCACATCATGCATTTATGTCATGTTACGACGCGTTCTCTCTATACTGAAATGATCTCACCGATAATAAAGAAGCAATCAAATATGCTGTCATCATCAACACCTTAATATTGGTTCATAATTACTGGAGTCAATGACGCAGGTGCTGCCTTCATGCTGTCACAATATGCAGGCTAGAGACGAAGGAACGAGCATGAAGTATCAAGGCGAGCATTGCTTTTAAGGGTAAACAGTTCAGTGCATTGGCTGAGCAAACATTACTTTTTTTTTGTTTTAAAGGTTTTCAGCATGGAAGGGACTTTCATAAGTCTTTTTTTTTTTTACGTGCCAGCCTATAGCGTCGGTAGGCTTGCTTGAGGGGCCTAGATGGTAGTCGGCCCCAGCCCGTCATGGCGCAGGCAAGTGTTTTATAGTGGCGCCATCTTTTCTTGGCTCATGCTGCCCCCCGGAGCTCGTTCTTGATACACTTGGACGGTTCCCTCTAGAGTCCGGGTTGATGGGTGGTTTTCAGGACAGCATGTGGGTAGTCTTAAGTAACTCGGCGGCTTTGCGATATCTTAAAGAGCTAGTCCCAGCTCATAAATGGAAATTCTTATAGTTAGAAACGATGATTATTAGCTTGAAACACTTGCGGCCTATGTAGGTCCCACCTCAAGGCAGGGAAAAACTCGCCTGACTGGAATGATAGTGGCGATGGTGAGTCAGTATCCTTCACGAGGCCACGCAAATTTTATAGAAGTGTAAGGTAAAGTTAGGTGCATACAATTTAAGTGCGCGTTTCTGCGGTGCTCATCTCCGTCGCATTCGCCGTTTGAGCAACGACGTGGGAGAAACCCATTATCTCAGGACACGGGCCAGTGTGAAGTCCGGGATTGCCACAGTTTACCTTCCCCAGGTATCCATTTATCGACCAGCCAGAAAGAGAGGATAAACAGCTGGGAGAGCTGCACGTCGTCTGTCTTGGCCGGTATTCGCACCCGCCCCCGCTGAATCGTAATTAGACACGCTAAACACTGATCCACGGAGGTTTTAAAAACCATTGTTGTAGAGGATCACTTTACGGGTTGCAAATTTAGCAATGGGTGGAGGTAAAATGAAGTGAAAGAAACCATATAGCTCCGCCCATAACAAGTAAACATCCAATGGTCAAAAGTGGAATGCTGCGGTGCTGGTTGACACGTTAGATGATCCAAAATTAACATGAAAAAATAATACATTGAAGATAATCTCAAGAGAGAAGACGCGAGAGGGAGCACCCGCCATCGCCAAAAAGCTGGGTGGTGATCGACTACAGGTTCAGAAGCTACAGGATGTAAGCGATAAAGTTGATCTGGGAGGATGGCCTATCAGTAGAACAGAGATCACTAATGCCCTCAAAGCAGTCCATCATCGCATCCCTAAGGCTGAATTTGTTTATTAGACTGGATCACAGGGCGCGGTAGATTTGAAGTGGACGGTTACCTGTTTGTTTTATTTGCAAGCTAGAACTGATCTAGGTCAAACTGTACCAAGGGATAAATTGTCGCAAGTATCAGCGGCTCCAGTCCGCAACCAGCTTGCAACCTATAGGCGTATGGGGAATGAGCTCATCAGCATATAAGTTGACAGACTTGTTTGTGCTTAGGAACGTGAAGTCACAAGACCACCGATGTGTACAGAAGAACAGAACTTGCGAGATATGTTTTACGGGGCAGACTCCTCTGTGAATGTGTCTGACAAAGATTAGTCTCAGCGTATACGCAATCTGGCTCTGCACTGCAGTGCCATGTTATTAAAAATGTACGCAATGGACGAATGTACCACCGCGAGGAAGCTGGGACTTTCATAGATAACCCATCCATGCACACTCCTTTATTGCTGTTTATATATTGAAAAGCACTGGTCATTTTAACACTGAATACTGGACGATATAAAACACAACAATATATATAGAAGTAGGCTACCTCGTATTGATCGTAATGTTGATCTCCTACCCCTGAACAAAATAGTTACGGCGTATTTGTGAAGTAGAGAACAACGTACATTTACCTCTCATACACCACACAGTCGTGGGGAGAGTGATGCTATAATAAACTAAGGAGGATAGAAAACCCCTGCCTTGGATATGCTCTGAGGAGCGCCACGAGAGAACGAGCGAGCATGAGTGTGTGTTCGTGTGTGTTTTTTAGAAGACAGCAGCGCATGCACACACCGAGGTTCCATTTCCTACTGAGGTGAGTGAGGTCTCACTTCCGAATTACGACTGCTACAACGGCGCCGCGCCCAAGACGACCTGGGATCGCGCCCGCCCGGTGCCTCAGTGTGGGATTTTTGTCACCGGCGGCGACTCAACGTCCACGCCCAGTGGCCAGACTACCCACATGCTGTCCAGGGGCTGGATTCATCATACCATTTACCGGACCTCTGTCTGGTAAGTTTCGCGGTATCTCCGCCCACCCGGTAAATCTGCATTCATCAACCACTTACCGCACCCGTGGTAAGGCCAAAAGTTACCGCGGCTCCGAGCACCCATAAGTGAGTTACCGCAGGCGTGGTAAGTGGGTAGACACTGCCGCGGCTCATGTTCGGAGGTGATTTTGAGCCCATGTATATTTTTACTTCGTGACGTTCCCTACACCATCAGAAGCAGAAAAGCATGCAGATTTTTACCGTTACCCTCATACTCTGTGGAATTATAGTCCGCTCCATATCATCTGTACATCATAAAAGCTGGAATTTTGATACATGTAGCACCTGCGCATTTCTAGTTCGTGAATACGTGAAAATCAACTGTTGTGATAGACATTTAACCTATTTTTATATTAATATATTTGATTAAGTATGCAAAAAAACTCATTCCTTGTAAATTCCAAACATGCCGATTTGCATCGCTAACATTCCACAACAAGCACACGAAAAACAAGCTTGTATCAAACAGTAGTCAGATCATACTTGAACGATCCTATGGCTTTTCAAATGCCTATAATTCCTCTCATTTCAGATAGTACATTAAAAAAAAAAAAAAAATCTGGGTCTGCAAGTGCAAATAAAGGGTATTGTTACAATTTACTTCATGTAAATAATGATTAATATTCGAAATAACATGAAAAAGTAAATAATAGCCTAACTGTTGACTGTGGTGCTAGGCTACTTCGAATAATACCCATGTTATTTACATGCAACAAATGGTCAATATTCCTTATGTATAGGCATTTGC
Source organism: Eriocheir sinensis (assembly GCF_024679095.1). NCBI lineage: Eukaryota > Metazoa > Arthropoda > Malacostraca > Decapoda > Varunidae > Eriocheir > Eriocheir sinensis. The sequence goes on from NC_066528.1 coordinate 5,584,173, forward strand.
CTGTTGGTTGGTCATCTATTAGTATTAATTTTCTAAGTAGCAACACTGAACATGGTATGTAGGTAATTATTAGAAGAAAAAAAAAATATTATGTCTGACCTACGAATGTCGTCGTACTGGAAATTAAGATCATGGAGATATTTTGAAAGTTTTAAAGGCGAAAAATAAGCATGAGAATGATCCAAAAATGCCACAGTTTCAGCTTCTTTCTCTGACTGAAGTACTGTATTCATTACTTTAACAAATCTATTTCTAGAATTCAGCACATCAAAAAGTTTATCATCTGTTTCCAAGAAAATCACTATACCCTGGCAGCCATAAAATTCTTGGAGATTCAATGATTCTCTACAGAATAGCAATGCATCAGGTACACTAGAACTTGTGTAGGGCTTCAAAAAGGTACTTCCATTCTATTTTATCCCTGACTAATCTGTCATGCTGTATATTCCATCACACGTAAGGGGTATGATCGTTACACCTACATCTGTTAGGATCTGGATACACGGTTGGATGAGGATTGCTCGCTCGAGCTTGACATTCCATGAGTTAAAAAGTATCCGACAGTGACTTTTCACGTACCATTAACACACGCTATCATGAATACAAGAACATTTGTAGCCATAGGAGAAGAATCATCATTAATGCCAGTACCAATATCTACATAACCGGCCATTTTTCTCCTTTAAAATTCATATGCTTCTTGATTGGCGCCTCATCTAGTAATGTCAGTGCATTCAGAACTTCTCCTTTAAATGCTGTATCTTTCACTTTACATTTTAAAGATGAAAAAACTACTTTTGGAAACCCAGGTGGCCGATTGATTTCTGCACACTATTTCCTTAAAGTACTAGGGTGAGAAAGACTCAAGTCAAATGTGTATCTCATATAATTATATAATCGCATGCCTTTAGTAAATAGAACTGCAATGTAAGAGCTTTTTTTGAGAAGTGGAGAGTGTGCTTCATCAAACATTGTTTGTTCCCTCAGGAGTCTTTGCATTACTTCTAAAAGAACACCTGCAAAGCAGGACTCTAGTGCATTTATATATGCATGTATGTATGGATTTATTACATGTAAATTACATAGTTTTTTAAATAGCCAAGGTACACATTCAACAATATTTCATGTCATTTTGAATATTATGCAATGATTTACATTCAATAAAAGATCAAAATACATATTATTTGAAGTTACAGAGCCAGATGTATATTTATGTACCTGAAAGGAGATAGAGTTTAGGTATCTGAAAAGCCATATAGTAGTTCGTTTGAGTATGATCTGACTTGATTGTTTGATAAGTTTATCTTCTTGAGTCTGTATAATGAATTATCTATGCAGATCGGTATGTTTGGGAATTATATGTTATATATATATATATATATATATATATATATATATATATATATATATATATATATATATATATATATATATAAACAAACATACTTTTTTAAGTAACTATAATCTGTCCGAAATAGCTTTTAAATTAAGATATTTTCTGTATTGACGCAGAAATTAGTTTTAACTGTTTCAGTGAATATTTTGCCTTAGTGTATGTAGAGCCTATAACAGAGCGGTGAGGACTTACGCTACATTATAGCCTAACACAGGCTTACCATGTCGCCTACAGGACTCAAAATGTGATTTTTGTCATTAACACAGGAAATTAGGCTATACGATTACATACACACACACACACACACACACACAGGCACTGGCAGTACCCATAGATCGACTTGTTCATGTAGGGAGGGTAGGCTACCTGCTGGCAATTACGAGTCCAACACGTGATCAGGCCATGGTGAATTACACACACACACACACACACACACACACACACACACAGTGTAAAACCCTGTAGTTCACGTACATAGGATGAGATTCATTTAAGAACCAGTACAGCCAACCATCACTCCAGTTGTCACCGTCGTAAATATAAATACAGGACAGCCCACCATTACTCCAGTTGTTGTCACCGTCGTAAATATAAATACAGGACAGCCCACCATTACGCCAGTTGTTGTCACAGTCGTAGTATATAAAAAGGTAACTAATAACATTAATAAATAATAATATTAATGTTTTGTTTTTTTCACGTCTACGCCTATAACGCCGGTAGGCTTGCTTGAGGGGCCTGGATGATAGTCGGCCCCAGCCCGTCATGGTGCAGGGACGTGTTTATAGGGGCGCCATCTTCTCTTGGCTCATGCTGCCCCCCAGAACTCGTTCTTGATTAACTTTGACGGTTTCCTCTAGAGTCCGGGTTGATGGGTGGTCTTCAGGACAGCATGTGGGTAGTTTTAAGCCACTCGGCAGTGACTGAAAAATGGACCGTATTTTGCTATACAGACAGCGCCACACGTGGCCACTCAGTGAACTGTCAAAGCAGTACTTTCCATAGAACTCAAGTTATGTACTAGAGTACGTCTGAGGCTGCCTCCAGGATGCAAGGCCTTGGTGCCGCCGCCTCTCCAAGCCAACGACTGCACACACTTTACTCCTACCCGATTTCCTGACTCTACTATTTGACATGGAGAAAAACGGAAATCGGGTAAGAGTGAAGTGTGTGCAATCATCGGCTTGGGGCGACGACGGCATCATATGGCCGTGTATTCCTGAAACAGCCTCAGGCGCACTCTAGTCTATAACTTGAACTCTATGGAAAATTCAGCTTGGAGTTGAGTGGCCACATGTGGCGCTGCCTGTATAGCCAATACGGTCCATTCGAGGTGGTAGCGTGGGGATTCGAACTCGCGTCGTCCATCACGCGGTGAATGTGGGCCCAGCACACTACCACTCAGCCACCGCCTACTTTTACTTACTCTTATTTACTTATAAAGTTCATATTAATTTTAGTTCACAGATTCTGAGAAGAGAACAATATAAACCTATCAACGGTCATTATTATCCTTCAGATTTTATTGCGATGACCAAAACCACAGTCAAGAAAGTTTATAATCTCACTTTTTTGGCTTAGCTTTGCGGAATTCCGTTAAAGCCCCAAATACACTGCCGAATTTTGGCCACGAACTTGACGTCGAATCAGTTCGTGAAAAAATTCGGCGACCGTTTCGCCGACATGACCAAGATTCTTACAGTTCGTGACCATTCGGCGACATGTCGGCGAATGCTCAAGACAATTCGGGGACAGTTCGGGGACATGTCGCCGACTATTCGGCGCCCATGTCGCCGAGCTCAAAATCTGAAATTTTAACGTTTTTTTTTTTGTCGCGGAATAACTGGCGACAAGTCTCCGAATTGTCTTCGCATGTCCCCGAGGTGTCGGCGACATGTCGGGAACAATTCTCCGACAGTGCCAAGATTTCTGACAGCTGATCATCTGATGCCCATGTGGCATATAAAAGCACGGGAATCCGCGCCTACCTCATGGACTACTACAACACCCGGGGAGCAGTGGCCTGGCAGGACAGAATTGTGGGCGAGTAAATACCATGTGTGGTAATATGTGTGGTAATACGTATGATAGTATGTGTAATAAAATGTATAAATGTGACTTGTTTTTGTTTTGCTCTCCAATTTTTTTTTAGAACGAATGAATGTTTGCGTAATATCAGTAAACAAACCAGTAACTGAAAGAAGAAATAAATCTAAATAACTGGAAATGAAACAAAGGTTAAATAATGGCAGAATAATGATATTAAGAAATAAATAAAGTAATAAATAGTAAATTAGTTATGAAATAAATGAAAATGTTAGTTCCATACCTATTTTATATATTCATGATTCTTCTTGTTTTTTCATATTTTTTTGTTTACTATTTATTATCATACTATTATTTTATTCCGTGTGTATATATATATATATATATATATATATATATATATATATATATATATATATATATATATATATATATATATATATATATATATATATGCACGAATGCACGAATGTGCATTCGTGCACATTCGGCGAACGGCCGCGAATTTTTCATGCAACATGAAACTTTCGTGGCGGTCGTGACCAACTGTCAAAAGTCGTGTGGTGGACGCAGACATGTCCCCGAACGGCCAAGAACAGGCAAGAAAGATGCCGAACTTGTTCGCGACACAGGATGACTTACATATTCGCGCACATTCGTGAGCCAAAATTCGGCAGTGTATTTGGGGCTTAAGTGTGGTGACTGGTGAAGCTTAATCAGTCTTGTATAATTGCCGCACACAGCAGACGCAGAAACACGCTCTCTGCCTCCACTCCTCTCCTTCGGAACCACCTGAGGCTGGATTCATCAAACCATTTACCAGACCTCTCGCTGGTAAGTTTTCTGGTATCTCCGCCCACTCCGTAAATCGGTATTCTGCAAACACTTACCGAGCTTCAGTTAATGCCAAATTTTGCCACTGCTCCGAACACCTGTGAGTGACTTACCAGTGGTGATGGGGGAACGAAGTACTTTCTGCAAACCGAGTAATTCGGTTTTAATTACTTTTCAAAACCGAGTAAACCGAGTACCGAATGATAACTGCTCAGGCGGGCAGCTTAGTAATGAATGGAATTGACAAACCTAAGTTACCGTAGTGAATGGAACTGACAAACATTAGTCACCGCTGTAAAAAGGCCGATGAGTAGGCTATTTCAAATGTGATGGCACATAGCGGAACTAATAGCTGGTAGCTGGCATCATGTCATAGGTGATTTTTTTTTTTTTTTTTTTTTTTTAACAGGAGTGACGATGACTTTGATCTGTAATGTTATAGGCTCGACGCCAGCGTCGGCATCAGTAGTGAGAAAATATGTTAGGGATTTTTTGTGTGAATAATTTGTTGATAACTGACAGCTGATAGATAGAACGATACACTTTTAGATGTGACAGGCCTTCATTTATATATATTTGGATTATGGTTGATTTTTTTCCAGACTTTTGGAAGTTTTACACTTTCCAGACATACTGTGAAAGGTTTCTAGCCTCGTCAGAGCATATACTCCGGCGTTCTTTAAAAGTCCACACGAATATCATCCTTCCAGTGAGATTTCCCTCTTTTCACGCTCTTTAAAGCTTCTTTCATTTTGTCTTTCGCTGCTGCCGTGATTTATTTCATATTTATTCACACTTAATTATGGGACTGCCGTAAACCTGCCCTGCGGGGTACAGGCTGTCATCCTCCCCAAATTATAAGTTTCAACCATGGTCCTTATAAAAATAAAATAAATAGTATCCGGCGTTAAAGGAATGAGAGTAATATTGATTATTAATAATAAAAGTAATAATAATTATGACAAATTAATAGTAATAATAATAATGATAATAATGACAATGCTTCTTATATATAATCATTCTTTCTTTTGCCACTATGGTTCACACACACACACACACTACAGAGAGAGAGAGAGAGAGAGAGAGAGAGAGAGAGAGAGAGAGACCTTTTGCAAAGTGATGGAAAAGTTTATCGCCTACGCTTCGAAGCTGCCACACGAGACAAAGGTAAATTGCAACTTGTTAGACAAATGTCCGAGCGTGTCAGTCTCCAAGAAAGGTGAAGCTGCATAAGCCTATGAGAAGTCTGCATCGTTCTTCAAAACATATAATCACTGTATTTGCGACACAGGTTCTAATTTTTTGTTGACTGAAAACTCGACAAAACTAAGATCACGCAAAGAGGAACGGAGAAGAAAATGCTGGGTATTGTCTGGAAAGGAAGAGAGTATCCTGGGTCAGGGAGCAGATAAAAGTGACTACATCACAACACGTGTCAAACAACAAATGTATCTCCTTTAGACACACAGAAAAGCATATAAACTTTACACTTATGTGGAAAATAACAGACAATGACATCGACAATGATGCAAACATTACACAATCACTGTACTCGCGACTCACAGCCAGGTATACCAAACAGACCATAGCAACACTGCCGCATTCAAACACTCACTTTCCTCACACCCTACGTTACAGGAGCAGGCTTTTTTTTTATATTCTAAATTATCAATAAATAATCTTGTTCATAAAATAAATACACTACACCAAAACACCTTTTTACTAACAACCATACTTTATTCAGTTCCCTCTTTGCACACTGCTCCATTCCCATTTCATTCAGAAAAGGACACTGATGACGATTAAGAACAAAAAATAGACGAAGGTGGGTTATAATGATGATAGATTGATAAGCTAAGAAACGGATTGGCAGCATAGAATTTGTATAAGTCAGTGAACTCTTTCTAGGGAAGAGTGTAGCGGGCGAGTCCCCACTCAAAGCACATACCAGTGACCAAGGAAAATTGAGTGCTGCAGCACAGACTGTATTTTTGTCATTTATGTTTTACTGTTCTTGTCTCTCGTCGCTCCCTGTTGTCCGTGTTGCGTCTCAATTGTTTATCTATTGTTACTCGTTTATCTTCTACTGTCTGTCCTCGTCCTGCAATACACTTTTTCTACACACTGTTTACTACACACACCAACATTTATATGTCACTTAAACTGAACAACATTCATACACACGCATATACACTCAACCACCTTTCTTATGTGTCTTGCCCATGTGAATGACCTGTGTATGTTTTTATCAATAAAGGCAGAGACACGCCAGTCCTCGTCGACGGACCGACTCGGTCGGCTAGATTTCGATCGACGATAGAGTCGGTCTGTCGGCACCCTGCTACGGGCCGCCATTAGGCTCAGCCCGTGCTCCCCCACGCAGGGAGGGAGCATTTTTACCCTCTTAACGGGCCGTCTTCGGACAAGGGCCCGTTCCCCTAGTGATACTAGGAGTAAATCTTTAACTACAATCAATAAAGGCAGAGACACGCCACTCCTCGTCGACGGACCGACTCGGTCGGCTAGATTTCGATCGCCGATAGAGTCAATAGGCTTAGCCCGTGCTCCCCCGCGCAGGGAGGGAGAATTTTTGCACTCTTAACGTTTCCCCTAGTGATACTAGGGGATAAATCTTTGAGGAGGAGGAGGATCAATAAAGTAACCCTGACGGATATGACTTTCTTTATCCGTGAACCCAATTAGCACTCAGAACACTCACTACCACCAACAAGAGTATAAGCCACCTCTCCTTCCGAAATTGACCTTTCCCAGCCTCTCATTATTTTTACTTATACCGGAGCCGCGTTCAGCGGGCTTTATTTTTCCCTTGAGCTGCCTCCCTTGCTGAAAAAAAAGAGAACATTTGTGGGTGCAGGTCGAGCACACGTTCATTAGACAGATAAAGGTGGAAGAAGTAGGGAAATGCCTTGTCCTGCAGTGGACTGGTTAGGGCGATGTCCTGTAGTGAATTAGAAAGGGCTGAAGATAACAGTGGTGATGGCTTAAGGCGGCTGCAGTAGAGATTATTGTTTTAAGGCTTCATACATAGCAATTTTTTTTTAAATATTAATTTATTTATTTTTACTTATTTATTTTTAACGTTCTGCCAGTTGCATTGGTACGCTATCTTGATGAGGCCTACTGTTCGGCACCAGCCCTCTCATGGTGCAGGCAAGTGCTTATAGTAGCGCCATCTTGGTTTGGCTCATGCTGCCACCCCGCCGAACTCTGTTTTGCTCCACCGTGAAGTTTCGCTTCAGTCCGGTTGATAGATGGTCTTCAGAAAAACATGTATAGGCAGTTTCAAGACACTCGGCCATGATTAAAAATAACTTAATTTACCTGTGACAAGGGCCTGCAAAATGTGGGTGTCTCGAATCTATTGTGCAGTGGAATGCAGAATGCAGGTTTTAGTTTTGTGTTTATTTAAACATTGAAAAAATGAAACTAAAACAAAATTAATTTGCATCACATTTTCAAGCTTCCTTCACTTCGTTGCGTCTAGATTTAGCTGTCACTATGTTTATTAATATATTCACAATATAACAGAAGACTCCTTTTATGCCAGAGATGTCGAGAAGATGTGTATGAACATCATTTTCGACGTAATATAATACCATTGTCATTGTCACTGAGGGCTGATAACAAACAAATGACAGGATGCCCATGGTGATGGTGCTATATTCAACGAGAGGCTAAACTAACTACTAAAAAAAAAAAAAAAAAAAAATCATGGTCGCACAGTCCCCAGGGGCTTTGTGAGAGCAATGTGAAATATGCGCAAGAGGTGTACAGCAGTCCCCGAGACATGTCGCCTGAGGGACGTGCAGCAGCATATGGTTTCAGTGGTGCCATCTTCCTTGGTTCATGCTGCCCCTCGGAGCTTATAAATAGACTTTATCTGGACGTCATGAAAGTAGTCTTAGGCTACTCAGCGATGACGAAAAATTATCAACTTGTAGGGGCGGGTTGGACTCGAGCCCAAGTCCTCCAGGACACCGCGCCCACACACTGACCACTCAGCCACCGCCTCCCCAGAATGTTTGAATAATGAAACAATATTGGAACAAAATTCAAATTCACGTGCGATACTGGAAAATTTAGCTGATTTATAAAATAAGCTACCGTAGGTAATGAATGGAAATTTAGTTTTATGAGGTATTGAATACTGAAACAACAGAGATAAAACTTAACGTGCGACACAATTTTGAAGATTTGATTCTCGTCAAATCACGTCAAACTACAAATTCTCTCAGCAATGCATACGAGTACGCAGGGAATAAAACGAAAAAAAAAAAAAAAAAATTGGGGCTTCAACGGAAACTTCTCAATCAATATGAAGGATGTAAAACAACCACTGGACAATAGTTTGAGCATAATACTTCACTTAAAATGTGGGGATATAGTTATCTCCACCATGCAAAGAACGGTGCTAAATTAGGTGTTCAACGTATGACAACAAAGGAGATCTTTTTCTAGCGCAACAAACCTTACGAGGAAAGATTGTTATCATCATGTTCTCTCATAAGAAACGGCACTGTTGAGGGAAATTGATTACATGTTTCAAAACACTTTATGGCTTTTCGTAAGTGGGCAAATCCAATTTTTTTCATGTTCCTCTGGTAAACAAATAAATTCGGACTGTATCAACTTTCTCATCAACGTTGTGGTGTAACGTGAGCCTACAAGTGGTTATATAAACTTGAACATTATCACTTCGTCTTGCTTAATCTGAAATATAAATAACACATTCTTAGGCTGCCTACACAAGTATTGCCTCACCTACTAACTGTAATTGGCTATACTTGTGCTCATGAAAAGAGCATTGTCTCTTCGTTCTCCTTTATCTAAGATCGAGGAACATTCTTGGGTTATGAACACAGGTGTAGCCTCCCTGATTTGCTATATCAAGTTTAAAGCTTACAAGTGGTTGCAAAAAGAACATTTGGTGCATTTGGTGCAAACTGCTTTCAGTATGAATCCAAACCACAGTCGGGGACCATGCATGCGTCAAGTGGAGAGGTAGGTTCGAGCTGTCAGTGATTAGGGACACTGATGTGCAGCAGTCAATGATGAGCGACATTTGTGTGTATTATTTACTCATTTACTTCCTGTAAAATAATAGTAAGCTTTCCAGTTAAGTGCCTTATTATTTAAATGACAATAAGAAGCAATGCCTTTTGCTGCACCCTACATAAGTACTAACATTCGCCTAAACATTGGTGTGTTGGGTGCCAGCTCATACAACTGCTATCACAAGTTAAGCGCTTGCCCTCGGGTGGCGCTACTGTTCCCCGGTTACAGGGTCCCATAGAGGCGCGCGCGCTCCCACTTTACTTTCTAAACTCTTTACTACTACTACTACTACTAATAATAAAAATAATAATAATAATAATAATAATAATAATAATAATAATAATAATAATAATATAGTAAAATGGGGTTAGAAAAAATACGGGGAAGTGGGGTTAAAGCAAATCACGACGCAACTATTTATGTGTTCAATCAAATTTTATTTCCATGTCATCTATAGCTAGATTATTTATTCATAAATGACATCACATATGTAGTATACATTTTTAGTGATGTGCATACGCTCTAGATCCTTGTTACGAGGGTACCCGAAAAATGTTTCCAAAACTTTCAAGTGCCTTGCATGAACTTTGGTTTTGTCTTTCCCCACTCAGCTTTGCCACCTTAGTTTGGGGTAAGATGAAATCAAATTAACTCTCCAGATCTCAATTGCAGAAATATGCTAGACTCAACCTTCAGTTATACTAAATGAAGCAAAATAGTGCTTAAGGAATAACAAAATTATGCCAATTTTATCCTAAATAAAAGCAGGTTTATTTCATCAGTTTGATCTACAATGTAATACGCAATATACTTATGCAGTGCACTGTGACATAATGGGGTATATTCAGAGTTGCCAGTCAGCAGGTGTCACCACCGACTACTTCTTTGGGGCCACGAAGCTTGAACTATTCTTTCAATTATCGTAAATTAACTTGTTCCTCTGGGACTTGTAACAACTACACTACAATACAGTATGTGATACTATGGTTAATTAAAAATGAAGTTGATCATTCTCGTTGTTTTATTTATTGGTAAACGAGAGAAAATAAATGACCGATGCAAGGTTCTCCTCATTAAAACCCTTTCTCGCATGAAAGTCCTGCATAATCAAGCATAATTGGATTTTTTAAAAGAATATATTTGTATTATAATATTTGCTGAGTACATGCTTAGTGTGTATCGGTCTCGCCTTCATAGAAATATATAAAAAAAACATTAGAGTGTCAAGCAATTTCCCCAACAACAACAACACTATGGTCGGTTCACCCGAGTCTGACGTGAGCATTATCGCGAAGCGGCAACCTGCAGCCACACGGCGTGTCTGATTTCGTGGCTACTGTGTGGTAGCCTACGCATATATAGTAAACAGTCGTCAGTGTCAGTAATGTGCAGCAGCAATAACAAATACCGCCAATTATAGTCGATTATGAGTTGAAAAATGTTAGTAATGTCACAAGTAGCTGTTTTGTTAAGTTACAAGATCGCTGATTATGATTATTAAACAGCCTTGAAGCTGTCCACCACCGAGAAAAATTGGCAGGCTTTATATTAACAAAACAGCTATTTGCGACATTACTAATATTTTTCAACACGTAAATATAATCGACAACAACTGACGGTATTTGTTATTGCTACCTGCATATTACTGACACTGACGACTGTTTACCATGCGTAGGCTACCATACATTATCCGCGAAATCGGATACGCCGTGTGGCTGCTGGTTGCCGTTGCGCGATAATGCTCACTTCAGACTCGGGTGAACCGACTATATGACTATATGAATTGTGTGAAGTTCTGAAAGAGAGAATGTTTTCTGTCATCATTGACGAAACAACAGACAGGAACACTACAAAGCAAATGAGTATAATAGTTCAATACTGGGATGATAGCAAGAATAAAATTCAAAATTCTTTCCTTGATCTTGTAGAAGTTCATGATAGTACAGCTGAAGGTCTTGCCAATACCTTAAAACAGTCATTACAAGAGAAACATATTCCTATAGAGAATGTCGTGGCATTCTGCTCTGACACAACTAATGTCATGATGGGGGGTAAGCATTCTGTTGCAACCCTGTTAAGAGATATATTACCAAATGTAATAATTGTAAAGTGTTCTTGCCATCTAATTCATTTGTGTGCTTCTCATGCCTGCTTGAAACTACCCAAGTTCCTTGAAGACCTATGCCGTAGCATTTTTGCGCATTTTAGTTTAAGCTCAAAGCGGCAGGATACCTACAAGCAGTTTCAAGAATTTGTTGGTGTTGCTCCTCATCAGATATTAGCTCCAGGACAGACTAGATGGCTTTCATTAGAGCTTTGTGTCAACCGCTTAATAGAACAGTGGGAAGCTCTTAAATTATATTTCACTGATGAGATCCAACAAATAGCAATGATGCAATTCTCCAGTATCTAAATGATAAATTTTCCCTGGTTTACTTAGAATTTCTGTCTCATAATTTAGCTCGTTTCAACAGTTTTAACACAAAATTCCAGTCTGAATCACCTAACTTTTACTGCCTCAAACAGGAAGTTTGCAAACTGATCAGAAGCATTTGTTCTGATTTCATGAGCATCCCATTTGTTAAGAGATGTGAAATACCTATGCTTAATCCCAATCACCCACTATTTAGTGCAAATTTTGTGCCAGCTAACAACATATACTTAGGAGTCTCTGCTATGGCAACTTTGAAATATTTAAAGCCATCTAGTAGTCCTAATGACGTGAAAACATTCTATGCAAATTGCTTAAATTTTCTCATTGAATCTGTAAGACAGATCCAGACTAGATTTTCACTTGAAGAGCCCATCCATTCTATAGTGCAATGTCTAGATCCCAAGAATGCTGTAAACCTGCAACCTAAATCTTTGGCACCTGTATTTGATGCAATTCCACAGCTTTGTAAATATGCAGACAAAAAGAAAACTGATGAGGAGTGGAGGTCTCACTGCTTTTGTGAAGAGTTGACAGCTCAAACACCATGTTTGGAGTATTGGGCTACAATACTTAATAAGAGAAATTCTGCCAACCTTCCTTGCTACCCTAATCTAAAAGTAGTGGTCTCTGTCTTGTTATCTCTTCCATTCTCAAATGCAAGTGTGGAGAGGTTTTTTAGCAAGTTAAACCTAACGAAGACTCCTCAGAGGTCCAGGCTAAAAAATGAAACCCTCTGTGGACTAATGCACATGGTATATTACCTTAGCAACAAAAATGCCACATCAGACACTTTCACTATTGAAGAAAAAATGATTTCAGCCCTTAAGGCAATCAAAAGCAATGCCACTTGCAGTGAAGTGTAATAGATATAGAATACATTACTTATGGTGAAATTATTCAAATTACTATATGATCATTTTGCAACCTGAATAATGAAGTTATGGCTATATGGTGGAATTAATTATTTGATGTTTTATAGAGTGCAAGTGCGTACACCTTTATTTCTTTAATGGAACAGTTAGGTTAATAAAAAATAAAATTTTGTGTTAGCAGCAAAATGTTCATGTGGCCAGGAACATATTTATAAACGGATTTATGGTAAATAATTGAAACAATATTGATGGTGTAAATCTTTTCTTTTGATATTTTGTTCATATGCAAGTTTGATTTTATGCAGAGTTACAGGTGCGTACATCTTTACTTCTTTATTGGAATTTAATTAAAAGAGAACAAAGTTTTGTGTTCATAGCAAAATGTTCATGTGGTCAGGAACATATTTGTAGATGATGGATTTATATTCAATCATTAAAACATATTGATGGTGTAAATCTTTTCTCTTCATATTTTGTTTATAAATTATGCAAGTTTCCTGCAAATTATATATATATATATATATATATATATATATATATATATATATATATATATATATATATATATATATATATATATATATATATATATATATATATATATATATATATATATATATATATATATATATATATATATATATATATATATATATATATATATATATATATATATAAAACGAAATAGAAAAAATTTCCCTTACAAGTAAAGAGTAGGAAAGTTGCCTATGTGTGTTGTAACAAATCCACTTACTTTTACTTATTAACCACAATAACACACACACACACACACACACACACACATATATATATATATAGAGAGAGAGAGAGAGAGAGAGAGAGAGAGAGAGATTTAGGGTAAAATATGGCTATTTAGGGTAAATTTCACAAAATTCCAGGGTAAAGATTTATTTGGCTGTGGAAACCCTGTATATGAGTGCCAGGTGTTTGGGTGTCCGTGAGGTCACTAGCTTCCGACTCCAGCACATTACACTCCGCACTCAACTGACTGCTGCTTGTTGTGTAAGGTGGACCAAGACCTTGGGTGGGACACCTGCCGCTACCAGGAGGGTGGGTAGGTCAAAGGTGAGGGCGGAGTGTAAGGTAACACTGGAAGCGGAAGCTATTGTCCCCCACGGAGACCAAACAATGGATGCTACGCTTTCTGTCGAGTTGTTTGACGCCCTAATGTTTTTTGATAAATTTCATCGAAGGCGAGACTGATACACCCGTAGCAGGTACTCAGCAAATATTGTGTAATGAATTTTTTTTATTCCAATTCTGCTTAATTTTGCGGGTCTTTCATGTAAGAAAGATTTTTAATGAGATAACCTTGCATCGGTCATTTATTTTCTCTCGTTTACAAATAAATAAAACAACGATAATTATCAACTACATTTTTATTAGCAATGGTATCACTTATTTTATCGAAGTGTAATTGTTACAAATCCCAGATAAACGCGGGCAATTTACGATAATTGAAAGAATAGTTCAAGCTTCGTGGGCCCACAGACACAGTCAGCGGTGACACCTGTGAAGGATGAATATATCCCATTACAACTAAAATGGTAGTTAGTGGGGTGCTCAACTACATGTCACCATTGGTGTTTAATTAATGTTGACAATTATCTTCCCATACTGGCTTTAAAATATGACAGTTAGTTTGATAATTTCACCAGGTCTTGCATCCTATCATTTGTCAAGCTTTGCTCATTCACCTGCTTTCCTTCCGCCTTCACATAAAAGCTTATTTGTCAGAGAAACATTTGACAATATGTTCGCTTTTCATTTTTCTTTAAATTGACAAAGGAGAAGATTCGCTCACACTGACGGAGTACACTTCCGCTGATAGAAATGGAGGCTGGAGGACCACAGTTGCCGCGCGTGGCACCATTATGTGCATTTTTCAAATTATATGATATCTGTATAATAATCTTGGTGGTCTTTTGGTCAATTTTATCTTTTCTTGTGGTCTTAAATTGTGCTAGATCTATGACAAATGCCATACAATTATGCTAGAATTCTGGTAAATTATTGAGCATGCAAGATATTATACTAACCTCATAATCTGCTCTTATTATGCTAAAAGCATAAAATTATGCTAAATCTTGTAACACTGCTTTCCTCATACCTCGTGTAGCCACCCCCCTCCCCAGGGATGGTATAGGGATTTATTTTATCCCAATGATATGCGTGTAAATATAATTAAGAAACAATCAGATTCTCTGATTTTTTCTTGTTCCATACCTGATTTATTTAACCAGTGCGAGCATTTCTTATCCCACCTTGAATATTTCATCCCATATAGCCTACAGCATGTTTAGACTTGACACTGGTGTTACAGATTTACCCTTGATGAAACAATGAATTTGATGGGCAGCATAGTCTGTTGCACGTGCGCACAAGATCAGCTACCAAGCAGTCATAGTCTACGTCAATGTGAAGTCTTAGAAATACCCGAGCTTTACAAGGTGGAAAAGCCACATGCAATTGAAACAAGTAAACAAGTTGTGAGGAGGTAAAGGATTGCAGCTCCATGCGAACAACGAGTGCAAAGCACTTCGTCCTTTTCTTTTCTATAGAAGCATGTTGAGCGGAAATTGAAAACTTGTTTTGAGGAAGGCATGAGGACAACTTCACGATGTACCATGAAAAACCTATACATTATATATCATGAAAACCTATGCGTCATGGATTGAGAGAGGGTGCCCCAGGGATGAAGAAAATTATCCAGTATTACTTGTTACCACAGCTGACAAGTAAACAGATAACAATGATTCACGATTTTCCCCTTCATCATTAGGTCAGAAAGATACTTAACAAAATACTACCTTCATCAGTCAAGAAGAACACTCGACACCAATACCAACAACAGCATTGGGCAAGAGTCAATCAGATACACCGCCCATACCTTACGAAGTATTACCAAGCTGCAGTTACTGGGATAATGTAGCAGACACTAATGCAAGATGAAATTCAAGGTGTTAAGGATATTGAAAAGCGTGGAGCTTTGTGTGCTAAGCATTGAAGCTGGAAGGCTGTCTTCAATGAAATCCAAGCCGACAGGAATGAACTTCAATATAAGTTTATATAAGACGATGGCTGAGTGGTCAGCGTGCTGGCCCGGCGTTCAAGAAGACGCAGGTTCTTGTCCCGCCCGCCGCGACAAACAAGCTGGCAAATTTTCAGTCATCGCCGAGTGGCCTTAGACTACCCAAATGCTATCCTGAAAACCACCTATCTACCCGGACTCTAGATTCTCGCATCATAGATCATAGGATCATAGATGAACTCCGGGAGGCAGCATGAGCCAAGCAAGATGGCGGAATTATAAACACTTTCCTGTGCCACAACGGGCTGGGGCCGACCACCAGGCCCCATCAATAAAGCCTACTGGCGCCATAGGCCAAGACGTAAGAGAGAGAGAGAGAGAGAGAGAGAGAGAGAGAGAGAGAGAGAGAGAGAGAGAGACTACATTGGAAGAAGTGTTCCATTCTAGAGCAGTGGTTGCCAACCTTTTTTTGTTCCACTCCCCATTTTCCAGTCACTTTTTAACCTCTGGAACCCTACAACGACTCATGACCATCCCAAGGGACAAATTTATCACGTGGGCCGTGAGTTTGACGCCCCTGGTATCGTTAGCGAATGTGGAGCAATTCTAGCACCCAAGCATGCAGTTTTAAGGTTTGTGACCAGTAGTATGAATTTTCTTCCGAGCCACATCTCTCGTGATTCCAATATAATAAATTTAAGAATAATTAGAATCTCTATCGACCCCTTGAAATTCTTCCATGGACCCCAGGATGGGAACCACTGCTCTAGAGGGAGAAGGAAGTGAAACACAGCCTGTCCCAAGAAGAAAATTCACCAAGCATAGCCAAATCACTACACAGCAAAAATGTTATTAAGGAACAAAGACGACATAGCCCACATATGATAAGATGTTATAACATAAACCTAAGTCAGTAAAAGAAAATGGATCCTGAACCACTCTCTAATACCTCAACAACAGATGAAAAAATTGAAAACATGGAAAGTGACATAGATGATGACGTAACTTTCAGTTTAGATAAAGATAAAAGTGACACCGAGGATGGAAATGATCGATATAAATCAGGTCCATCAGAAGATGAAAGTCTTATCATAAAAGAAGAATCACTTGAGAAGTATTAAGCAGTATTCTACACTGAACTGCAGTGCGGAAAGATATTTAAAACGTTTGTAGATTATAATGATGATGATGATACTGCTATAGTAACAAAAGTAGGATTTGATAGTTTCCAAAAAAAAACTTCTCCAGCATCGCAAAGGAGAAGTTGGGTAGAACGGAACAAAAAGAAAGACTCCGCGTACATGTTCTGTGGACCAGAGGAAACGACAGCGAAGAAATATTGTCTTTGATTCCCTGATGAAATGGATTCTGCTCGTTCGAAGGAGTTGAATGAAAACTTTGTGATCATATATTTCTACATATTTCATTTCATTGTGATTGTTGTTTGCGGAGATTTTTAATTTATCTCAATTGGAACTTAGGAAGCCGATTTTGTACTATTTATTTTTGCCAGTTCACATACTCATTGTTATATTTATAAGGAAGTATGCCTTCACACAGCCTGTACCTAAGAAGGGTGACCGCTCCAATCCCTCAAACTACCGTCCTATTGCTTTACTTTCTTGTCTATCTAAAGCTTTTGAATCAATCCTTAACCGTAAGATTCAAAAGCACCTTTCCACTTCTGACCTTCTATCTGATCGCCAGTATGGGTTCCGCAAGGGGCGTTCTACTGGTGATCTCCTAGCCTTCTTAACTGACTCTTGGTCATCCTCTCTTAGCCGTTTCGGTGAAACTTTTGCTATTGCGCTGGACATATCAAAAGCTTTTGATAGGGTCTGACACAAATCTTTGCTTTCTAAACTACCCTCCTACGGTTTCTATCCTTCTCTCTGTACCTTTATCTCCAGTTTCCTTTCTGACCGTTCTATTTCTGCCGTGGTAGACGGTCACTGTTCTTCCCCTAACTCTATTACCAGTGGTGTCCCACAGGGTTCTGTCCTATCTCCCACTCTTTTTCTGTTGTTCATTGATGATCTTCTTTCCAAAACGAACTGTCCTATCCATTCCTACGCCGATGATTCCACTCTGCATTATTCAACTTCTTTTAATAGAAGACCCACCCTTCAGGAACTTAACGACTCAAGGCTGGAGGCTGCAGAACGCTTAGCCTCAGACCTTACTATTATTTCCGATTGGGGCAAGAAGAACCTGGTGTCCTTCAACGCCTCAAAACACAGTTTCTCCACCTATCCACTCGACACAATCTTCCAAACAACTATCCCTATTCTTTGACAACACCCAGCTATCACCTTCCTCAACACTAAACATCCTCGGTCTATCCTTAACTCAAAATCTCAACTGGAAACTTCATATCTCATCTCTTACTAAATCAGCTTCCTCGAGGCTGGGCGTTCTGTACCGTCTCCGCCAGTTCTTCTCCCTTGCACAGTTGCTGTCCATCTACAGGGCCGTGTCCGCCCTCGTATGGAGTATGCATCTCATGTGTGGGGGGGCTCCACTCACACAGCTCTTCTGGACAGAGTGGAGGCAAAGGCTCTTCGTCTCATCAGCTCTCCTCCTCATACTGATAGTCTTCTACCTCTTAAATTCCGCCGCAATGTTGCCTCTCTTTCTATCTTCTATCGATATTTCCACGCTGACTGCTCTTCTGAACTTGCTAACTGCATGCCTCCCCCCTCCCGCGGCCCCGCTGCACTCGACTTTCTACTCATGCTCATCCCTATACTGTCCAAACCCCTTATGCAAGAGTTAACCAGCATCTTCACTCTTTCATCCCTCACGCTGGTAAACTCTGGAACAATCTTCCTTCATCTGTATTTCCTCCTGCCTACGACTTGAACTCTTTCAAGAGGAGGGTATCAGGACACCTCTCCTCCCGAAACTGACTTATCTTTCGGCCACCTCTTTGGATTCTTTTTAGGAGCAGCGAGTAGCGGGCTTTTTTTTTTATTAATGTTTACTTTTTTGTGCCCTTGAGCTGTCTCCTTTGCTGTAAAAAAAAAATATATATATATATATTATTATTATTATTATTATTATTATTATTATTATACAAGAACATTTGTAGCCATAGGAGAAGAATCATCATTAATGCCAGCACCAATATCTACATAACCGGCCATTTTTCTCCTTTAAAATTCATATGCTTCTTGATTGGCGCCTCATCTAGTAATGTCAGTGCATTCAGAACTTCTCCTTTAAATGCTGTATCTTTCACTTTACATTTTAAAGATGAAAAAACTACTTTTGGAAACCCAGGTGGCCGATTGATTTCTGCACATTATTTCCCTAAAGTACTAGGGTGAGAAAGACTCAAGTCAAATGTGTATCTCATATAATTATATAATCGCATGCCTTTGGTAAATAGAACTGCAATGTAAGAGCTTTTTTTGAGAAGTGGAGAGTGTGCTTCATTAAACATTGTTTGTTCCCTCAGGAGTCTTTGCATTACTTCTAAAAGAACACCTGCAAAGCAGGACTCTAGTGCATTTATATATGCATGTATGTATGGATTTATTACATGTAAATTACATAGTTTTTGAAATAGCCAAGGTACACATTCAACAATATTTCATGTCATTTTGAATATTATGCAATGATTTACATGCAATAAAAGATCAAAATACATATTATTTGAAGTTACAGAGCCAGATGCATATTTATGTACCTGAAAGGAGATAGAGTTTAGGTATCTGAAAAGCCATATAGTAGTTCGTTTGAGTAAGATCTGACTTGATTGCTTGATAAGTTTATCTTCTTGAGCCTCTATAATGAATTATCTATGCAGATCGGTATGTTTGGGAATTATATGTGTTTTATATATATATATATATATATATATATATATATATATATATATATATATATATATATATATATATATATATATATATATATATAAACAAACATACTTTTTTAAGTATCTATAATCTGTCCGAAATAGCTTTTAAATTAAGATATTTTCTGTATTGACGCAGAAATTAGTTTTAACTGTTTCAGTGAATATCTTGCCTTAGTGTTAGAGCCTACAACAGAGCGGTGAGGATTTACGCTACATTATAGCCTAACACAGGCTTACCATGTCGCCTACAGTACTCAAAATGTGATTTTTGTCATTAACACATGAAATTAGGCTTTACGATTACACACACACACACACACACACACACAGGCACTGGCAGTACCCATAGATCGACTTGTTCATGTCGGGAGGGTAGGCTACCTGCTGGCAATTACGAGTCTAACGCGTGATCAGGCCATGGTGAATTACACACACACACACACACACACACACACACAGTGTAAAACCCTCTAGTTCACGTACATAGGATGAGATTCATTTAAGAACCACGACAGCCCACCATTACTCCAGTTGTTGTCACCGTCGTAAATATAAATACAGGACAGCCCACCATTACTCCAGTTGTTGTCACAGTCGTAATATATAAAAAGGTAACTAATAACATTAATAAATAATAACGCATAACGCCGTTAGGCTTGCTTGATGGGCCTGGATGATAGTCGGCCCCAGCCCGTCATGGTGCAGGGAAGTGTTTATAGGGGCGCCATCTTCTCTTGGCTCATGCTGGCCCCCGGAACTCGCTCTTGATTAACTTTGACGGTTTCCTCTAGAGTCCGGGTTGATGGGTGGTCTTCAGGACAGCATGTGGGTAGTTTTAAGCCACTCGGCAGTGACTGAAAAATGGACCGTATTTTGCTATACAGGCAGCGCCACACGTGGCCACTCAGTGAACTGTCAAAGCAGTACTTTCCATAGAACTCAAGTTATGTACTAGAGTGCGTCTGAGGCTGCCTCCAGGATACAAGGCCTTGGTGCCGCCGCCTCTCCAAGCCAACGACTGCACACACTTCACTCCTACCCGATTTCCTGACTCTACTATTTGACATGGAGAAAAACGGAAATCGGGTAAGAGTGAAGTGTGTGCAATCATCGGCTTGGGGCGACGACTGCATCATTATTATGGCCGTGTATTCCTGAAACAGCCTCAGACGCACTCTAGTCTATAACTTGAACTCTATGGAAAATTCAGCTTGGAGTTGAGTGGCCACATGTGGCGCTGCCTGTATAGCCAATACGGTCCATTCGAGGTGGTAGCGTGGGGATTCGAACTCGCGTCGTACATCACGCGGTGAATGTGGGCCCAGCACTCTACCACTCAGCCACCGCCTACTTTTACTTACTCTTATTTACTTATAAAGTTCATATTAATTTTAGTTCACAGATTCTGAGAAGAGAACAATATAAACCTATCAACGGTCATTATTATCCTTCAGATTTTATTGCGATGACCAAAACCACAGTCAAGAAAGTTTATAATCTCACTTTATTGGCTTGACTTTGCGGAATTCCGTTAAAGCCCCAAATACACTGCCGAATTTTGGCCACGAACTTGACGCCGAATCAGTTCGTGAAAAAATTCGGCGACCGTTTCGCCGACACGACCAAGATTCTTACAGTTCGTGACCATTCGGCGACATGTCGGAGACATGTCGGCGAATGGTCAAGACAATTCGGGGACAGTTCGGGGACATGTCGCCGACTATTCGGCGCCCATGTCGCCGAGCTCAAAATCTAAAATTTTAACGGTTTTTTTGTCGCGGAATAACTGGCGACAAGTCTCCGAATTGTCTTCGCATGTCCCCGAAGTGTCGGCGACATGTCGGGGACAATTCTCCGACAGTGCCAAGATTTCTGACAGCTGATCATCTGATGCCCATGTGGCATATAAAAGCACGGGAAACCGCGCCTACCTCATGGACTACTACAACACCCGGGGAGCAGTGGCCTGGCAGGACAGAATTGTGGGCGAGTAAATACCATGTGTGGTAATATGTGTGGTAATACGTATGATAGTATGTGTAATAAAATGTATAAATGTGACTTGTTTTTGTTTTGCTCCAAATTTTTTTAGAACGAATGAATGTTTACGTAATATCAGTAAACAAACCAGTAACTGAAAGAATAAATAAATCTAAATAATTGGAAATGAAACAAAGGTTAAATAATGGCAGAATAATAATATTAAGAAATAAATAAAGTAATAAAGAGTAAATTAGTTATGAAATAAATGAAAATGTTAGTTCCATACCTATTTTATATATTCATGATTGTTCTTGTTTTTTCATATTTTCTTGTTTACTATTTATTATTATAGTATTATTTTATTTCGTATATATATATATATATATATATATATATATATATATATATATATATATATATATATATATATATATATATATATATATATATATATATATATATATATAATGCACGAATGTGCATTCGTGCACATTCGGCGAACGGCCGCGAATTTTTCATGCAACATGAAACTTTCGTGGCGGTCGTGACCAACTGTCAAAAGTCGTGTGGTGGACGCAGACATGTCCCCGAACGGCCAAGAACAGGCAAGAAAGATGCCGAACTTGTTCGCGACACAGGATGACTTGCACATTCGCGCACATTCGTGAGCCAAAATTCGGCAGTGTATTTGGGGCTCAAGTGTGGTGACTGGTGAAGCTTAATCAGTCTTGTATAATTGCCGCACACAGCAGACACAGAAACACGCTCTCTGCCTCCACTCCTCTCCTTCGGAACCACCTGAGGCTGGATTCATCAAACCATTTACCAGACCTCTCGCTGGTAAGTTTTCTGGTATCTCCGCCCACTCCGTAAATCGGTATTCTGCAAACACTTACCGAGCTTCAGTTAATGCCAAATTTTGCCACTGCTCCGAACACCTGTGAGTGACTTACCAGTGGTGATGGGGGAACGAAGTACTTTCTGCAAACCGAGTAATTCGGTTTTAATTACTTTTCAAAACCGAGTAAACCGAGTACCGAATGATAACTGTTCAGGCGGGCAGCTTGGTAATGAATGGAATTGACAAACCTAAGCTGCCGTAGTGAATGGAACTGACAAACATTAGTCACCGCTGTAGAAAGGCCGATGAGTAGGGTATTTCAAATGTGATGGCACATCAGCGGAACTAATAGCTGGTAGCTGGCGGCATGTCATAGGTGATTTTTTTTTTTTTTTAACAGGAGTGACGATGACTTTGATCTGTAATGTTATAGGCCCGACGCCAGCGTCGGCATCAGTAGTGAGAAAATATGTTAGGGATTTTTTTGTGTGAATAATTTGTAGATAACTGACAGCTGATAGATAGGACGAAACACTTTTAGATGTGATAGGCCTTCATTTTATATATTTGGATTATGGTTGATTTTTTTTCCAGACTTTTAGAAGTTTTACACTTTCCAGACATACAGTGAAAGGTTTCTAGCCTCGTCAGAGCATATACTCCGGCGTTCTTTAAAAGTCCACACGAATATCATCCTTCCAGTGAGATTTCCCTCTTTTCACGCTCTTTAATGCTTCTTTCATTTTGTCTTTCGTTGCTGCCGTGATTTATTTCATATTTATTCACACTTAATTATGGGGCTGCCGTAAACCTGCCCTGCGGGGTACAGGCTGTCATCCTCCCCAAATTATAAGTTTCAACCATGGTCCTTATAAAAATAAAAAAAATAGTATCCGGCGTTAAAGGAATGATAGTAATATTGATTATTAATAATAAAAGTAATAATAATTATGACAAATTAATAGTAATAATAATAATGATAATAATTACAATGCTTCTTATATATAATCATTCTTTCTTTTGCGACTATAGTTCACACACACACACACACACACACGCACACACACACACACTACAAAGAGAGAGAGAGAGAGAGAGAGAGAGAGAGAGAGAGAGAGAGAGAGAGAGAGAGAGAGAGAGAGACCTTTTGCAAAGTGATGGAAAAGTTTATCGCCTACGCTTCGAAGCTGCCACACGAGACAAAGGTAAATTGCAACTTGTTAGACAAATGTCCGAGCGTGTCAGTCTCCAAGAAAGGTAAAGCTGCATAAGCCTGTGAGAAGTCTGCATCGTTCTTCAAAACATATAATCACTGTATTTGCGACGCAGGTTCTAATTTTTTGTTGACTGAAAACTCGACAAAACTAAGATCACGCAAAGAGGAACGGAGAGGAAAATGCTGGGTATTGTCTGGAAAGGAAGAGAGTATCCTGGGTCAGGGAGCAGACAAAAGTGACTACATCACAACACGTGTCAAACAACAAATGTATCTCCTTTAGACACGCATAAAAGCATATAAACTTTACACTTATGTGGAAAATAACAGACAATGACATCGACAATGATGCAAACATAACACAATCACTGTACTCGCTACTCACAGCCAGGTATACCAAACAGACCATAGCAACACTGCCGCATTCAAACACTCACTTTCCTCACACCCTACGTTACAGGAGCAGGCTTTTTTTTATATTCTAAATTATCAATAAATAATCTTGTTCATAAAATAAATACACTACACCAAAACACCTTTTTACTAACAACCATACTTTATTCAGTTCCCTCTTTGCACACTGCTCCATTCCCATTTCATTCAGAAAAGGACACTGATGACGATTAAGAACAAAAAATAGACGAAGGTGGGTTATAATGATGATAGACTGATAAGCTAAGAAACGGATTGGCAGCATAGAATTTGTATAAGTCAGTGAACTCTTTCTAGGGAAGAGTGTAGCGGGCGAGTCCCCACTCAAAGCACATACCAGTGACCAAGGAAAATTGAGTGCTGCAGCACAGACTGTATTTTTGTCATTTATGTTTTACTGTTCTTGTCTCTCGTCGCTCCCTGTTGTCCGTGTTGCGTCTCAATTGTTTATCTATTGTTACTCGTTTATCTTCTACTGTCTGTCCTCGTCCTGCAATACACTTTTTCTACACACTGTTTACTACACACACCAACATTTATATGTCACTTAAACTGAACAACATTCATACACACGCATATACACTCAACCACCTTTCTTATGTGTCTTGCCCATGTGAATGACCTGTGTATGTTTTTATCAATAAAGGCAGAGACACGCCAGTCCTCGTCGACGGACCGACTCGGTCGGCTAGATTTCGATCGACGATAGAGTCGGTCTGTCGGCACCCTGCTACGGGCCGCCATTAGGCTCAGCCCGTGCTCCCCCACGCAGGGAGGGAGCATTTTTACCCTCTTAACGGGCCGTCTTCGGACAAGGGCCCGTTCCCCTAGTGATACTAGGAGTAAATCTTTAACTACAATCAATAAAGGCAGAGACACGCCACTCCTCGTCGACGGACCGACTCGGTCGGCTAGATTTCGATCGCCGATAGAGTCTGTCTGTCGGCATCCTGCTACGGGCCGCCAATAGGCTTAGCCCGTGCTCCCCCGCGCAGGGAGGGAGAATTTTTGCACTCTTAACGTTTCCCCTAGTGATACTAGGGGATAAATCTTTGAGGAGGAGGAGGATCAATAAAGTAACCCTGACGGATATGACTTTCTTTATCCGTGAACCCAATTAGCACTCAGAACACTCACTACCACCAACAAGAGTATAAGCCACCTCTCCTTCCGAAATTGACCTTTCCCAGCCTCTCATTATTTTTACTTATACCGGAGCCGCGTTCAGCGGGCTTTATTTTTCCCTTGAGCTGCCTCCCTTGCTGAAAAAAAAGAGAACATTTGTGGGTGCAGGTCGAGCACACGTTCATTAGACAGATAAAGGTGGAAGAAGTAGGGAAATGCCTTGTCCTGCAGTGGACTGGTTAGGGCGATGTCCTGTAGTGAATTAGAAAGGGCTGAAGATAACAGTGGTGATGGCTTAAGGCGGCTGCAGTAGAGATTATTGTTTTAAGGCTTCATACATAGCAATTTTTTTTTAAATATTAATTTATTTATTTTTACTTATTTATTTTTAACGTTCTGCCAGTTGCATTGGTACGCTATCTTGATGAGGCCTACTGTTCGGCACCAGCCCTCTCATGGTGCAGGCAAGTGCTTATAGTAGCGCCATTTTGGTTTGGCTCATGTTGCCCCCCCCCCGAACTCTGTTTTGCTCCACCGTGAAGTTTCGCTTCAGTCCGGTTGATAGATGGTCTTCAGAAAAACATGTATAGGCAGTTTCAAGACACTCGGCCATGATTAAAAATAACTTAATTTACCTGTGACAAGGGCCTGCAAAATGTGGGTGTCTCGAATCTATTGTGCAGTGGAATGCAGAATGCAGGTTTTAGTTTTGTGTTTATTTAAACATTGAAAAAATGAAACTAAAACAAAATTAATTTGCATCACATTTTCAAGCTTCCTTCACTTCGTTGCGTCTAGATTTAGCTGTCACTATGTTTATTAATATATTCACAATATAACAGAAGACTCCTTTTATGCCAGAGATGTCGAGAAGATGTGTATGAACATCATTTTCGACGTAATATAATACCATTGTCATTGTCACTGAGGACTGATGACAAACAAATGACAGGATGCCCATGGTGATGGTGCTCAACGAGAGGCTAAACTAACTACTAAAAAAAAAAAAAAATCATTGTCGCACAGTCCCCAGGGGCTTTGTGGGAGCAATGTGAAATATGCGCAAGAGGTGTACAGCACTCCCCGAGACATGTCGCCTGAGGGACGTGCAGCAGCATATGGTTTCAGTGGTGCCATCTTCCTTGGTTCATGCTGCCCCTCGGAGCTTATAAATAGACTTTATCTGGACGTCACGAAAGTAGTCTTAGGCTACTCAGCGATGACGAAAAATTATCAACTTGTAGCGGCGGGTTGGACTCGAACCCAAGTCCTCCAGGACACCGCGCCCACACACTGACCACTCAGCCACCGCCTCCCCAGAATGTTTGAATAATGAAACAATATTGGAACAAAATTCAAATTCACGTGCAATACTGGAAAATTTAGCTGATTTATAAAATAAGCTACCGTAGGTAATGAATGGAAATTTAGTTTTATGAGGTATTGAATACTGAAACAACAGAGATAAAACTTAACGTGCGACACAATTTTGAAGATTTGATTCTCGTCAAATCACGTCAAACTACAAATTCTCTCAGCAATGCATACGAGTACGCAGGGAATAAAACGAAAAAAAAAAAAAAAAAATTGGGGCTTCAACGGAAACTTCTCAATCAATATGAAGGATGTAAAACAACCACTGGACAATAGTTTGAGCATAATACTTCACTTAAAATGTGGGGATATAGTTATCTCCACCATGCAAAGAACAATGCTAAATTAGGTGTTCAACGTATGACAACAAAGGAGATCTTTTCCTAGCGCAACAAACCTTACGAGGAAAGATTGTTATCATCATGTTCTCTCTTAAGAAACGGCACTGTTGAGGGAAATTGATTACATGTTTCAAAACACTTTATGGCTTTTCGTAAGTGGGCAAATCCAATTTTTTTCATGTTCCTCTGGTAAACAAATAAATTCGGACTGTATCAACTTTCTCATCAACGTTGTGGTGTAACGTGAGCCTACAAGTGGTTATATAAACTTGAACATTATCACTTCGTCTTGCTTAATCTGAAATATAAATAATACATTCTTAGGCTGCCTACACAAGTATTGCCTCACCTACTAACTGTAATTGGCTATACTTGTGCTCATGAAAAGAGCATTGTCTCTTCGTTCTCCTTTATCTAAGATCGAGGAACATTCTTGGGTTATGAACACAGGTGTAGCCTCCCTGATTTGCTATATCAAGTTTAAAGCTTACAAGTGGTTGCAAAAAGAACATTTGGTGCATTTGGTGCAAACTGCTTTCAGTATGAATCCAAACCACAGTCGGGGACCATGCATGCGTCAAGTGGAGAGGTAGGTTCGAGCTGTCAGTGATTAAGGACGCTGATGTGCAGCAGTCAATGATGAGCGACATTTGTGTCTATTATTTACTCATTTACTTCCTGTAGAATAATAGTAAGCTTTCCAGTTAAGTGCCTCATTATTTAAATGACAATAAGAAGCAATGCCTTTTGCTACACCCTACATAAGTACTAACATTCGCCTAAACATTGGTGTGTTGGGTGCCAGCTCATACAACTGCTATCACAAGTTAAGCGCTTGCCCTCGGGTGGCGCTACTGTTCCCCGGTTACAGGGTCCCATAGAGGCGCGCGCGCTCCCACTTTACTTTCTAAACTCTTTACTACTACTACTAATAATAATAATAATAATAAAAAAAAAAAAAAATAATAATAATAATAATAATAATAATAATAATAATAATAATATAGTAAAATGGGGTTAGAAAAAATACGGGGAAGTGGGGTTAAAGCAAATCACGACGTAACTATTTATGTGTTCAATCAAATTTTATTTCCATGTCATCTATAGCTAGATTATTTATTCATAAATGACATCACATATGTAGTATACATTTTTAGTGATGTGCATACGCTCTAGATCCTTGTTACGAGGGTACCCGAAAAATGTTTCCAAAACTTTCAAGTGCCTTGCATGAACTTTGGTTTTGTCTTTCTCCACTCAGCTTTGCCACCTCAGTTTGGGGTAAGATGAAATCAAATTAACTCTCCAGATCTCATTTGCAGAAATATGCTAGACTCAACCTTCAGTTATACTAGATGAAGCAAAATAGTGCTTAAGGAATAACAAAATTATGCCAATTTTATCCTAAATAAAAGCAGGTTTATTTCATCAGTTTGATCTACAATGTAATACGCAATATGCTTATGCAGTGCACTGTGACATAATGGGGTATATTCAGAGTTGCCAGTCAGCAGGTGTCACCACCGACTACTTCTTTGGGGCCACGAAGCTTGAACTATTCTTTCAATTATCGTAAATTAACTTGTTCCTCTGGGACTTGTAACAACTACACTACAATACAGTATGTGATACTATGGTTAATTAAAAATGAAGTTGATCATTCTCGTTGTTTTATTTATTGGTAAACGAGAGAAAATAAATGACCGATGCAAGGTTCTCCTCATTAAAAACCTTTCTTGCAATAAAGTCCTGCATAATCAAGCATAATTGGATTTTTTTAAAGAATATATTTGTATTATAATATTTGCTGAGTACATGCTTAGTGTGTATCGGTCTCGCCTTCATAGAAATATATAAAAAAAACATTAGAGTGTCAAGCAATTTCCCAACAACAACAACACTATGGTCGGTTCACCCGAGTCTGACGTGAGCATTATCGCGAAGCAACCTGCAGCCACACGGCGTGTCTGATTTCGTGGCTACTGTGTGGTAGCCTACGCATATATAGTAAACAGTCGTCAGTGTCAGTAATGTGCAGCAGCAATAACAAATACCGCCAATTATAGTCGATTATGAGTTGAAAAATGTTAGTAATGTCACAAGTAGCTGTTTTGTTAAGTTACAAGATCGCTGATTATGATTATTAAACAGCCTTGAAGCTGTCCACCACCGAGAAAAATTGGCAGGCTTTATATTAACAAAACAGCTATTTGCGACATTACTAATATTTTTCAACACGTAAATATAATCGACAACAACTGACGGTATTTGTTATTGCTACCTGCATATTACTGACACTGACGACTGTTTACCATGCGTAGGCTACCATACATTATCCGCGAAATCGGATACGCCGTGTGGCTGCTGGTTGCCGTTGCGCGATAATGCTCACTTCAGACTCGGGTGAACCGACTATATGACTATATGAATTGTGTGAAGTTCTGAAAGAGAGAATGTTTTCTGTCATCATTGACGAAACAACAGACAGGAACACTACAAAGCAAATGAGTATAATAGTTCAATACTGGGATGATAGCAAGAATAAAATTCAAAATTCTTTCCTTGATCTTGTAGAAGTTCATGATAGTACAGCTGAAGGTCTTGCCAATACCTTAAAACAGTCATTACAAGAGAAACATATTCCTATAGAGAATGTCGTGGCATTCTGCTCTGACACAACTAATGTCATGATGGGGGGGTAAGCATTCTGTTGCAACCCTGTTAAGAGATATATTACCAAATGTAATAATTGTAAAGTGTTCTTGCCATCTAATTCATTTGTGTGCTTCTCATGCCTGCTTGAAACTACCCAAGTTCCTTGAAGACCTATGCCGTAGCATTTTTGCGCATTTTAGTTTAAGCTCAAAGCGGCAGGATACCTACAAGCAGTTTCAAGAATTTGTTGGTGTTGCTCCTCATCAGATATTAGCTCCAGGACAGACTAGATGGCTTTCATTAGAGCTTTGTGTCAACCGCTTAATAGAACAGTGGGAAGCTCTTAAATTATATTTCACTGATGAGATCCAACAAATAGCAATGATGCAATTCTCCAGTATCTAAATGATAAATTTTCCCTGGTTTACTTAGAATTTCTGTCTCATAATTTAGCTCGTTTCAACAGTTTTAACACAAAATTCCAGTCTGAATCACCTAACTTTTACTGCCTCAAACAGGAAGTTTGCAAACTGATCAGAAGCATTTGTTCTGATTTCATGAGCATCCCATTTGTTAAGAGATGTGAAATACCTATGCTTAATCCCAATCACCCACTATTTAGTGCAAATTTTGTGCCAGCTAACAACATATACTTAGGAGTCTCTGCTATGGCAACTTTGAAATATTTAAAGCCATCTAGTAGTCCTAATGACGTGAAAACATTCTATGCAAATTGCTTAAATTTTCTCATTGAATCTGTAAGACAGATCCAGACTAGATTTTCACTTGAAGAGCCCATCCATTCTATAGTGCAATGTCTAGATCCCAAGAATGCTGTAAACCTGCAACCTAAATCTTTGGCACCTGTATTTGATGCAATTCCACAGCTTTGTAAATATGCAGACAAAAAGAAAACTGATGAGGAGTGGAGGTCTCACTGCTTTTGTGAAGAGTTGACAGCTCAAACACCATGTTTGGAGTATTGGGCTACAATACTTAATAAGAGAAATTCTGCCAACCTTCCTTGCTACCCTAATCTAAAAGTAGTGGTCTCTGTCTTGTTATCTCTTCCATTCTCAAATGCAAGTGTGAGAGGTTTTTAGCAAGTTAAACCTAACGAAGACTCCTCAGAGGTCCAGGCTAAAAATGAAACCCTCTGTGGACTAATGCACATGGTATATTACCTTAGCAACAAAATGCCACATCAGACACTTTCACTATTGAAGAAAAATGATTTCAGCCCTTAAGGCAATCAAAAGCAATGCCACTTGCAGTGAAGTGTAATAGATATAGAATACATTACTTATGGTGAAATTATTCAAATTACTATATGATCATTTTGCAACCTGAATAATGAAGTTATGGCTATATGGTGGAATTAATTATTTGATGTTTTATAGAGTGCAAGTGCGTACACCTTTATTTCTTTAATGGAACAGTTAGGTTAATAAAAAATAAAATTTTGTGTTAGCAGCAAAATGTTCATGTGGCCAGGAACATATTTATAAACGGATTTATGGTAAATAATTGAAACAATATTGATGGTGTAAATCTTTCTTTGATATTTTGTTCATATGCAAGTTTGATTTTATGCAGAGTTACAGGTGCGTACATCTTTACTTCTTTATTGGAATTTAATTAAAAGAGAACAAAGTTTTGTGTTCATAGCAAAATGTTCATGTGGTCAGAACATATTTGTAGATGATGGATTTATATTCAATCATTAAAACATATTGATGGTGTAAATCTTTTCTCTTCATATTTTGTTTATAAATTATGCAAGTTTCCTGCAAATTAATTATATATATATATATATATATATATCTATATATATATATATATATATATATATATATATATATATATATATATATATATATATATATATATATATATATATATATATATATATATATATATATATATATATATATATATATATATATATATATATATATATATATATATATATATATATATATATATATATAAAACGAAATAGAAAAAATTCCCTTACAAGTAAAGAGTAGGAAAGTTGCCTATGTGTGTTGTAACAAATCCACTTACTTTTACTTATTAACCACAATAACACACACACACACACACACACACACACACATATATATATATATATATATATATATATATAGAGAGAGAGAGAGAGAGAGAGAGAGAGAGAGAGAGAGAGATTTAGGGTAAAATATGGCTATTTAGGGTAAATTTCACAAAATTCCAGGGTAAAGATTTATTTGGCTGTGGAAACCCTGTATATGAGTGCCAGGTGTTTGGGTGTCCGTGACGTCACTACCTTCCGCCTCCAGCATGTTACACTCCGCACTCATCTGACTGCTGCTTGTTGTGTGAGGTGGACCAAGACCTTGGGTGGGACACCTGCCGCTACCAGGAGGGTGGGTAGGTCAAAGGTGAGGGCGGAGTGTAAGGTAACACTGGAAGCGGAAGCTATTGTCCCCCACGGAGACCAAACAATGGATGCTACGCTTTCTGTGGGGATGCTTGATGCCCTGATGTTTTTCATTAATTTCGTCGAAGGCGAGACTGATACATCCAAAGCAGGTACTCAGCAAATATTGCAATACAATTTTTTTAAGTCCAATTCTGCTTGATTTTGCAGGGCTTTCATGCACTGAAGATTTTTAATGGGGAGAACCTTGCATCGGTCATTTATTTTCTCTCGTTTACCAATAAATAAAACAACGAGAATGATCACCTACATTTTTATTAACAAAAGTATCACATATTGTATTGAAGTGTAATTGTTGCAAGTCCCAGATAAACGCGGGCAATTTACGATAATTGAAAGAATAGTTCAAGCTTCGTGGGCCCACAGACACAGTCAGCGGTGACACCTGTGAAGGATGAATATATCCCATTACAACTAAAATGGTAGTTAGTGGGGTGCTCAAGCTCAACTACATGTCACCATTGGTGTTTAATTAATGTTGACAATTATCTTCCCATACTGGCTTTAAAATATGACAGTTAGTTTGATAATTTCACCAGGTCTTGCATCCTATCATTTGTCAAACTTTGCTCATTCACCTGCTTTCCTTCCGCCTTCACATAAAAGCTTATTTGTCAGAGAAACATTTGGCAACATGTTCGCTTTTCATTTTTCTTTAAATTGACAAAGGAGAAGATCCGCTCACACTGACGGAGTACACTTCCGCTGATAGAAATGGAGGCTGGAGGACCACAGTTGCCGCGCGTGACACTATTATGTGCATTTTTCAAATTTTATGATATCTGTATAATAATCTTGGTGGTCTTTTGCTCAATTTTATCTTTTCTTGTGTTCTTAAATTGTGCTAGATCTATGACAAATGCCATACAATTATGCTAGAATTATGGTAAATTATTGAGCATGCAAGATATTATACTAACCTCATAATCTGCTCTTATTATGCTAAAAGCATAAAATTATGCTAAATCTTGTAACACTGCTTTCCTCATACCTCGTGTAGCCACCCCCCTCCCCAGGGATGGTATAGGGATTTATTTTATCCCAATGATATGCGTGTAAATATAATTAAGAAACAATCAGATTCTCTGATTTTTTCTTGTTCCATACCTGATTTATTTAACCAGTGCGAGCATTTCTTATCCCACCTTGAATATTTCATCCCATATAGCCTACAGCATGTTTAGACTTGACACTGGTGTTACAGATTTACCCTTGATGAAACAATAAATTTAATGGGCAGCATAGTCTGTTGCACGTGCGCACAAGATCAGCTACCAAGCAGTCATAGTCTACGTCAATGTGAAGTCTTAGAAATACCCGAGCTTTACAAGGTGGAAAAGCCATATGCAAATGAAACAAGTAAACAAGTTGTGAGGAGGTAAAGGATTGCAGCTCCATGCGAACAACGAGTGCAAAGCACTACGTCCTTTTCTATAGAAGCATGTTGAGCGGAAATTGAAAACTTGTTTTGAGGAAGGCATGAGGGCAACTTCACGATGTACCATGAAAAACCTACACATTATATATCATGAAAACCTATGCGTCATGGATTGAGAGAGGGTGCCCCAGGGATGAAGAAAATTATCCAGTATTACTTGTTACCACAGGTGACAAGTAAACAGATAACAATGATTCACGAGTTTTCCCTTCATCATTAGGTCAGAAAGATACTTAACAAAATACTACCTCCATCAGTCAAGAAGAACACTCGACACCAATAACAACAAAAGCATTGGGCAAGAGTCAATCAGATACACCGCCCATACCTTACGAAGTATTACCAAGCTGCAGTTACTGGGGTAATGTAGCAGACACTAATGCAAGATGAAATTCAAGGTGTTAAGGATATTGAAAAGCGTGGAGCTTTGTGTGCTAAGCATTGAAGCTGGAAGGCTGTCTTCAATGAAATCCAAGCCGACAGGAATGAACTTCAATATAAGTTTATATAAGACGATGGCTGAGTGGTCAGCGTGCTGGCCCGGCGTTCAAGAAGACGCAGGTTCTTGTCCCGCCCGCCGCGACAAACAAGCTGGCAAATTTTCAGTCATCGCCGAGTGGCCTTAGACTACCCAAATGCTATCCTGAAAACCACCTATCTACCCGGACTCTAGATTCTCGCATCATAGATCATAGGATCAT
>NC_066528.1:5623335-5655835 GCF_024679095.1 Eriocheir sinensis
TAAATAATATTAAAAACATAAGAACATGAAGACCATGTGCGAATGACTGAAACCTCCATAAGAGCCGAGAGAGGAAGCCAACCAACAAGTCGAACCGAGAGACGAAGCAACTGTCAAGCGCGTCGTTACAACTAGCTGCTTAGGAGCAAAAGGAACAGATCGTTTGAACAGACTACAGTAGTTGTTAATGTAGAAGTCACATTAGAAATGGTATGAAGTGATTAGATTGAATGGTTTAGTGGCGTTCACACAGCTTTCTTGCACTACGCAGAGAATTCTGATCTTGCTTGCAGTCTTCCATGAGCAGAACTTGCATCTCCTCGACTCGTGGTGGTTCAGGGGCTTCCGCTGGTAGTACGGGGACGAGGTCGAAGCAGCTGCGTATTGTCTGCACCAGCGGTGTACGTTGATTGTTTGGTTGTTCAGCCTCTCCACGGCCCATGACTTTGACATGATTATATTGCACGACATCATTTGCACGATGACTGCGAACAAGTTCCTTAAATACAAGCTTTCTAAATGCTTCCTTTTTTTTTCTTTGACTTAATTCATTTTCTGGAGTTTTTCCCTTGAAACTTCAAAGCTCGCCTGTAAGAGAGACTGCATCTGGGCATTATGGGATGAAGGCGTCATTTTCCCTGTATCTTTGCGTCTTCTGCGGATGTATGTATCAGCAGAGTTCACTACGAATCCTGGTGTTCCCACAGGGGCATCAGGTCCATTTGAAGCCTCTGTGAGAGGGACATCATCAGGGTGGCTCGCAGGCTCCTGTGGCGGCTGGTCGTGGGAGGTGCCAGAGACACCCAGACGACACGCCCGAGCATTTTGAGCTTTTGTTCTTTCATGGGATGCATGCACAAGATATGTATCACCATCTTTAATAATTATTCTAAACTCTTAAAAGTCAGCCAAATTCTAGAACATAACCTGTCTAAAGATTGGTCGGTCATTATCCATCTTCTTAATGTTTCAATGGTCTCCTGAAGGAAAATAACATGCAGGGATTGATCAGTGCCTTGGGACCCTAAGGCAAGCACTTAATGCACCATGGTACACAGAACGTAACCAACAACCACCTCACTTCGATGGTGTGTGTGTGTGTGTGTGTGTGTGTGTGTGTGTGTGTGTGTGTGTGTGTGTGTGTTTTAGAGCTCGGGACCGCAAATGTAAATGCAACTCATTTCATTTGTTTGATTTTTGGAAGCAATTACAGAATTTTTAAATTTTGATACAATTTGTATGCGAGGTAAAAAAAATCTACTCATTTTACTCATCTACTTTATTATGATTATTATAATAGGCGTATTTATGAAGTTTGTTAGAATATCCTCCAAAATTAGTAGTATCTAAAGATATTATCCCTGTAAAAAAAAAATAAGATAAAACAGATGCCATGGTTTATTTTTAAGTTAGTGGCGATGTAGTTGTGACATAAACAAAATATATCGTGCGTGTGTGGTTCCTTTTTAAAGCGTAAATCATCATGCACGTGTACTATAGTGGGTCATTAATAGGAATTTTCATTTGCACAATAAACACCTCCATGTGGCTATATAATATGAAGGTGACTATATAATATGAAGTATTTATTATTGATTATATAATGATTATAACTCAATGCTACTTTTGTATTTAAATGTAATCAAGGGGACTTGAATGAATGACATTTTATATCAAAAGTTGGTTTTGTAGAAAACTTCATGGTTACTACCCCTAGGACGTCCATAATCCAAGGAAGGTCTTGGATAGAGTCCCTTTTTAGAGAGAGTCCCGACAATCGAAGATTAGAACGCCATTTTTGGCCCTGTTTTCGACGCGCTTTTCTAACGCTAGCACACGCTCTCTCTTGTATTTCTGTTTTACAGCCATACGGGTCGTCCAATGAAACTGAGCACACTTGTGCCAGACCTGCACACCTTCCCCTAACAGCCAGCAGGGAGCCAGCAGCCAACGACCTCTGGAAAAGTAAATAAGAGACAGTGTGTGTCTAGATCAACAGGTATCGCCAACCCACCATTACGCCCTTATACTTTACCATAATTTGGTCACCAGCCGTCAGAATGTGCCGTAAGGAGGTAACATGAGGTTATTATTAGCCTTATCATCAGCCACTGTCTGTATAGGAATTCACTTACCCACGCAAGCCTGTGATATAGGCGTTTCAAGGCGGGCTGCCTACGACCTTGAGGGGGTGGCTGCGCACAAAGGATACCAAGTAAATTTCAGCGCTTTATAGTGCTGCTGCTGCTGTAGTATTTAGATTTTTTTAACTGTACATCAGACTTTCAAACATTGTTAGCAGTGTTTGGGTGTCTTTTCCTTACTTATACCAATCTTTATTCCTTGCCTGCAGGGGGGGAACCTGCCTTCTGTAGGTAATAAACTGTCTATCTTGATATACTTGTCACAGCTACGTGGCTAATACACTACCCAAGCTATAAAAAATGTCAAGCCACTAAACTTTTTTTTCTGTTACCTGCTTGCATCACACTGGGCAATGGTAGGCTATCAAGATTACGAGAAAATGTTAAAACCACTATTGGTGGGGTACTTTGAGTCCATTTTTCTTAGTACCGTCTTCTTAACAAAAGTGTAATGAAAAAAATATATTATTTTATTTCACACACACACACACACACACACACTCTCTCTCTCTCTCTCTCTCTCTCTCTCTCTCTCTCTC
The DNA here is from genome assembly GCF_024679095.1 of Eriocheir sinensis. Taxonomy (NCBI): domain Eukaryota; kingdom Metazoa; phylum Arthropoda; class Malacostraca; order Decapoda; family Varunidae; genus Eriocheir; species Eriocheir sinensis. The sequence continues at coordinate 5,626,019 of NC_066528.1, forward strand.
TCTCTCTCTCTCTCTCTCTCTCTCTCACACACACACACACACACACACACACACACACACTCTCTCTCACACACACACACACACTCACTTACTCTCTCTCTCTCTCACACACACACACACACACACACACACACACACACACACACAGCTTTTGCAGTACATTCATTTTGGGATTCCAAGGTGTTATGAAGATAATTAATTTTTAGCATTATAAATCTACAACACTGAATCCGAGTGACCCAAAATATTTTTTTTCTTTATGAAAGTAATGCAACAAATGACTAGTCAATGATAGAGAGGTAGCTCACAAAAGGTACCAGAGCCTTCAAACTAATGCTAATTATGAACTTTACATTTCTGCCCGAAATCGTGCCAAATCTATTCTCCGACTAACCAAAAATTCTTTCATTAATAGAAAATGTCAAAACCTTGCTTTCTCTAACTCTTCCCGTGACTTCTGGCATCTAGCCAAAAACATCTCCTCCAACTTCACTTCTTCATCTTTCCCTCCACTCCTCAGTCCTGACGGCAACACTGCCGTCTCATCTATCTCTAAGGCTGAACTCTTCTCTCAAACTTTTTCTAAAAACTCCACTCTGGACGATTCTGGGCATATTCCTCCTACTCATCCCCCTCTGACTCCTTTATGCCTGTTATAAAGATTCTTCAAAATGATGTTTTCTATGCCCTCTCTGGCCTCAATCCTCAGAAGGCTTATGGACCTGATGGAGTGCCTCCTATTGTCCTTAAAAACTGTGCCTCCGTGCTGTCACCCTGCCTGGTCAAACTCTTTCGCCTCTGCCTGTCAACATCTACCTTTCCTTCTTGCTGGAAGTATGCCTTCATACAGCCTGTACCTAAGAAGGGTGACCGCTCCAATCCCTCAAACTACCGTCCTATTGCTTTACTTTCTTGTCTATCTAAAGCTTTTGAATCAATCCTTAACCGGAAGATTCAAAAGCACCTTCCTCTGATCTTCTATCTGATCGCCAGTATGGGTTCCGCAAGGGGCGTTCTACTGGTGATCTCCTAACCTTCTTAACTGACTCTTGGTCATCCTCTCTTACCCGTTTCGGTGAAACTTTTGCTATTGCGCTGGACATATCAAAAGCTTTTGATAGGGTCTGGCACAAATCTTTGCTTTCTAAACTACCCTCCTACGGTTTCTATCCTTCTCTCTGTACCTTTATCTCCAGTTTCCTTTCTGACCGTTCTATTTCTGCCGTGGTAGACGGTCACTGTTCTTCCCCTAAATCTATTAACAGTGGTGTCCCACAGGGTTCTGTCCTATTTCCCACTCTTTTTCTGTTGTTCATTGATGATCTTCTTTCCAAAACGAACTGTCCTATCCATTCCTACGCCGATGATTCCACTCTGCATTATTCAACTTCTTTTAATAGAAGACCCACCCTTCAGGAACTTAACGACTCAAGGCTGGAGGCTGCAGAACGCTTAGCCTCAGACCTTACTATTATTTCCGATTGGGGCAAGAAGAACCTGGTGTCCTTCAACGCCTCAAAAACACAGCTTCTCCACCTATCCACTCGACACAATCTTCCAAACAACTATCCCCTATTCTTTGACAACACCCAGCTATCACCTTCCTCAACACTAAACATCCTCGGTCTATCCTTAACTCAAAATCTTAACTGGAAACTTCATATCTCATCTCTTACTAAATCAGCTTCCTCGTCTCCGCCAGTTCTTCTCCCCTGCACAGTTGCTGTCCATATACAGGGCCTTGTCCGCCCTCGTATGGAGTATGCATCTCATGTGTGGGGGGGCTCCACTCACACAGCTCTTCTGGACAGAGTGGAGGCTAAGGCTCTTCGTCTCATCAGCTCTCCTCCTCATACTGATAGTCTTCTACCTCTTAAATTCCGCCGCAATGTTGCCTCTCTATCTTCTATCGATATTTCCACGCTGACTGCTCTTCTGAACTTGCTAACTGCATGCCTCCCCCCCTCCCGCGGCCCCGCTGCACTCGACTTTCTACTCATGCTCATCCCTATACTGTCCAAACCCCTTATGCAAGAGTTAACCAGCATCTTCATTCTTTCATCCCTCACGCTGGTAAACTCTGGAACAATCTTCCTTCATCTGTATTTCCTCCTGCCTACGACTTGAACTCTTTCAAGAGGAGGGTATCAGGACACCTCTCCTCCCGAAATTAACCTCTGATTTTGGACACTCCTTTAACCTCTGTTCGGGAGCAGTGAGTAGCGGGCCTTTTTTTCTTTTTTTTTCTTTGCGCCCTTGAGCTGTCTCCTTAGCTGTAAAAAAAAAAAAAAAAAAAGTCCAGCATGACAACAATGTTTAAAAAGGTGTTGAGAACATCACCTGTAGAAAAGTGTCATCAGCATATGTATGTAATAACATCAGTACCTCACGGAAATGACGAAAGTAAAGCCTTCTCAATTAAGCTATCAAATAATAATTACAGTACTTAGGAATTCCTAGCTCAAGCTAAGAAAAGACTCTGTAGGCATACCTTGGCCTTCCTAATATGCAAATAATATCTAATACAACCTAATAAATTTCCCTGAGCACTTTCAATAATATGTTCTTCCATAATAACATCTATGTTATTTATCAAAGGCACCTTTGTGAGCAATGAAAAGTCAGTGAGTAATATGAGTATTAATGATACATTTTGGTGAGATTGTTTTTGCGTTAGTTACAGCGGGTCCTTTCCTCCCCAGCACTCTGCCACACAGTCCCAACACCTGTCTCTTCCTCTCATATGTTTGCAATAGGTAGCATATGAGAGTAAAAGATAGGTGTTGGGGCTGTGTGGCAGAGCGGCGGGGAGGAAAGGACCCGCAGGAGCCAACACAAAAACAATCACGCCAATCACATTTCACTATAGTAGAGAACACTTTAATAAAGCCATGCAGTTAGGGGACACTGTCACTCACTTTATAAAGTTGTTTTTCTTAAAATCATAATTTCCACAAGTTTTAAACAGGCAAGTAATTAGAACTACTGGATAAATTGTTCCTTCACTTTTTGGTATGGGCACTAGGGATATAAAATAGGATTACTTTTCAAAGCAAGTATTGCGCTGAGGGTGTCATGCGTTAACCATCCTGACTAGGGGTTGTTAATTTAAAATGACTGACAGCTTAAAGAAACTCACAATGAATTATCAGCATACAAGTCTCTTCCATTAAAGACATACCTATCATATTCCTAGTCCCAACTTCCCTCACTGCTATGTTGTGATTATTGTCTGAAACATGGGACTGCATCAGAAGCAACACTATTACTGTCCATCTGTCTTGTGTACAGGAGTAGCTATACTATACTCTTCTTCAATTGCAACACGACATCATTATTATCCAGCAGTTTCTTGTCTGCAGGAGTAGCTATTCTCTTCTTCAACTGCAACACTATCACTACCTTGGTCAGCGCCTTGTCAGTGGTGGTGTAACACGGTACATAGCCCCAGGCAACACGGGGACCAGTTCTTCCTTTGATGATGCAGATTTCTTGCCAAAGTTCTTGATGCTTGTGGTGAGGGTGGTAAGTACAGCCTGAAGGGATATAAATATGTCAAGATGTTGATTGTAAGGTCAGGACTGGTAGGATTTGGTGTGTTGGTAGATAGTGCCTTTGTCTGAGAGAGACAAGTCCAGTGGAAGCAGTTATTGCAGGAGCAGGCTTAGGAGGCAGGGATGGAAAATCAGAGATTTGTAACGTGGAACCCAAAGCATTTCAGCTGGAGGTGGAGTAGGGTGGAAGTCAGTAGTTATAAAAAGGTTCTGGCTGTTAATGTGTTGGACATGTGTTCAGTGTACCATATTTCAGTGTGTAAAATACTTTTTACCATTTGTCTTGATTAATTGATGTTTCTTACCAGCTTTCTCATGGCTATACTTTTGCTCCCAAGATCTACATTCCTCCTGATTGCCTGCACCGTTTTTAAGTTCAGCAGTTTTCTATTTACAGTATATGTGTAATCGAACATTAATGAACTTTGCAATCAGTTATGGCAGGTGGGGAATTCAAATTTTCTTGTCTTGAGTTCTGCCTCATCTGTAAGCACCTTCTTGATATTGTACTTTCCCATCAAATCACTCTCAGCTCCTCTAAACTACCAGCTCTACTTGGAAGAGCATGCCATATGCTTTTTCTGACACTTCAACAAATTTCCCCTTTTTTAATTCCTTAATGGCAGTCAATCCTGATGCTGGGTGTGGTGCTTGACTGGGTACTGCTACAACTTCTCTCAAGCACTGGCCACAAATATTTTGAATGTTTTTGATGGTGTTGGTTCTAGTGAAGATACCACTTCCCTATCTAAAAAGTCAGCAAGGAACTCCCCTTCATCTTTCTCATAACTACCTGCACAGGGAAGGGCTAGGAATTGAGCTGTACTTATCATCTTCAGTGCATACTGAGATTAAAGAGGAGAAGGCACAGGCTTCCTCAGGCGTACTAAAGATAATAGATTTTCTAGACAGTCCTGAGTCAGTCTTGATGTGAGAAGAAATTTATAATTAGCATCTAGTAGCTCCTCTGCGACGACCAAAACAGAGTATGTTGAAATAATTATTCCTGTTTGTATTGGTTTCCAATCTCCCCTGATTCCAATCCTCATAGTTTTAAAGATATGAATCACTCCTTGTAAGAAGCGTACAGCTTCATAATATCGTGTGGGGTGCAATTTGCGGAGTGCCATTACAGGATGGCGACTGGTCATCAGCTGAAACCAGTGGTTGAGTGTTTCATTTAGCCATGCTGTTGTCAAATAATCCTCTTTCCTTCCCTCTTTACTAACCAGATACCTCAGGCCAGAACTGACATCATGGCTCAGCACCCGTGTGGCATTACACACATTCATCTTTTCAAAATGGTTTGGTCTCAATATTGCCATCGTTAACTTTGGTGCTAGTTTCAGCTGAAGGTCACCTTGAAACCTTGATAAATCCTCCAGTGGCTCAACACTGACTACATTGCAGTTCAATTTGTGTTTTCCACAGTGCTGTCAGAGAGGATGAATTTGTTCCTATTAACAAGGGCTGCTTTGATGTTCTTGAAGAGATGTGGTACATCCGCCAAAAAGTATAGCCATTTGCCAGGGACTTGTGGATGGGGTATCTTGTGCACAGTCTGATCATTTATGCTACATAATATGCCAAAACTTCTCCACATTGCACGATTAGCACTGCCCATATCACAAGTAACTGCTTCAACATGAAGCCCGATGTTAGAAGCACTATGAATGATATGCAGAATTATTTCTTTGAAAACGGTGCCATCAGTGGTAGGGTGATGTGTTCAAGACCCGGACAGTAAAGTGAATAATATTCATAAAAAAAAAGTTATTGAGCTACAGGAGAGATTTTGTGCTTAAAAGAAAGCTTAACTAATTCCCCATCTTATGCTATGAGTTTCATATCTGTAGATATCATAGTATTGGTTTTACAGCCGTTTTTAAAATCCAGAATTCTCTGTCCGGGTCGAGACCGCGTGTTCACGACCCGGACGGGGTTGTGGTCTCAACCCGGACGGATGTTTTGGTCCACCAAAAACACACTTACACCAATGTTTTATATTTTTTCTTACTAAGAACATCCAGAACATGACACTGAAAGGTGGAATAAAACAATTGGTAGCAAAATATCAATGTAATAAAAAAATATATATGATAAAAAAAAAGGTAACTGAATTCCTTAAAACTACGCCTTTTTTCTTTCGTATGGCTTGTTTTCTTTCTATTAGGAAAATCAAAATGGGTGAACACTGAATAGGGATACAACTTACAACTTTAATTCTAATCTGTATAAAAACTAATGACTAAACTAGCTAATAACTAAACTAGCTAGACGAAACGGCCGAATGGCGCCATGATCGTTAAAGGGTTAATGCATGTTAAAGTCCCTCAAGGGAGGGAGGACCTTGATCAGGTTTGCTTGTCGTTGGGTGGTCCCCGTGCTGACTGTGAGGACCCCCAACACCCTGCTGCGGTCGACACTGTCGACATCCCCGATGGCTGGGAAGTGGAAGGTGTCCTTCAGCAAGGGCGACTTTATCCTCAGGAAGTCCAACTGCAGCCGCCCGTCTTCCTCCAGGGAAATGACCTTGCCCACAAAGTGGACAAGCTCCTCAGACCTCTTCCCCTGGAAGACAAGCTGGACCAGGACAAAGTCACCCACCTGGGGAAAAAAAAAAAAAAATGAAAAAAAAGAATGAATATGGAATGAATGAATAAGGAATTTGGCTTTAAAACCAAGCACTGGGGAATCAAAGGCCATTCAGCTAGGCTACTAAATTTGACAATTAAATAGAAATTTTCTTCTAGACTTGCTTATGCAATAGATGAACATAATCTAGGCTAGGATAGGCTACAAATTTTGAAATATTAAAAAAAAGTCCCTCACCTCTGGCTCCTTCTGGACGAAAGGATAGGAGGCAGCATCATGCTCGAGCTCTTCTGCAAACTCATCTGAATATTCAGATGAGTCGTCACACAGTGCAGGATTGTCGGCAGCCTCCTCATCGCTGCTGCTCGCCTCAACTGGCTCAGACCTCCTCCTCCTCTTTGCCGCCTGTCGTGCCTCCTGCTCTCTCTTCTTCTCTCTCTTCTTCTCCTCCGACCTCCGCTTCTTCTCCTCTCTGGCTGCTTTCTTCTCCTCCTTCTCCCGCAGCTGGCCAAGAGCCTCATCATCCTCAGTCAGGATGCAGGCGCGGATCTTCTTGCGCCCTCTGGCAGCAGGGCGGGGAGGAGCCTTCGGGTAGGGCTGCACAGCTTCGGGAGTGACGTCGAGAATTGGAGGAGATGAAGCTGTTGGAGTTGGAGTCTGCCGAGGTTGGGGTGCTGCTTCAGGAGTGCTAGCCGCTGAAGCAGAGAAGGCTGGTGACATCCTACCTATTCCAGATGGTCCAGGCTGAGGTTGGTCAGGCTCCGATGAAGATGGTGTCAAGGGTGCGGCAAGAGTTTGTGGCAAATCATCATCATCATCAGGAGGGGCCTGCTCTGTGACTTCTGCCCCAGCAAACGCATCATCTGGAAAGATGTTGCGGTTGACGGGAAAGATGCCAGTAGCGCGAAACCCATTGGTGATGTTGGTGACATTACAAACCTTGTCCCAGGCCTTGCACGCCATCTCTGGCAACATATGTTCCGTGATGGGCACGTGAGGGTTTGAGAGTTTGAAATCGTCCTGAATGGATCGCAGGACAGACTTGAAGGGGCCAAAGACACTTACATCTAATGGCTGGAGTTTGGCTGTAGTATGAGGTGGCAGCGTGACAATTACGATGCCATGCTGTATCGCATACTCAACCGCATGAATGCTCATGTGACACTCGGCATTGTCCATTATCAGCAGTATCTTATTCTCCACTGAAGAATAAGACACCTTATGGAGATGCTCGAGTGTCTGCACGAAACGCTCATGGTCCATCCAACCGTTAGCCTGCAAGAGCACTGTGGTTCCAGGAGTAGCCCCTCTCTGAAAATCAGCATTCATCTTCTTTCGTGCGATGATAAACACTGGAGGGAAACCCTGCCCTGCAGCATTAACAATCCCCACGAAAGTCATATGATTGCCTCTCTCCCGAGCAACCTGCGAAGCAACAGGACGACCTCTCTCGCAAACAACCTTACATGGCTTCATCACAGTGGACAAGCCACTCTCATCCAAGTTGAAGATCCTGGCTGGCATGAAACTGTGTCGCTCGACAGCTTCCACGTAAGCCTTGAAGAAGACTTCAACGTTTACGCGGTTGAAAGCCATCGCGCGCGAAAGTGACATGCCCTCCGGAGCCTTCAATGCAAGCCTTGGATGACGGAACATATACCCGTAATACCAGTCACGGGTGGCCATACCTTCCCTCCTCCAGACATCAGGAATAGCCGGGCTGCCAACAGCCTCTGCATACTTCAGGACCATCCTCCTGAAAGCTCTCGTCGGCAGCCCGTAGAACATGCGCGCGATCTTGATCGAGTATTCCTCGATGAAGTGTTCCTGCGCATCAGTGAAAACCTTCTTGATGTTCTGGTGCTTAGGCACGAACGTCCTCCCATCACTCTCCTTGAGGGACCGAGTGAAAGCATCCTGAAAAAAATAAAACAAAGGTAAAGTGGGGAGCATAGGCCCTATAGGCTAAATGAAAAGTAAAGTTCTTACCCATAGGCCTGAAATAAAAAGGTAAGTTCTTTGGCTAGCCTAGGCCTACCCATATAAATTAAAATTTAAGAGGGCTTAGATTTATTCAAGCTTACCCCAAGAGTCGAAGCCTTCACTCCAAAAAGGTTGCACGCAGTGCGGATGCTACAGCCTGTCTCAATGCGGTGGTTAAATGCCTTCTCCAAGTTGGTCCTATCCGTGGTTAGGATGTTCCTCGGCTGGTAGTTGCGAGGCATGGGAACCATGGCTGCGAGGCACGAAGGATCTGAAAGAGATAAATGGCATTAGAGACATAATGAATATTGTCTATAAGTTCATAATGAAAAAATATTTTGACCTTTTCAAAAACCCATAATTTGTTAGTTTAGACAATCAATAACTTTATACGAGGTAATAAACAGTATTAATATTTGTTCCATGTTAAAATTCTATTGCCTGACCAATTAATAAATTTTAGAAAAATAAAAATTCTTCTCCTAGCTCCGTGTTCTCAACCCGGACAAACCTGTCCGAGTCGAGAACACGGACCTTGCATTTAAAAAAATTCTTAAAAATTTAAAAATTGGCCTAGGTTAAATATTTCAATTTGGAAGACTAAACACTATTGGGGGGCACATATTAATTCTAAAAAAAATTAATTTGCACAAAAAAAAATAGCTCAAAACTGACTCTATGTTTGACTTTGGCAATCACCCATATTTAATTATTTTAAACCATCAATAATTTTATAAGAGTTAATATATAGTATTAATATTGGTTTTAGGTTAAAATGAGAGTGATTGACAGAGTCATTTAAAAAAAAAAAAATCCTTCTTATACCTCCGTGTTCTCGACTCGGACATCACGTGCACACTGTCCGAGTCGAGACCACGCACATCATTTTTTTAAAAATTCGTAAAAAATATAAACAATTGGCCTAGGTTAAATATTTCAATTTGGAGAAGTAAACACTAATGGGGGGCACATATTAATGCTAAAAATAATTCACTTCCATCAATAAAACACTTCGAAAAATCACTCGATATTTAGCCGTGGCAAACACCCATTTCCAGCCTTTTCCATGGCTTTATCTCACATATGGTACATTATAGTTGTAAGAACTATGCAATCATTCACTTTTTAATTGGTTTTTCCAGTACACTTAATTTGCATGAATTGTCAAAAATTGTCCGAGTCGAGAACACGGCATAATTTTGTTTAGCGGGCACCCCAAACGAGTCCATTGTTGTTTAGGCACTCCGTATTATCACTGATTTTATGCCAATATGGCTATATTACATAACAAAACTTATCACAAGTTGATCACGCCTTATTCGTGGTCATGGCACAATATATCCTGATGCCGAAAATTAAGATCGCGACCTCTTAAAATCGAAATTCTTACCATGCTTACAAGCGGAGCGTCGGCGGGGAGGTTTGCAAATGGCGTCTAGTTAGGACCGCCCTCCCTCATACGTCATAGCTCTGACGTCATCCTAGGCTCGATCGTTCATTGGTTAATCAAGACTGTCCGGGTCGTGACCACACGACCCTACTGCTTATAAAATGATAAGCAATTGTTTGCTTCCAGCGAGTTGTGATGCCACCCAGCATGAAAACAAGAGCATGGTCAGCATTTCCGGTGTGCTGTGGAAGTGTTACATTCCCAAGCAGGCTGCCATTGTTTGTGTCATATTCCACACTTTGTGTTAGTGATAGCTCGTCAAGTGTGAGGCAACAATTTTTTTCCTTGTCACTCATTCCTATTACCTTTACCTTCAGTAAGTCAAAAACTTGTCTAAGAATCCCAGGTTGAAAAGAAATGTTTTGTAACCTCCTTTGCAAGGTTCTCTCTGATGGAAATGGATATTGCTGATTTAGGGGTAATTTGTAACCTGATGTTCCACATGCAAATCGAAATTGTAGGGCCTCCTTTACTGCTGGAGATGACCACTGATCCCCCTTCATATTAACTTTTGTGAGGGCTGGCTCTAAGTTGGTCTGGCTTAAATATTCTAGCATTTTTTTTTTCCTGATTTATCTTTGCCTTCAATATTCTTCTAGTTCTTTTCTCCGTGTTTTGAAGTTTAACTTTGAGTTCTGTGATCTCCTGTCTCAGCCTCATAACTGTTATGCTCCCTGCATTTTGAATGCTCTCATTTTCCTCTTGCATGCAATCTTCAGCCCCTGGGTCACTATCTTCAGCTAGAAAAAAAAATGTAAAATAGCAATTTTACAAAATAATTGTTGGTTAAAATTTATTTTATGCATCCCCTTTTGAAACTCATGTTGTCATTCCATTGGTCTGCAAAGCTCTAGGATACTACAGTCACTTGTCGACTTATCAGACTCGCCCAGTGCGGATGCATCGAGGAAGCCCGCCATGCAGTCAGACAAACATGGAAGTATGTATGAGTGAAAGGTACTTTGTAAGGGATTACAAAACTGGGCATATGATGTAAAGTAGAACAGTAAGAATTTAGATATAAGAGACAGTACTACTACTACTAATGCTGCCACTGCTACTTCTAGCATTATAGTACCAATATTTACAGATGATTGTAAGACATGGGCTTGAAATGAAGGTCAAAGATATATGATCCAGGCAGAGGAGATGAGTTACTTGAGAGGTTCTTAAGGCATGAATAGAATGGATAGTGAAAGCGATGAAAGTGTACACGAAAGGTTTGATATGTCTTTTAAAGGTGATGGAATGAATGGTGAAGTACTGGTGATGGCCAAAGCAGCACTCTGAAACGGTGTGGTCACTTATTGAGAGAATGAAAAGAAATTAAATGACTTAGAGGATTACTTACAGAAATGGAATGAGTGCTACAGATGTGATGGGAAGGTGGACGTGTAAAATATGAGGAACTGTGATATAATATTTAAAAGAGGGATAGGAGATTGAAAGGGATGGAAAGTATTTGAGTAATGTTGATTAGATTAGATCAATATTTCATAATACTGGGTACAGGATTGAAATTCAAACTTACAGACACTGGATGTTTTATCACTTCGTTCCATGGAGGTGTATGTGTGATCAGACTGAGTCACATGTTCCTCTTTAGGAGGTGCTGGGAAGGCTCGCAGAACAGGAGGTTTCCTGTGCTTTGGAATGCTGCGATGAGAAAAGAGAGTTGGTACTGCATTCCACTTGAGCTTCCGTTTGACATCAGCTCTCTTGGTTTCAAATTGGTCATCGTCAAAGTGTGCCTGCAAAGGGTTTTGATCATTAATAAAGGCTATGGTATAGGTATAGGCTATGGCATAATGAGCAATGATAATGCTTATGCACAAAGTGTTTTTAATATAGGTAATGTTTGGTGAAGTGAGCTTTGACATTTCCAAATGGAGAAAAATGATGTTTCAGAAGACCTATAGAGCAATGATCATTTCAGTCCCATTCTCATTGTCACTATTTGGTGCTACAATCAACACATACTACCCTTACTGACCCTAGCATGTTCTTGATAACCCTAGTATAATTTTATTATACTGCATGCATGCCAGTATGTATTTACCTAGTTGTAGTATACTGGGGCTGAGCTATGCTCGTGCAGTACGTCTCCATATCTATAATTGTCCAGTCTTTCCTTAAATTGTTTGACACTCTTTGCCATGACAACATCTTGCCTTAATCCAGTCCATGCATCTACCGCTCTAAATGAAAAACTGAATTTCTTGACATTTTTTAAGCATATTTCTTTCATCAACTTCATATTGTATCCTCTTAGTTGTCTATCTCTTCAAGGTCAAATAGTTTATATATGATAATTAATCTCCTCTTACTTTTCTTTCTTCCAAAGTTGTCAAATTAATTTCCTGCAGTCTGTCCTCATAAGTGAAATCTTTTAATTTAGGAACCACTTTTACTTTATATTCTTTCTAAATTCCCTATATGTTTCTTTTTATGTGATTGCCATACTACTTTCACTTATTCTAATTTTGGTCTGATCATTGAAATTGATCTTCACCATATCCTTGTCCAATAATTTGCTGATGTGACTTTTAGGTGGCAGGCTTTCCTGTATGACAACTTCTAAGTTTCATTTTTCTCTCCTTGATAATAATCCACCACCCAATTTATATCGACCTGTGGGTATTATTTCACTCTTCTCAATTTCCAAAAAATTACACTTTTTAAATTCCATTTCCCATTTTTTGCTCCAACTTGTTATTATATCTAGATTTGTAACTTTTCAGTCTTCTTGAGTTGTACTTTACTCATAAATTCTACATTATCGGCAAACAAACTTATATCGCTGTCAATTTCTTCCGCCATATCATTTATGAAGATTGGAATGGATGAAGGTAAGATGTTGTGATGGCATTAAGAGTGCCAATACTCAGCCTTGGGGAACACCATTTGTTACTTGTTTCCACTTCAGCTTTCTGTCTCTTACAACTGTTCTCATTTCTCTTCCCTTCAAGTAGTCTTTCACCCAGTCAGTTATTTTCCCCTGCAGTCCACCTTTCTTTTTTTAATTCCATATTATTTTGTGGCACTTTACCAAAAGCTTTCTTAAGTCCCGGTCGATACATATTATCTGTCCATTCTTCTCTTTCCTGGGTAATGTCTGTTACTCTCAAATAGAAGCTTTCTAAGTTTGTGGCACAAGATCTTCCTTCCCTAAACCAGAACTGTCAACTGTTTATGATGGTTTCCTGCTCTAAGCATTTACTATTCATTTTTCACGGGGAAATAATAATAACACCATCTTGACCCCCCCCCCCCTTTTTATTTTATTTTACACATCCTAGCCCGCCGCTGTGATCAGAAGCCCTACGCATTCAGCACAGTGAGCGTATATGAAGGGCCGGCAATGATCCAGGTGGTCAAATACAATATTAATTTCCTTAGTGTATTGTATTCATCTCCAAATAAATATTTATAATTATATAAGATTCTCCAGTGCCAAGCTATCCTGACTCACCACTCCCAGGTCTTTCTCCTCTTTTTTTTCTTTCTATTATATCATTTCCCATTTTAAGGTGTATGTACCTACACCTCATCTCACTTTCCATCATTTTTAGGACAAGACAGTTTCTGCTTTAAATTCCATTCCCAAGTTTTACTACGTTCATATATATATCTTGTTAATATCTTTCTGGAAAACAGTAGATATGTGGAATGATTTACCTGAGAACATTATAGCATCAAGCAGTAGCATTAATTAGTAACAAATACATTTCTAAAGAATATGAGCTGAACTCAGGTCCAATAAACCGATAGCCTCTTTCAGAATTTAGACTATAATATTATACTACTTCCATACTGTGTTATAGCCCCCACTCACCTTCAGAGTCTTAACATATATTGGTCTGTTTTAATTTCAACCACAATAAGAACTGTGGGACAGTTTAATTATATTGTTGAGTGTAGAATCGTACTGGGCTCCAGAAGAGGTATACCTACTTTTCATTCTAAATCTATAGCTATTGAGACAGATTTAGAAAAGGCAGTGATCGAGTCTATCATAACACAGTAATTTAGAGGAGAGATGACCTTCAATATAACTGTCATTTGGGCAATGGATTTCCTCATTAGCAACGATGTCTTAACCTCGATCTGATGGACCCGAGGTGAACGTTTGTTTCAATCATTGTAGATTTCTCTCTCTCACAGTGACTTCCATATACAGTAATTATAAGGTGAGGCCGGTTGTGATAATAACACATATTCACACACATGCATACACACGCATAACTTATATAGTATATACACACCTGGCATAAACGTGACCATTGAGTTGGCTTCCACCCCAGACGACTGACTTGGTCGGCCCATTTTTTTCTCCTCTCAGGCGTTTTGGTGTCGCTGAAAGGCAACGTCTAGTGCCGCCACAACTCCTCTGCCTATTTCGTCTCTTTATAATAACCGAAGACTGATACTTCTGGCATGCATGCAAAACGTCTTTTCAAGGCAAAAATATATAAATTATACTTCCGTTGCAAATTTCATACATTAACGAGCAGTATACCTTCATATTCAACGTATTGGCAATATACTCCCAAACCTTTTTTTTTTCATCAATTTATTTTATGGCTGGGAGTGATCTCCCTTAACTAATTTTATCAATTTTTTTTTTTACAGCTAAGGAGACAGCTCAAGGGCGCAAAGAAAAATATAAAAAAAAAGCCCGCTACTCACTGCTCCTGATAGAGGTCAAAGGAGTGTCCAAAAAGAGAGGTCAATTTCGGGAGAAGAGGTGTCCTGATACCCTCCTCTTGAAAGAGTTCAAGTCGTAGGCAGGAGGAAATACAGATGAAGGAAGATTGTTCCAGAGTTTACCAGCGTGAGGGATGAAAGAGTGAAGATGCTGGTTGACTCTTGCATAAGGGGTTTGGACAGTATAGGGATGAGCATGAGTAGAAAGTCGTGTGCAGCGGGGCCGCGGGAGGGGGGGAGGCATGCAGTTACTAAGTTCAGAAGAGCAGTCAGCATGAAAATATCGATAGAAGATAGAAAGAGAGGCAACATGGCGGCGGAATTTGAGAGGTAGAAGACTATCAGTATGAGGAGGAGAGCTGATGAGACGAAGAGCCTTTGACTCCACTCTGTCAAGGAGAGCTGTGTGAGTGGACCCCCCCCACACATGAGATGCATACTCCATACGAGGGCGGACAAGGCTCCTGTAAATGGATAGCAACTGTGCGGGGGAGAAGAACTGGCGGAGACGGTACAGAACGCCAAGCCTAGAGAAAGCTGATTTAGTAAGGGATGAGATATGAAGATTCCAGTTGAGATTTTGAGTTAAGGATAGACCGAGGATGTTTAGTGTTGAGGAAGGTGAGAGCTGGGTGTTGTCAAAGAATAGGGGATAGTTGTTTGGAAGATTGTGTCGAGTGGATAGGTGGAGAAACTGTGTTTTTGAGGAGTTGAAGGACACCAGGTTCCTCTTGCCCCAATCGGAAATAATAGTAAGGTCTGAGGCTAAGCGTTCTGTTGCCTCCAGCCTTGAATCGTTAAGTTCCTGTGGAGTGGGTCTTCTATTAAAAGAAGTTGAGTAATGCAGAGTGGAGTCATCGGCGTAAGAATGGATAGGACAGTTAATTTTGGAAAGATCATCAGTGAACAACAGAAAGAGAGTGGGACAGAACCCTGTGGGACACCACTGTTAATAGGTTTAGGGGAAAAACAGTAACCGTCCAACACAGCAGAAATAGAACGGTCAGAAAGGAAAGTGGAGATAAAGGTACAGAGAGAAGGATAGAAAACGTAGGAGGGTAGTTTGGAAAGCAAAGATTTGTGCCAGACCCTATCAAAAGCTCTTGATATGCCCAGCGCAATAGCAAAGGTTTCACTGAAACGGCTAAGAGAGGATGACCAAGAGTCAGTTAGGAAGGCAAGGAGATCACCAGTAGAATGCCCCTTGCGGAACCCATACTGGTGATCAGATAGAAGGTTAGAAGTGGAAAGGTGCTTTTGAATCTTCCGGTTAAGGATTGATTCAAAAGCTTTAGATAGACAGGAAAGTAAAGCTATAGGGCGGTAGTTTGAGGGATTGGAACGGTCACCCTTCTTAGGCACAGGCTGTACAAAGGCATACTTCCAGCAGGAAGGAAAGGTAGATGTTGATAGGCAGAGACGAAAGAGTTTGACCAGGCAGGGTGTCAGCACGGAAGCACAGTTTTTAAGGACAATAGGAGGCACTCCATCAGGTCCATAAGTCTTCTGAGAGTTGAGGCTAGAGAGGGCATAGAAAACATCATTTGGAAGAATTTTAATAACAGGCATAAAGGAGTCAGAGGGGGGATGAGTAGGAGGAATATGCCCAGAATCGTCCAGGGTGGAGTTCTTACAGAATGTATGAGCGAAGAGTTCAGCCTTAGAGACAGATGAGACAATAATAATTGGTTGCCAATGTTTTTCACCTACAGCATTGTGATGTCAGGCTCAGGATATGAATAAAAGGACAAATATATCCAATATAAGAATTTTCAAAAGGAATATATATATATATATATATATATATATATATATATATATATATATATATATATATATATATATATATATATACACACACACAACACACAACACACACACACACACACACACACAATGCCAAGCCAATGGGGTGAGATGTTGGCCTAATGTCAGTATAAATAGCCTCAGGGGTATCACAAACACAGTTATACCTATTACTGCTCCCATAATTATGACCTCTGATGTCTGAACATGTCATTCCCTGCATCATAATACTACTGCTTATATTTTGACTAGTTTATAAACTTATTCTTTCAAATATTAGTATTTAAATATATACACATACATAATAATGACCCTCTGGGTTTTTAAATGTTGCATCACTTGCACTTGGGTGTGGTGTCCTGTGCGAAGTCGAAGCAACACCGACATCTGCTGCCAAGGCTGGTCTCTTCACCACTGCATTGGCACGCTGAAGAGGTGGCCGGTCACTCACATCAGGTGGTGGGGGCAGCTTCTAATATTTGCGTGGTAGCTCCACAGTACTGCCAGAACTCCCGGAGTCTGATTCAGAGTCTGAAAACTTTCGCTTCTGAATCCTGTGGGAAATGTGTTTACTTAAATTTCATGGGAGCAGAAATTTATAAGCTCCTAGATCCCAACACTGATGCATCATTCATATTTTTCTACTATAATTTATACTACATAAAGTATATCAGAGTAAATCAAAAAGAATTTGTATTATGGATAAAATTGTAATTTACTGATATTAATGAATTTGTATCGGCTTACCACCCCTACCCCAAGTAATACTACACATCTCCTGTTCCCTCGTCCATATTCCCCCTCGCTTTGCAAATCTGAATGACACTCTGCTTTAAGAGATATCCTTCGAGCTTCACTGAAGTCATCTGAAGTGAAATAAGAATATATAGGTACAGGATGGGATTTATTTTTTTATTTTTTTTATATATAACTAAAGAAATATTTTGTTTCTTCTGTTTTAATCCCTTTTAATCATGCTCAGTGCATATTTTAGCGTGTGTGTGTGTGTGTGTGTGTGTATTGTAAACTAAGACGTCACAAGTCAATAATACAGTAATACTTTATATATATATATATATATATATATATATATATATATATATATATATATATATATATATATATATATATATATATATATATATAATTTTATTTATATGTTTATTATTTATATTTATATATATATATATATATATATATATATATATATATATATATATAAATATATATATATATATATATATATATATATATATATATATATATATATGTGTGTGTGTGTGTGTGTGTGTGTGTGTGTGTGTGTCACTATAAAAAACTAATTTGTCAGTATGAAAGAGTCAGAAAAATAATGTGAGAAAATAAAGAACTAACCACATTTGGAGAGCACTCTTGCTGTATACTTGCACCAGTTGTCTTCTAGGGAATTCCTCTCCTTTATTGCTTTGGCCAGCTTAGCTGTGTTACGGTATGGAGGCCAGTAACACTTTGTTTCCTCATCTGTCATCCAGGCACTTGGCACCACATTCACTTCATTTTCCTCTTCAAATGCAACAACTGAGTACCTGGCCATTTCTTACCCCTGTGATTTTCCGTATAAGATAATGTACAAGTTTCAAAATGCTGATCAAAGAATGACTCCTAAAAAGCTTCATAATATTGGGCTGAGATATCTCCAAGATTTAGGACATAGTTATAGTCTTGAAGGCATCTCTGATATGGAAACAAGACAGATAATGAAAACCTTGTGCACAGGTGCATGAAAGGCCCACGCGAGACCAACTCAATCATGTAGCATCAAGTTGCACCTACTCATGTCTATTGCACATATCTATAGCATAAATCAAGTTCGAAGGATTGTCTTGAAACTATTTTTCGTAAGCTCTGTACTTTCAAAGACCGGGCAGCTTCACACAACCTACTGAATAGTTTACTACTGGTGATTTGCATGTATTAATGGCAATGCAGTAATTTTGTCCTTCTTGTATGGGAGGAGTACACATTTTTTTTGGATGGCCTTTTAAGAGCAGCTGTTCAGGTGTTGGTGGTCGCGAGTGTTCTTAGTGCTAGTAGGTTCGCGGATAGAGAAACTCATATCCGCCAGGGTTACTTTATTTGGACAAACTTACAAAGGTCATGAGCACAAACAAAACACAAAGAAAAGGTGTGTGTGTGTGTGTGTGTATGCGTGTGAGTGAATGTTGTCTGTGTAGGTTGACATTTAAGTGTTGGTGTATATGTGGAACAATGTGTAAAAGTGGACAACAAGAGGGCATGGACAGACAGTCAGAGATAAACGAGGAACAAGAAAAGTTAACAATGAAGACTCGACATACACAAGGAGACAAGGATGCGACGATGAACATATTCACAAATTCAGTCTGTGCTTGCAGCGCCATTTTCTTAGTGTCACTGAGGGGAAGGAGCACGCAGTTTGAGCGGTGACTGCTATACAGGGTCCTACTTTCTTGTGCCACTACATATATCCCAAGAGCTCCTGATTTTGTTGGATATTCAAATAAATCATCATGATGTTCATACAAATTATATAATATATATGTATCTGGGTCATTTTCATACTGCACAATGTTCATAACTTTCCCAATATATATATATATATATATATATATATATATATATATATATATATATATATATATATATATATATATATATATATATATATATATATATATATATATATATATATATATATATATATATATATATATATATATATATATATATATATATATATATATATATATATATATATATATATATATATATATATATATATATATATATATATATATATATATATATATATATATATATATATATATATATATATATATATATATATATATATATATATATATATATATATATATATATATATATATATATATATATTACGCAGTATTGCGTTCTTGGAGAGGTCGCGTAAATCAAAAACAATGTAAATCAAACAAGAGGTAGGTTTCTGTCGAAAAATAAATACCGTATTTTTCAGCGTATAGCGCACACCTTTTTCTCAAAAAAATGCCTGAAAGTTTAGCCCTGCGCCTTGTAATCCGAGTGTACAAATTTTTAATGATTTTTTTTCTTCTTTGGGGTGTTTTTAAGGGTCTGTTTTTTGTCTTATTCAATAACAACGGCAAACTTTCCTTTATCATTGTATATAATCCTTCATAGTCCGTAGCCGTCTTATAATATGTTAACATAGAATACAGGGCGATCTAATAACTACTATACAAAATTGAAATCGATGGAGGATTGCCCATGCCTTGCTGTTATTCCGTTTTTCCGTCGGGCGCCATTTGTATGATCTTGATATTGATGTCACAGGTGGCTTGATTGTATGACTAAGGAGCAGTACAAGCTACATAAAAAATCATATTGGAAAAAAATATCTATGTGTTCATTATTAATTATTAATATTAGTGAGAATAATGGGGTAAATATGATATCAGAAACTGTACATCACGAGTCTTGTACGAGGAATATTTCGCGCAATACCAGCCAGGCCGCCATTTGCATTGTTTACAAACCACACAACCACACTCACACAACAAACAGCTGCATGGCGCGTGTCACCAGAAACGTGTGAATTGTGTCTTGCCTAGTTCTCTGTCATAACCTACGAGTGATGGTGGGAATAATATGCTTATTCACTTCATTCAGTGGAGAGAGAGAGAGAGAGAGAGAGAGAGAGAATATCCATATCACCGAGATATCCACTCAGGCACTCAGTCTCAGCCTCACTCGTGTGAGGAAGAAATGAGGGACACCATGAGTGGCTGGCTAGTATTGGTACCGGTACCGAGCAGTCTGGTACCGGTAGTTTACCATATAGCTAGTACCGTTAGTACCGGTAACTGCCCACCCCTATTGTTGAGTAGCGTGGCAGCGTGGTACTGTATTGTTGTTCAAGTGGCGCGGGAAGAACTGAGCTCTGCTGTGGCCGCGCCGCTATGTGAGTCCAGTTGCGTGAGACATCTGGTGGCCACTCCATAAAATATCGCGTATATATATATATATATATATATATATATATATATATATATATATATATATATATATATATATATATATATATATATATATATATATATATATATATATATATATATATATATATATATATATATATATATATATATATATATATATATATATATATATATATATATATATATATATATATATATATATATATATATATATATATATATATATATATATATATATATATATATATATATATATATATATATATATATATATATATATATATATATATATATATATATATATATATATATATATATAGATATATATATATATATATATATATATATATATATATATATATATATATATACCGGTATATATATATATATATATATATATATATATATATATATATATATATTTATATTTATATATATATATATATATATATATATATATATATATATATATATATATATATATTCCTACGCCGATGATTCCACTCTGCATTATTCAACTTCTTTTAATAGAAGACCCACCCTTCAGGAACTTAACGACTCAAGGCTGGAGGCTGCAGAACGCTTAGCCTCAGCCCTTACTATTATTTCCGATTGGGGCAAGAAGAACCTGGTGTCCTTCAACGCCTCAAAAACACAGTTTCTCCACCTATCCACTCGACACAATCTTCCAAACAACTATCCACTATTCTTTGACAACACCCAGCTATCACCTTCCTCAACACTAAACATCCTCGGTCTATCCTTAACTCAAAATCTCAACTGGAAACTTCATATCTCATCTCTGACTAAATCAGCTTCCTCGAGGCTGGGAGTTCTTTTCCGTCTCCGCCAGTTCTGCTCCCCTGCACAGTTGCTGTCCATATACAGGGGCCTTGTCCGCCCTCGTATGGAGTATGCATCTCATGTGTGGGGGGGCTCCACTCACACAGCTCTTCTGGACAGAGTGGAGGCTAAGGTTCTTCGTCTCATCAGCTCTCCTCCTCATACTGATAGTCTTCTACCTCTTAAATTCCGCCGCAATGTTGCCTCTCTTTCTATCTTCTATCGATATTTCCACGCTGACTGCTCTTCTGAACTTACTAACTGCATGCCTTCCCTCCCATGGCCCCGCTGCACTCGATTTTCTACTCATGCTCATCCCTATACTGTCCAAACCCTTATGCAAGAGTTAACCAGCATCTTCACTCTTTCATCCCTCACGCTGGTAAACTCTGGAACAATCTTCCTTCATCTGTATTTCCTCCTGCCTACGACTTGAACTCTTTCAAGAGGAGGGTATCAGGACACCTCTCCTCCCGAAATTAACCTCTGATTTTGGACACTCCTTTAACCTCTGTTCGGGAGCAGTGAGTAGATGGCCTTTTTTTCTTTTTTTTCTTTGCGCCCTTGAGCTGTCTCCCTTAGCTGTAAAAAAATATATATATATATATATATATATATATATATATATATATATATATATATATATATATATATATATATATATATATAGTTATAGTCTTCTACCTCTTAAATTCCGTCGCGATGTTGCCTCTCTCTTCTATCGATATTTCCACGCTGACTGCTCTTCTGAACTTGCTAACTGCATGCCTCCTCCTCCCACCGGCCTTGCACACGTCTTTCTACTCATATATATATATATATATATATATATATATATATATATATATATATATATATATATATATATATATATATATATATATATATATATATATATATATATATATATATATATATATATATATATATATATATATATATATATATATATATATATATATATATATATATATATATATATATATATATATATATATATATATATATATATATATATATATATATATATATATATATATATATATATATATATATATATATATATATATATATATATATATATATATATATATATATATATATATATATATATATATATATATATATATATATAGTCAGTTCAATGTTGACTACTTAAGAAAATTATCTTTCTCTCGGATAATAGTCCTCTTCTGTTTTGTCTCCACCAGCGAGCCGAAAACTACTCCTCCCCTGACAACGTTAAGCCACTGAAGAAGGGTGAAGAAACCCGAAATCATGATCTGGCAACAAAGATGACCACTTACGGTGAAGTCATCACCAAATTGACAAAGAGAATAGGACTATTATCCGAGAGAAAGAGAATTTTCTTAAGAAAGTAGTCAACATTGAACTGACTATCACGTTTAACCAGACATGTTTAAGAGAAAATCTCACGTATGCCCATATATATATATATATATATATATATATATATATATATATATATATATATATATATATATATATATATATATATATATATATATATATATATATATATATATATATATATATATATATATATATGTATATATATATATATATATATATATATATATAAATATTTATATATATATATATATATATATATATATATATATATATTTATATACACACACACACACACACACACACACACACACACACACACACACACACACACACACACACACATGATTATGTGTGGTGGGTGTCCTTTCATTTCGAAAACCGACTTTTTCTTTTCAGAACGCCCAATCACTACATCTCAGGAAATCTGACAAAGCGTTCATTAATATTGATGACACGTGAGGATGCGGAGTATGCGGAGTCCCTGTACTGATAAACACCGTGACACGTACGACACGTTGGCCATCGCACGCCATAAAAGTGACCAGCCATAGCCTGGGCGCCTGACTTGCAGCCGCCTGAGTGTCTTCGTGTTCCCTGAGGCCGCGGCTCCTGACATTGAGCCACCTTTGTAAGTATCATGTGATGACTAAAATGATTAAGTTATAAATACCTTATTCATTCAAGCAATAAAATAGTGTTGTGGTAAAAAAATGTTTTCATGAATGCTACATTTATTTTAGTTTGTTATTTTGTTACTGGCATTCCTCTCTCTCTCTCTCTCTCTCTCTCTCTCTCTCTCTCTCTCTCTCTCTCTCTCTCTCTCTCTCTCTCTATATATATATATATATAAATATATATATATATATATATATATATATATATATATATATATATATATATATATATATATATATATATATATATATATATATATATATATATATATATATATATATATATACACTTGGGGAGGCGGTGGCTGAGTCGAAAGAGTGACGACGCCGCGTTCAGGAGGACGCGAGTTCAATCCCCGACCGGTGCTACCAAGCTGGGATTTTTCAGCCGCCGCCAAGTGGCTTAAAACTACCCACATGCTCTCCAGAAGACCACCTATCAACCCGGACTCTAGATGTTAGGATTAAAGATGAGCTCCAGGAGGGCAGCTTGAGCTAATACAGGATGGCGCCTCTATAAACACTCGCCTGCGCCAGATCGGGCTGGGCCGACCAACAGGCCCCACCGGGAAGAAGCCTTGGGCCGATCATCAGGCCCCACCGGGAAGAAGCCTACCGGCGCAATAGGCCGCGACGTAAAAAAAAAAAAAAAATATATATATATATATATATATATATATATATATATATATATATATATATATATATATATATATATATATATATAATTTTGAATAGTATATTATGTTCTGGTTATTTGGGCAGGAGGACGCAGCAATATTGAGACGTGCGCCCTCCATCACCAGACCAGAAAATGTGCGTGTGTGTGTGTGTGTGTGTGTGTGTGTGTGTGTGTGTGTGTAAAACACTTTATTTCAAAATCTATACCTGCCAACTAAATTCCATCTATGTAGTTATATATGGGTGATGGATAAGTGGGTCTCCATTTTCGTGCCGCCACCTTCGTCTGATGGGCTGACAATCTGGCGGTGTTGAGCGTTGCAATGAACAGGTTCCATAGTCTTATCACTCTGGCAAAGGATGTTATGTGGTGCTGGCTGTCTCTTGACCTAGCATTGGCCACCAGCTATTGACTCGAGTATCTGCGGGTTCCGGCCGTGGTGCTGTGTGTAGGCTGGCCACAGTGGCCAGAAGGGACGCGTGGAAATGTTCATCAGTCGAGGAACTCGCTTTTGGATCTTGTCTAGTTTGCCGATGTGGGAGGAGGCCACTGGCGTCCAGGAGATTGTTGTACAATAGAAGTGCGGAACATTCCTGTGCCTTGCAGTGGTGCATGAGTCTGGAAGTCAAAGAGGTGACTTAAACGACGAGAAACTGTGACCTTGAGGTAGCCTATTCTGCTGAGCCTATTATGGTTGAGTGGACAGCGTGACGGCACCGCGTTCTGGATGACACGGGTTCCCGACCCGCCCGGTGCCACGAGCTGGGATTTTTCAGTCACTGCCGGGTGGCTTAAGACTACCCACATACTGTCCAGAAGACCACCTATCAACCCGGACTTTAGATTCTAGGATCGAAGATGAGCTTCGGGGGGCAGCATGAGCCAATGCAAGATGGCGAAACTATAAACACTTGCCTGCACCAGAACGGGCTGGGGCCGACCATCAGGCCCTATATGCAGAAAGCCTACCGGCGCCACAACATAAACATGTTGAATTATTATTTTCCCGGTATCCAATATTAGTTCGACCGCTTCTTCCGCCAATCTCAGCGATAACAGCTGTACTAATGAAAACCCCGTTTTTTATCTTACCTAAATTTGAAATAATTACTCATCTTTGAAAAGAATAGAGTTCAGGACCCGATAGTACTATCTCCTAAACTATTTGAAGAAACAAAGAGTAAAATACTCAAACCTCTCACATCTTTATTTAATATATCCCTTTCACTGCTAAACTTTGCAACAGCCTTCCTTCGTCTGTGTTTCCTTCTGGCTGGGACTTGACCTCTTTCAAGAGGAAAGTGTCAAGACACCTCTCCACTTGTAACTGACCTCTCTTTTGGCTATTCTTAACATAACGTAAGGAGTCTTCAAGAGGCAGGTTGGCCTATACAAGGCAGCTCTTGTAAGCCTAACTCCACCTTACATAATTATCCATGAACTTATCCAACCTATTATTGAATGTATATATGCTATTGGCACCCATAACATGACTGCCAGGCCTTTTCCACTCATCCACGACCCTACTGGTAAGCCAATTCTTGCCTATATCTTTGCTGAATCTTAATTTATCTAACTTCAAACCATTGCTACGTGTCCTACTTGGCTATTTTACAACTGAAATTCCATTAACATCCCCCTTATAATAGGCCTTCATCCGTTTATAAACTTTGATCGTCTCCTTGTAACATTCGCCTTTTTAGAGAATGCAGATTAAAATGCGTCAGACTATCCTCATACGGCAAGTTTCTCACCTCTTGAACCATTTTTGGCATCCTCCTCTGTACAGATTTTAACATAATGAAATCCATTCTATAGAAAGGTGACCAGAATTGGACCGCATAATCAAGATGAGGTCCAACTAGTGCTAAATAAACCTTGAGGATGACTTCAGAGCTCCGATTGCTTATGGTCCTTGAGATGAAACCCAGTACCCTGTTTGCACGACTTGATTTTTTTCAACCTACCAGTCGCATTCTGGACTAACTACCTAGTGATGATCACATCCCTCAACGTGCCGTTGTCTTCGCCCTCGTATACCGGAGCTCTCTCTGGAATGGTTGTTAGATTTTCCTGTGTGAAAACAGAGGAAGTAGTCGTTCAACATTTGACTTGTATCATCTCCATTCTCAACGAGCTCACCCGTGTTTGTTTTCAACGGTCTAATTCTCTACCTTGATTTCGTTCTGTACAATTTAAAGAATCCCTTGGGATCGCTCTTGGCCTTGTTGGATACCCTGATCTCGTAATTCCTTTTTGTTAGGCGGGTGTTCTTTATCGATCTGAATAGTTCATCATACCTACCCCTGAGGTGGGTTTCGACATTCATTACTTTCCTATAAATTCCTCTCTTAAGCCAGTCTCATGCTTGAGCCTACGGGTCATCCATTTAAGGTCGTTATTTTCCTGTTTACGTGGTTGGTAAGGGATATGGAGTCTCTGACTCTCTCTTTGCTCTCACTCTAATTAATGTATTGTAGGTCGTTTCTACATTGCTTTTCTAACCATCAAGTTCCAGCTCTGGGATCCTGCCCTCATCTGACCCAAAGGGCGCGGTCACACAAGCTAGTTTCTCAGAAGTTTTCTGCCGGGATTCAAAATCGGCACAATTTTACGGGAAATTGCAAAATTGTAGTCAGAATCTCGGCCACCAGCAAGTTTTTTTTTTTCTCCCGAGGTCAGCAAGTTGTGGTCACAGACGATCGCACATGTGTGTCCTGTTTCTGTATAATTGAAGTAGCCAGTTTGAGTAGGTCTTGAAACTGTCCAAGAACTTGTCCAAGCGTAGCCACTGCCTCATCGTGTCTTGGTCCTCACTGCTAAGTTCTCTTAGCAACCTGTAACACACACTCTTCCTTTGCCTACGAGCTAACCATTCACGAGCCCAAATGTGCTTTCTTTTCTTTTCTTTCTTTTTCTTAAGCAAACAACACAAAGCAATCATTGCAACGTCTGGATTCATTGTTTGTTTTGCTTCTTTCCAGCTGATATTTCCCAGAATGCAACAGTCATCCGTGTGACCAAACTCGAGAATAAATTCGCAGCAGAAAATAATTTTTGTCGGGAGAAAATTTCAGCAGAAAACTCCAGATGAATTAGTTTGTGTGACCGCGCCTTAAGGTTCCTCAGTTTACCTCGAGGTGTCTTCTAAGCTCCTCGCAATCGGCTCTTCTAAGATCTGGCACCAACACAAGGTTGAGTTCATGGGTTACCGCCCAGTGTAAGTTAAACCTAGTCTCCTTGTGACCACTACAACTTAGCTTTTCCCCAACCTCGAGCTCACTAATCATGCTCTCGTTGTTACTTAAACTAAATGTAATATGGTGTTACCTCTGGTGGGCTCAGTTATTGCCTGCTTGAGGAAATAATCTTGTTGTACTTTGAGAATATACTCGGATTCTAGATCTCCCACCACTCCTTCCCAGTCTGTAATCCTATAGCTGAAATCCCCCATTATGCAGACGTTTATGCTCCTGCTCGTCCTGCCAACCTTTTGAAGTAATGTGTCCGTGTCCTGCCTTTCAAGGTTGGGTGGCCTGTAAAGAACCCTTAGAGTTAGTTTGTCTTTCCCTAAGTGGACGTCCACCTAAACTAATTATAATTCGCCATTTGTTTGAAAAGAATTGTTTGTGGAACATTTCAGTGTGCCTTTAACATAAAGTGCAACCTTTTCTCCTCTTCTTGCCTTTCTATCTTTATGAAACATCTGATGACCACCGATTTCTAATCCCGGCATGAAGTTTTTGTTTGCAGTATCCACCATGTTTCCGTGATTTCTATAATGTCGAATTTCTCTACGCATACTTTCCCCCTCATTAGATCGATCTTATTCCTGAGACTCCTGCTCTTAGTAAAATAAGCCGTTAGACCATTCTCTGTAACACCCTTTCGATTAATTATGGGCTGCCTAGTCACAGACTGCGCTGTATAGCCCCTGACGTTAGTCCCTTCCCCCTCACTTATCCTAAAAAATCCTACAGGTTACTAATGATCGTTCGAGGGAGTCTGCGAGTACCTTAACACCCGTGAGTGACAGGTGCACTCCATCCTTGGCATACAAGGAGTCTTTATCGTAGAAGAGGTACCAGTTGTCTATACGAAGAGTCATCAGTTTCGCTCACAGTGAGCAGCCAGCCTGCAATTCACTACTAGGACTCTGGAGAGCCAACCCTCACTCGCCCCTCCTCTTGGGAGGACACCGCATACGACAGGAACCCCTCCCCCATCTCTTATTTTCCCTAAGGTCTCTCTTTAACGACGAAACAGTTTTTCACTATTCACTCTACCTATATCATTGCCTCCGGCGCTGAGGAACTTCTTTACTTCTTTATAAAAGCAGTGCTTAGCGAGTGAGTTTTGTTTTCATCTCTTTTTGCCCTTGAGCTGACTCCTATAAAAAAAAAAAAAAAAACATTGTTCCTACTGGTTGGAAATAGCTGACGTTACACCGATTTTCACCAAAGGAGACAAAGTCGGGTAATTACAGGCTCATCAGTCTACCTTCAGTAATAGTAAGGTACTCGAGAGCATGATTAGAGACAAAAGTGTGAGTTACCGTAAAAGTCACTCACCAATTAAGGATTCACAACACGGCTTCTGAAACAAGGGACCCAGTTTGTCTAATCGACTAACATTTTATAGCGACCCCTTCTCAGTTAATGACTTAAACAAATCAATGGACGTAATTCCTAATTTTCAATAGGTGCTTGATAAAGTTCCACACCATAAATTACTTTACAAAACCATACAGCAAAGTATTAAAAGTAAAGTATACCAATGAATCATTAATTGGTTGAGCAACAGACTGCAAAGTGAAGGGATTATTGGAGCTGCCTCGGAGTGGGCACCTGTCACTCTAGGCCTGGGAGTTCCCAGGCCATAGCGCGGCCCAATCTTATTTAATGTTTGCATAATACGTGATACACAATTTCAAACAGGACGTAGATGACATAAGAGGTTCGGGACCACCCAAACTGACTTCATATTTGTGTGGGTCTACAGTAACGTCCTTCAGGGCTCAGTTCTCGGTCAAGTTCTGTTGATAATTGGCACTAATGGGCTCAATAGCTTCATTAAAAAATATTGATAGCACGAAGATTAGTAACTCGGTCCTCCCCGATCAAGATAGAGAAAGCCTCCAAGATCTTACAATTCCAGCTTGATCTGATAGATGGGAGGTGCCCGTTAACTTATATAAGTGTCACATTCTTCAAGGTAGAACAACAAATAGGAGGTTCAATTATGAAATGTGTGATGTGAAACTCAATAGCGTATAACGTGTTTACTGTGGGTCCCTTGTATGGTTTCATGTCAACTATTGTTCAGTTGCTTTTGACAGCTATTTTGCTTCCAGTAGTTTTATCTCTTCCCTCTACAGCATAAATGTTCCAGGAAAATTATTTTATTTCGTAGAATTTTGCTTGTGCACAGTTCACATCATACGATAAAGATATCGTATCCTCCCAATTATAATTGTTAATTTTAGGTCAATTGATTGACGAAAATGCACCCAAATAGCCTGAGAGTTGTTATTAAATCATTAGGATAATATATATATATATATATATATATATATATATATATATATATATATATATATATATATATATATATATATATATATATATATCATCGGTAAATACGTGAGAATAGTGATCAAAACTGATTTCCCTAAAGAGTGACGAAACATTTAATTCGCATTCAAAACAGTCAGAAAAGTACTATTACATTAGCTATTTGCTAAATAAACCTCCCAATCAGTTTCAGCACTCAGGCTAGAAACATCGTCTTATAGAATTATTATTGTATATCATTCCACTTGAACTGCACAATAACGTTATGAAATTATGTTCCACAGTGAAACGATTCGGAGAGATAATGAAACACTGCACTGGCTGCTCGAAAACCTGTGTCAATGAGCGCCTGTGGTACTTGTGTTTGTGGACAGCGGGACTGTCGCTCAGGTCCAT
This sequence comes from Eriocheir sinensis, assembly GCF_024679095.1. NCBI lineage: Eukaryota > Metazoa > Arthropoda > Malacostraca > Decapoda > Varunidae > Eriocheir > Eriocheir sinensis. Next base: position 5,655,672 of record NC_066528.1, read on the forward strand.
CGCACGGCGGGCTGAGCGGAGTCCCACTACGGTGCGGCGCTGGGTGAGACGCATGATGCACCGCAGCCTCCGCCCGCTCTGCGACTTCCCTCGCAACACCTTCCTGCCGCCAGTACGACTTGTCATGGAACGGCAATGAGGTTACTAGCTTAGCGGCGATAGGT
>NC_066528.1:5660835-5663335 GCF_024679095.1 Eriocheir sinensis
CCATTCACCTCTAGTTCATCCCTCTCAGTTTCTTGTCCTTGCTGTCTCCTTACACAAGCTGGGCATGTAAAATTCCTCACTCCTCTTACATTTTGAGGCCTGAGCATCTATGGGGGCACCACTGCCTGCAACATGAGCACAGGACTGAATTTACGCCTACTCCCTTCCCACAGCAGCCACATGGATATTTTCCTGATTTAATATTTTCTCTTGCTTCTTTTCCTGTCACCATGTACTTTGTTTTTTCCATATTAGTTTTCAAACCTCTCTCCTCCATTCCTTCCTTCCATTTATAAAACTTTTCTTTCACTTCTGCATTTACTATCAAGTCATCTGCATACAGCAGCTCCCATGGTGCCTCTCCTCCTGCTTCCTTTGTTGCCTCCTCCATTACTGTTATAAACAAGAGTGGGCTGAGGCAGATCCCTGGTGAACCTCCACTCCAATTTCGAACTCATCTGATGTTCCCATCACTGTTTTCATTCTCGATTTTGTACCTTCATATAGTCCCATCACCGATTCAACCAATCTTTCTGGTATTCTTTGCCTTCTCAATGCCCATCTTATAATTTCCCTTGGTACTCTGTCAAATGCTTTCTCAAGATCTACAAAAACATGATACAATCTCCTCCGCTTCTCCATAAACATTTCCTGAAGCCCTCTCACAGTATATATTGCTTCAGTTGTTGATCTCCTAGGCCAAAAGCCAAACTGACATTTATCGATTCTTATTACCCTCTCAGCCTCTTCTCCAGGACTTTTTCATATACCTTCCCGCCATGCTCCAGTAACCTTATCCCCCTAGAGTTACCACATTTCAAAGCATCTCCTTTCCCTTTAAAAATGGGTATAGTGTAGCTTCCTTTCCAGTCTTCTGGTATCTCTCCCTTTTTAATACATCGTTTAACACTCTTGTCAATTCCACCACTCCTTCCTTTCCTGCTGCTTTTATTAAATCTACTGTTAGCCCTGAAGGTCCTGCTGCTCTACGATTTATCATTTCCTTTATTGCTTCTTTTACTTCCTCTTCCGTATTTTTTTTCTTGTGGGCCTTCTACTTTTTCAGTTTCATTTATCGTATATTCATTTTCCTCATTTAACAGTTCACTAAAATATTTACCCCATCTCTCCAATATCTGTTCAATGAGTGTTCCCTCCTTCATCTTTTACAAATTTTGCCCCAACTATCTCTCTCTCTCTCTCTCTCTCTCTCTCTCTCTCTCTCTCTCTCTCTCTCTCTCTCTCTCTCTCTCTCTCTCTCTCTCTCTCTCTCTCTCTCTCTCTCTCTCTCTCTCTCTCTCTCTCTCTCTCTCTCTCTCTCTCTCTCTCTCTCTTTTCATTTGTTTCGCAATTTTAAACATTTCATTTTTTTTAAATTTCTCCCTTTTCTCTCCCTCCCTCACTCTTCTATTGCTTTCTTGTTCGCCTTCGCTACCTCTTTTCTTGCCTTTTTCTTCTTTTCTTTAAACACTTCTCTATCTTCCTCCTCCTTTGTACTCTGCCATTTCTTGTATGCCTCCTTCTTTTCATTGATGGCCTGCTGCACCATTTCATTCCACCACCATGTCTCTCTTTCCTTTCTTCTAATTCCTTTTATTTCAGCACACACTTTCAATTGTTCCCACCCTCCATTATTTTTTTCATTTTCCCTCTTTACTCTTTGTTCAAACTCTCTTCTGATTTCCTCCTCCCTCAGCTTCCACACTTTTACTTTTCTTTCTTCTTTCTTTTTGTATATTTTTCTTCCTTACCTTCGTGACTATATCAGCACACAAAAGTCTATGTTGTGGCAGGCACGCTTTCCCCGGGATCACCTTTTTTCACGTCTTTTATCCAAAAATCTTCATCCTTTCTGTACACTATATAGTCTACTTGCGTTTCCACTCCTCCACTTTTATACGTTACCACCCTTTCTCTTTCTTTCCTGAACATAGTGTTTGCCACAACCGGTTCCCTGCCCTGCCAAAACTCCAATATTTTCTCCCCTTCTCTGTTTCTTTCTCCGTGACCATACACACCCATTACTTCCTCAAATCCATCTCTACTTTGCCGTATATGACCATTCAAGTCTCCTCCAATAAACACCTTCTCATATTTTAGACCTGCCATCTCGTCATCCAGCACTTCCTAAAACTCCTGCTTCTCTTCATCTGTCATCCCCACCTGAGGGGCATGCACAGAGAAAACATTGCATAATTTCTCTCCTGTTACCATTCTTATTAGCATTATCCTTGATGTTATCCTCCTCACTTCTATTACATCCTTTATTAGCTCCTCTCCCCCATCCACCACTATCCCCTTTCCACCGCATCTTCCAATTTTCTTCCCCACTTCCTATCATTCTGCTTCCTTCACCCTTAAATTGCACTTCCTGCACACATCAAATGTCAACCTTTCTCCTACCCAGCACCTCCACCACCTCCCTGCTTCTTCCTCTCATCATTCCCACATCCACCGTCCCTATTCTAAAACTAAGTCCGGAGATGTTTCGCACCTCCTG
>NC_066528.1:5665835-5757686 GCF_024679095.1 Eriocheir sinensis
GAACAAGCGTGATTAAACCAAGGCTTTTTTGCGTGAGGAGAAAGAACGAGGAATGTATGCCTCCATTCCAGAGACAATCACCTCTGTGATGCGCTGAGCACACACAGAGGGGTCTCTATCCTGGAAGCAATAATCATTCCACGGGAAATCGGAAAATACATCCTCAGGTCGTCCCACCGAGCTGAAGCAAATGCCAGAAGCATCGCCTTCGGTGGGTCCAGAGGGTGTACAGGAGCGATAGGACAGGATGCAGAAATAAGATTGTGATCGGAGGAGCCCAACGGAGAGAACAGTTTGACAGAATAAGCAGAAGGGTTTGAGGTAAGGAAGAGGTCTAGAATGTTGGGCCGATCTCCAAGACGGTCGGGAATACGTGCAGGGTGCTGGACCAACTGCTCTAGGTCGTTGAGGATAGCAAAGTTGTAGGCTTGTTCACCAGGATGGTCAGTGAAAGAGGATGAAAGCCAAAGCTGGTGGTGAACATTGAAATCTCCTAAGATGGAGATTTCAGCGAAGGGTGAGTGGGTCAAGATGTGCTCCACTTTAGAATTCAAATAGTCAAAGAATTTTACATAGTTGGTAGAGTTAGGGGAGAGATAAACAGCACAGATGTATTTAGTAATAGAATGACAGTGAAGTCTTAACCAGATGGTGGAAAATTCAGAAGAGTCAAGGTCGTGGGCACGAGAGCAAGTGATGTCGTTGCGCACGTAGGCGCAACATCCAGCTTTGGATTGAAATTTAGGATAGAGATAGTAGGAGGGAACAGAGTAGAGATTGCTGTCAGTAGCCTCAGAGCCTCAGAAACCTGTGTTTCGGTAAGGAAGAGAAGGTGAGGTTTAGAGGAGTAGAGATGATGTTCCACAGAATGAAAATTAGAGCGAAGACCGCGAATGTTGCAGAAATTGATAAGCTACAACGAGAAGGAGTTCCTTGAAGGGCTTGGTATCAGGATATTCCCTTCTTGTCCACCGGGAGAATATGCCGTTCGGTAGGTGTCTCGGCTCACCCTCTTTTCATTATTGTACCTCCAGTGCAACGATTTTTTTATTTATCTGTGTTTCCTGCTGTTAATCAGTCATAATTGTTAGCGTAACGTTTATTCGCATAATGATATTGATTCTTTCTCATATGTTTGATAGCGAGTCTATTGGATAGGTGTGAGTTCCTGATCAAAGTTAATCTTCATCAGTGTGCCCACTGCCTCCGTTTCTTTTCTTCACCGCTCGAGAGAAAACGGCGAGCTTCAATGGTAAATGCTCACTTACCATACCACTTGTTGTTGAAGGGGTAGTTAATTCTTTCAATATACCCATATCATCTGGAAAATAGAGCATTCCATTATAGGAAACGGCGGTAACTTGTTATTACGTCTAAACAGGCACCTTGCTAGGCCAAATTCTTCTTGCCTTTTTAGGGTTTTTCAACATAACTATTTACATTCATACACGTTTTTTATTGTATCATATTTACAGCTATCAACATAGGCCCTATTTTGTAAAATGATTTACACTAACATTTGGTCATGGTCAAGGCCTCTCGCTAAACTCGGCGACACCTTTAAACAGTTGGTTTCGTCCTGATATATATATATAGTGAATATATCTTCGATCATGATACTGCTACAACTAACCCAGTGGTGAATTTACTATCATTATCATTACGTAATACTACTATGTTCATTACTCATTATTTATCAATACTAATACTAGGCCGCAGAAGACTAATACTACTACTGTCATTGTTATTCACCCCTCCGGGTTCGTCTGCATACTTACAACCCACTCAAGGTTCGCGACACCCTCACCAGCATCCCTCGCACAACTACCGCAGTATTACAGGCTCAAAAGTAAGGTCTCTCTCACTAGTAGTTTTGCAAGCAATCAGGATGTTGAACATTCTATGCTTGGGGCTGAAACGTTGACCTCAACATTCTAAGACAGGGCTCAGATAGAGGTCAGCAGAGGTTACATGGGGCAGGGCATCATTTATCACTCGTCAAACCCTAGGGCTAAACCATCATGTGCTGGAATACTTCCCTGCTTTGCCATATCCAGGTAAGGAATTGTCTTCCCGCCCCTCATGATTCAGACAGTTGTTCTGCAATACAAAAGGCCAGAGGAGGAACAGGAGTACAAGTCCTCAGCGGACCTGATGACCACACTCTACTCTTCCCTCAGCATATAAAAGACATGACTTCGTGACGGCCCCAGTTCGTACAAAAAAAACTCTTCAGCATGTGACGTCCTTAAGGAAAATATATACTATAGGAACAACTTGACTCCACACATGCCGCCTTGGGACGGTATAAGCATAATTGCCACTCCCTTGCAAGGTGGGCAGAATATTCCGTCACCTTAGCCGGATTTGGTGATGACACAGGTGCCACAGTCAATGTCAGCGTCCGACTCCTCATACAGGTCTCTGTAGCAATGACAGAGTCAGGCGAGTGAGGGAAAAATGCTGGCCGCTCAAGAGAACGCGGACCTGAATGTGGTAGGCGTGACGGGCACCACTTTGGGAATCCTTGGGCGACGTACCACTAACAGTCCGCTAATTCGATATAAGAGTATGTCCCTCTCGAGATTTCTTTTTATGTCTCTAGCAGGTTTGCTTTACCTGTGGATGTGGGATCATATAGGATTATAAACGCCATGAAAGGAACCTACATAATTTTTTTTCCATAAACCACAAACAACGCGATCGTGTTCGTAAAGGCCGACGCATACCCCGGGGATGGTAAAATCCATCGCCTCTGTCAGCAAAATCTCACCCTCAGAGGTGGAAATGAATTCCAACCCAGACAGAGATCCACCCGCAGGGACTGCACCTCACGCCAGTGTCACTCTCTTTACGGTCAAACCACACGAAACCATTGCAGACTTGTGGCGGACAGTAACGGCAGTCGTAGAAGGTCCCTCATATAGTTCCGGATCGTGCTGCAAAACTTGTTAAACTCTACCCACGTTTGCCAATTAAACCCCTCGCGGACGGTGAAGAGTTGTGATGTATCGACGGAGTTCTCACATACACCGCGCGTGGACGTTGTGGAGGTAACTCACGAGTCAGGAGGAGGTTTGCAGAAGCAAATCACTGGCTGGTAATAAATTACGCCTGATCCCTGTATCCTTAAAAACGGTGTTCGATTGTGCCAGTGTTCATAGTGTATGGCGAGAAATGTCGCCGGAACCAGCTGAAGAAGTTCAGCCCAAGTCTCAGGTGCATACCTCGGCGTGTCTTTACTTCTCCCGAACAAGACACAGCTAATTTAGGCAAGGCATTCCACTTAGGTTGCACACTATTCCGAAATTACGCCAACCTATAGTCAGCTTTGGAACATTATCGGTGCGGGGGCGCTTGGTCTATTGCACAGGCGAGCCGCTTGAGTTACGCAGTGTGCTGAACACCACATTAAGTTAAACCCAATACAAGAACTGGTGCATATATCCATTTACCCCAAGCTCCCCCACAGCTCCAGTGGAGGAGGTGGTCAACAACTTATCTTCTGAAATGTTCGAACAAAGTGTCATCAAGAATCAATTCCCCAGTGGCCAAATTCACCCTTGTTTCTGGTTCCGAAGAAAGACGGCTCTTATCGTCCTGAAGATTGATTTCCAGCACTATGAAGGTATGTGACGCGATAAGTGGATGATCATTTTCCGGGCTTCACCGTTCTTCGACGACCGATCTCCAGCCACTGATGTGTGTCTCGGAGAGAGGAAATAAAAGTCTTTGACGAGTCTTGATCTGGTCAGTGGCTACTGGGGCCAGTGCTTCGTAGCCCACCGAGGTCCGTGGTCAACGGCTTTCAGCACGCCTATGGCCACCTGCTTGATGAGTCCGCTGGCCTCGTGGACCAGTGCTCCCCCTCATCACCGGTAGAGGAGGCCTACTGGTGATGTTGCCTTCGCCTGCCCTGCCCTTTACCACCCAGGGCAGGGCTACTGTCTCCCCACGTGTTTGCCGTGCGTGGCGTCCCGTATACTCCCTGTGCCCTTTCATCTGGGGTTGAGTCCACTGCGGGCAGGTGTAGTTCCCCTCGGTGGGCAACACGCTCCTTTGGTGGGAGGGTTGGGGTAAGACGGGTGGTTCAGTGTGGCCCCACTGAATCAATCGGCTGGTCATGCGATGGCTAGGGTCAAGTGGTTTTTGCCGGGTGGGCGGTCGCAACGGTCCCGCGGCCGCCGTTAAACACCTGGCAGTGGATGCGTATACTTCCCCATTACCCCTGGGGCTGTTGGGTGCAGTTTGGCACCAACATTCAGCCTCCCCTTGTTGGGCTCCGTGGTGGGTGGGGGTGTTGGGGAGTGAAACACCTCCCCTGTGTATGGGTAAGTTTCCCTTGCCTCGGCCTGCCTCTCTCCCTGACGTCCGCCTGTCCCCGATTACCCCTACACGGTCCTCTCTCGTCGCCACCTTGGAGCCTTTCACCGTTCCTGGTGGTGCCGCTGGAAAGTCCCTACTTCCTAGAGGGGCTGACCAAAACAAGTCCGTGCGACACAAAAGTCCACGTGTGTCTGACAAGGCTGCCTCCCATTCCGGGGGTAGCTCTGATGTGCGTCCCTCTTCCAAGCTGGACTCACTTCAGATGGTGAATATCGATCCATCGTTTTCCTACCGTGCCTTGCACTCCTTACTCAAGCCATTTGGCACAGTCCTTCGTATCCGTCTCATTTATGATGGAGACTTCAAGTCAAACAGATGCTATGTGACCTTTGCTTCCAGCGCTGAAGCGTGTGATGCTGTTGCGACTCTGCCTATCGCAGGTGCTGGATTTCAAGCGAAATTTCTCCGCTCTTCCAATATTTCTGACAGTGACATGGACTATGTCCCGAACCTCTTCGAAGACGCTTTGTTAGAGCCAACTCCCGGGGACAGCCAGGTCCCTCCCCCTCGTTGGTTTGTTGCATACTATAGGAATGGGCGTGGCAACTTCATTCATGCTGCTAGGTACCTCGCCAAAGAAATTGGCACGATCCCTAAGGGCAATCTGAAAAAGTATGGGAAGGGAGTGTTAGTCAGGGCTAAAGATGTTACTCAAGCTAAAATGCTGCAACATCTACCATGCCCTGCTAACAACATGTTTGAAACGGTCAAAGCACACCATACCTTCAATTATAGTAAAGGCAGTATATATAACCATGACCTCTATGAGTTCTCTGAGGAGGAAATACATGGGATGTGCCCTAGTTCTGTCCATAAGGTGTCCAAGATGAAGGGTTCAGCTAACATGATACTTCTCACCTTTTTTGGTTCTACCCTCCCTGACCGTGTCAGTATTGGCCCTCTCCATCTTCGGGTAAAGCCTTTTGTTGACCGCCCTCTACAGTGTTTTTCATGTTACGGGTATGGTCATGGTAAGAAATACTGCACTGAGCCTTCTCGGTGTGGTAATTGTTCTGCATTAGGCTCACACTCCACGGCGGAATGTGAGTCAGCTGCTTATTGCTTCTATTGCCAAGATGCTCACCAGTTGTCTTCCAGACAGTGCCCACGATATCGCCTGGAACAGGATATTTTGCAACTTGCAAATAGTCAGTTTATCAGCCTTGGTAGTGCGCGCCGTGAACTCCTCTACCGCCAGAAGGCCGGCACTGGAGCAAAGACGTACACCTCATCGCTAGGCACTCGCCCTTCTGCCCAGCCCGCTGCTCAGGTGTCCTCTTCGGTTTCCTCCCGGCCCTTTGAAGCCACTGTTATTACGTCCCATAATAGATTTTCCCTTTTGTCCTGTGATTCTGTCGAGTCATCTCCAGGTTCTGATGGGGCTTCTCCGGCCTCGTCCCAGGTGATGCATGTTGATATACATGCACCTCACATTGCTTCGCCGAAGTCCGCCAGAGGTATGAAGAAGCGATATCGCGGTTCTACAGATTCAGTTGAATCTGTTCCGCCAACTAAGATTACTGTAGGTATACATGATTCTGGGGTCTCTCAGGATAGGCCTATGAAGAAGGATGCGGAGGCTCATATTGAGCCTGCTGAGACCCCCTCTGTTCCAGTTCCTGTTGCTTCTAGTGGTTTTCCTGATCGGGATATGGAAACAGGAGTTCCTTGGATATAGTGTTGGGAATCCTCCCCGCGAGCATGTAGCTTCGGGGAGTGGTGTGCGGTCTGGCTCTAGTAGTGCGGCGTCCGGAGGGGGCGCAGGTTCCTTTGTTGGAAGAAAGCTCAAGGTCCCTCGACCCGGCTTCTCTCGGGTCCCAGTCTCCTCTTCTCGTCGTATTACCGTACCGAATCAGGTGGGTAAAAGGCAGTCTCTTTCAGGGGCTCGCCTGGAGCGCACTCGAAAATAGACATCTTCCTACTCCTCCAGTGGAATTGTAGAGGCCTACGAGCCTCGTGGGAGGAACTCCGAGCATTGATATCTCGGTTTTCTCCTGCTTGCCTTTGTTTACAGGAGACAATGCTCGGAGACTACACTCACTCTAGTCCTCCTGGGTATCGTGTCGTTTACAGTACCCCTAATCCTGGACAGGGCCACCATGGTGGCACCGCCATATTCGTTCGCTGTGATATCCCTGATGTCCCATTACAGCTTCACTCAACGTTGCAGTCTGTTGCTGTTAAGGTTTATTTGGGCAAATTTTATACATTATGTAGCCTTTATCTCCCTCCTGGTGTTCCCGTTGACAGACACGATCTTGACGACCTGGTGCAGGAACTGTCCTCGCCTTTACTTTTATTAGGGGATTTTAACGGTCGCCATCCGTTGTGGGATGATGGTGCTACCAACCCACGCGGACTTTTAGTTGCTTCTTTTATTGAGGATCAGGGATTAGAAATTTTAAACTCTGGGGAGGTGGCACATTTTCATAGCCAGACTGGTACTTTTACCTCTAAAGATCTTTCACTTTGCACTTCTAATTCTCTTCCTGATTTTCGTTGGCGGGTCTTACCGGACTTGTATGGCAGTGACCACTTTCCAATTTTATTGGAACGCATTGATTCTGTACCACAGTCACGCATTTCTCGCTGGCGTCTAGATAAAGCAGACTGGCAGCGATTTACGGAACTTAGCTCCTCTCTTCGTCCGTTGGCTGACTTTGGTACTTCCGACGAGGCTGCATCCTATTTCACTGATGCCCTATATTCTGCAGCCCTTCAATCCGTCCCAAGGACGTCTGGCCAGTTCCCTAAACGTCCTGTTCCCTGGTGGAACGCTGCTTGCACTACTCCTGTGCAAGAGAAGCGTGCTGCATTCTCTCGACTTCGTCGTCACCGTGGGGACCCCCAGTGTTTGGATGCTTTTCGGCGAGCGCGTGCTCGAGCACGACGCACTTTCAAGGAGGCTCAACGAATTTCTTGGAAGGCTTATCTCTCTTCCATCACTACCAGAACTACACTCACAGAAGTCTTTAACAGAGTTCGTAAGATCTCTGGGAAGTTTTCCCCCCCTCCCCCACCAGTGTTATCGCATGCAGGGGAAACGGTGGCGGACCCTAAGACTGTTGCAGACCTATTCGCCAAGCACTTTGCCAGTGTCTCTAGGAAAGATCCTACTGCACCAGGGGCACGTCATCGCCGGGATTTGGAATCACTCGGCGTTAACTTCGCTTCCACCGGAGGGGAATCTTATAATATCCCATTTTCTCTCCGAGTTGAAGACGGCTTTATCCCAGTGTCATGATTCCTCGCCAGGTCCAGACGACATCCCTTATGCTTTCTTACGCCACATGTCTGACTGTGGTTTTACATTTTTATTGGATCTTTACAATTTCATTTGGCGTACCGGTGATTATCCATCTCTGTGGAGTGTGGCTGTAATTCTCCCCATTCTGAAGCCTGGGAAAGATCATCTCCAAGCAACTAACTATCGTCCTATTTCTTTAACATCCTGCATTTGTAAAGTGATGGAGAAGATGGTGAATGTCAGGCTTATGTGGTACTTGGAGAGCCGGAATTGATTGACCCCGGTGCAATGTGGTTTCCGAAAGGTGCGCTCCACTTCGGATGCTCTTTTATCCTTGGAGTCCTCAGTTTGTGAGGCGTTTGCTAATAAGCACCACCAGGTGACCGTGTTTTTTGATCTGGAGAAGGCCTATGACACCGCTTGGTGTCATGGAATTTTACTTAACCTGTTTGAGTTTGGTCTTCGTGGCCGTCTCCCTGTTTTTATTCAAAAGTTTTTATCTCATCGTCTTTTACGGGTTAGAGTGGGGAGTACTCTTTCCGAGGTTTGTCCACTTGAGGATGGTGTACCACAGGGAAGCATTCTCAGTGTTACGCTATTTTCTGTGGCTATTAATGGAGTCGTTGGTGTCTTGCCTGATGGAGTTCATAGTTCCTTATATGTAGACGATTTATCCATTTCGTTTTCTGCGGCAAGGATGTCGTTGATTGAACGAAAACTGCAATTGACTATTAACAGAGTCGCCAATTGGGCAAATACGCGCGGCTTTCGATTTTTGTCCTCAAAGACAGTAGCTATGCATTTCTGTCGTCTTCGAGGCGTTCATCCGGACCCTGACTTATATCTTGGTAATAGGCGACTGTCCTGTGTAGAGACGACTCGTTACCTCGGTCTTTTATTTGATAGCCGCCTAACCTGGGTGCCTCATTTACGTTACGTTAAGGCGGCTTGTCAGAAAGCCCTGTCCCTCCTTCGTGTTTTAGCTCATACCTCTTGGGGTGCAGACAGGGACACGCTACTCCTCCTCCACAGAACACTCATCCTTTCCAAGTTGGAATATGGCTGCGAGGTATGCTCCTCCGCCAAGGAGGCTCGCCTACGCGTGTTGGACTCAGTACATCACGCCGGGGTCCGCTTGGCTACTGGTGCATTCCGGTCTTCACCGATACCTAGCCTCCTCGTGGATGCTGGCGTCCTGCCTCTGGATTTGAGACGCCAGTCCTCTCTATTCCGTTGCTGGTTCCGCGTCCAACGCCTTCCAGAATCAGTTCCTTGTGTGTCAATTTTGCGGGATTCCCGTTCGCCTGCATATGATGAGCGACCTAGTCTCCCTAAACCTTTTGGGTTTCGGGTAGCGTCTGCCATGACACCGTTGTCTTTCCCTCCCATTCCTATCTGCCCTTATCGAGTACCTAGGGTTGGATACTGGCAGTTGCCCGGTGTATCCGTGTGTTCTCCCACTATAGAGAGTAAGAGGGATATACCGCCATATGCGTCCCGAGCCTTATTTTTAGAGCATTTCACTGAACACTCGGACTCCACCCCTGTCTTTACTGATGGATCTAAATTGGATGCTGGAGTTGGCTTTGGTGTTGTGTTCCCCTCCTTCTGTCGGGGAGGTAGTCTTTCTTCTGTTGCTTCTGTATTTACTGCAGAGCTGTCTGCAATAGTCCTCTCTTTACAGATTATTTTTACCCTTCCTGTGGACTCTTTTATGATTTTTAGTGATTCTCGTAGCGCTCTTTCTGCGCTGGGCTTCTTTACTCCCTCTGTTAATCCCCTAGTTTTATCTGCTCTCGAGTGGCTGTATTTGCTCAGCAACAGGGGATATCGCGTTGGGTTTTGTTGGGTTCCAGGACACGTTGGCGTACACGGGAACGAACGAGCTGATGGACTTGCAAGGGAGGCAGCAGCTAGAGCTATCCCCCCTAGTGCTGTCCCATGTACAGATATGTTTCCAGAGATTCGCAAGGCAATTCTTGCCAGTTGGCAGGAGAGGTGGAATGCTCGGGGAGCGACTTCCATAATGGGAGAGATTACCAGGACTGTGTCTCGTCCTTGGTCATACGAAAGTGTCCGTGACCGTCGCTCGCAGACAGCCTTGACCCGTCTTCGGACGGGTCATACGCGTCTAACACATGGTTACCTCATGTCCCGGGGGGTGCAGCCTTATTGTGATGACTGCTTTGTTCCCCTGACCGTGCGGCACTTGCTGGTCGAGTGCCCCAGTTTGGGGGACCTGCGAGTGCGATACCTGTCGCAGTGTCGGGGAGAAGACGGATCATTCCGTCTCTCGCTGATGCTGGGAGGGAGATGCCTTTCCCCGGGACATGAGGTACTTCTCTTTATGGAGAAGGCTGGCCTTCTCCATGAGTTATGACCGTTTTCTGTATGATTTGTTTCGTCTCGTTTTGTTTGGCTTTGCTCTTAGTTTACTTTTTTAGGTTCCTTTTTTAGCCCTTTTAGTTTAGTTCTTTTTTTCTTTTCTTTTTTTCTTTTTTTAGTTTTTAACTAATTGAATGCGGCGTCATATGACCCTGGCTGTTGTGGCGCCTAATTTAAATCAATCAATCAATCAATCTTCCGATTTCCCGTGGAATGATTGTTGCTTCCAGGAGAGAGACCCCTCTGTGTGTGCTCAGCGCATCACAGAGGTGATTGTCTCTGGAATGGAGGCATACATTCCACGTACTTTCTCTACTCCTCACGCTAAAATGCCTTGGTTTAATCACGCTTGTTCTCGTGCTGTCAGTGATAGAGATGCAGCTCACAAAAGGTACCAGAGCCTTCGAACTAATGCTAACCATGAACTTTACACTTCTGCCCGGAATCGTGCCAAATCTATTCTCCGACTAACCAAAAATTCTTTCATCAAGAGTAAATGCCAAAACCTTGCTTTCTCTAATTCTTCCCGTGACTTCTGGCATCTAGCCAAAAACATCTCCAACTTCACTTCTTCATCTTTCCCTCCACTCCTCAGTCCTGACGGCAACACTGCCGTCTCATCTATCTCTAAGGCAGAACTCTTCTCTCAAACTTTTTCTAAAAACTCCACTCTGGACGATTCTGGGCATATTCCTCCTACTCATCCCCCTCTGACTCTTTTATGCCTGTTATAAAGATTCTTCAAAATGATGTTTTATATGCCCTCTCTGACCTCTATCCTCAGAAAGCTTATGGACCTGACCTGACCTGACCTCCTATTGTCATTAAAAACTGTGCCTCCGTGCTGTCACCCTGCCTGATAAAACTCTTTCGCCTCTTCCTGTCAACATCTACCTTTAATTCCTGCTGGAAGTATGCCTTCATACAGCCTGTGCCTAAGAAGGGTGACCATTCCAATCCCTCAAACTACCGTCCTATAGCTTTACTTGTCTATCTAAAGCTTTTGAATCAATCCTTAACCGGAAGATTCAAAAGCACCTTTCCACTCTTGACCTTCTATCTGATCGCCAGTATGGGTTCCGCAAAGGGCGTTCTGCTGGTGATCTCCTTGCCTTCCTAAATGACTCTTGGTCATCCTCTCTTATCCGTTCCGGTGAAACCTTTGCTACTGTGCTGGACAATCAAAAGCTTTTGATAGGGTCTGGCACAAATCTTTGCTTTCCAAACTACCCTCCTACGGTTTCTATCCTTTTCTCTGTACCTTCATCTCCAGTTTCCTTTCTGACCGTTATATTTCTGCTGTGGTAGACAGTCACTGCTCTTCCCCTAAACCTATTAACAGTGGTGCCCCAGAGGGTTCTGTCCTATCTCCCACTCGCTGTTGTTCATTGATGATCTTCTTTCCAAAACGAACTGTCCTATCCATTCCTACGCCGATGACTCCACTCTGCATTACTCAACTTCTTTTAATAGAAGACCCACCCTACAGGAACTTAACGATTCAAGGCTGGAGGCAACAGAACGCATAGCTTCAGACCTTACTATTATTTCCGATTAGGGCAAGAGGAACCTGGTGTCCTTCAACGCCTCAAAAACACAGTTTCTCCACCTATCCACTCGACACAATCTTCCAAACAACTATCCCCTATTCTTTGACAACACTCAGCTATCACCTTCTTCAACACTAAACATCCTCGGTCTATCCTTAACTCAAAATCTCAACTGGAAACTTCATATCTCATCTCTTACTAAATCAGCATCCTCGAGGCTGGGCGTTCTGTACCGTCTCCGCCAGTTCTTCTCCCCCGCACAGTTACTATCCATTTACAGGGGCCTTGTCCGCCCTCGTATGGAGTATGCATCTCATGACAGAGTGGAGTCATAGGCTCTTCGTCTCATCAGCTCTCCTCCTCATACTGATACTCTTCTACCTCTCAAATTCCACCGCCATGTTGCCTCTTCTTCTATCTTCTATCGATATCTTCAAGCTGACTGCTCTTCTGAACTTGCTAACTGCATGCCTCCCCCCCTCCCGCGGCATCGCTGCACACGACTTTCTACTCATGCTCATCCCTATACTGTCCAAACCTCTTATGCAAGAGTCAACCAACATATTCACTCTTTCATCCCTCACGCTGGTAAACTCTGGAACAATCTTCCTTCATCTGTATCTCCTCCTGCCTACGACTTGAACTCTTTCAAGAGGAGGGTATCAGGACACCTCTATTCAGGAGCAGTAAGTAGCGGTTTTTTTTTTTTTTTTTTTCGCCCTTGAACTGTCTCCTTAGCTGTAAAAAATAATAATAATAATAATTATACTATATGTAATATTGCGTAGGTATGAATGGATGCAGCCTGCCTAGCAAGGAGAGAGAGAGAGAGAGAGAGAGAGAGAGAGAGAGAGAGAGAGAGAGAGAGAGAGAGAGAGAGAGAGAGAGAGAGAGAGAATTTTTTTACATAGATTTACATAGAAAATCAGACCACACAGACCCCATGGTACAGGCTAGGTGGTCTGTCCTTAAACCTAAGTGATTCTACATTAATCAGATGGCTCCAAAACGATGCATTTCAACTCTAGTTGATATTAAGTTGATGGAAGTGACAGTTGAGCTTGTTTTTGAAGGAGTCAATCGTGTTACACTGGACCACTGACGATGAGAGCTTATTCCATTCTCGCACTACAACGTTGTATTTACTTGTCTACATCTGAGTTTTACGCCATTGTTCCTCGTGCGCAAAGTGTGATCGATCATAAACAATGTTGATCTGTCTACATTCGTGAAACCATTAAGTATTTTAAAACATTCGATCATTTTTCCTCGGAGGCGACGTTTCTCAAGAGAGACCATGTTAAGGGTGGAAAGCCTTTCTTCGTAAGGTTTGTTGCGCAAGGAAGGGATCATTTTTGTTGCCCGACGCTGAACACCTTCTAATTTAGCAATGTCCTTTGCATTGTGGGGAGAGCAAAACTGTACCGCATATTCCAAGTGGGGTCTGACTAAACTATTGTAGAGTGGAAGTATTACATCTTTATTCTTGAATAAAAAGTTTCTTTTAATGAAGCCCATCATTCTGTTCGCTTTATTTGCTGCATCGATGCATAGCTGTGAAAACCCCCAAGTCCTTGACGCATTGAACGCTTTTGAGTTTAACGCCGCGCATTTCATAATCGAACCTCTTATTCCTTGTTCCAACTTGAAGGACCTGGCACTTATCCACGTTAAAGGGCATTTCCTATCTATCAGACGAAGCTGAAATTTTGTGCAAATCCTCTTGGAGGCTTTGCCTGTCTTCTTTAGTGTGAATCGAGTTACCAATCTTTGTGTCGTCTGCAAATTTACTAATGCGATTATTGAGTCCGACATCCACATCGTTGATGTAAATAATGAAGAGCACTAGTCCAAGAACCGAGCCCTGAGGGACGCCACTAGTGACCAGCGCCCACTCTGAGGTAAATCCGTCAATCAGCACTCTTTGTTGTCTGTTGCTCAACCAATTCGCGATCCATTGGTGTATTTGACCGTCAATACCTATTTGTTTTAATTAGTAAAGTAATTTATGATGTGGGACTTTATCAAACGGTTTCTGGAAATCAAGGTAGACTACGTCCAGTGATTTGGTTACGTCATAAACCGTGAAGAGGTCTTTATAAAAGGTTAATAGGTTTGATAGGCATGATCTTTTGTTACGGAGGCCGTGTTGTGAGTCCCCAATTAATGAGTGGCTTTCAAGGTAACTCACAATTTTGTCTCTAATTATGCTCTCAAGTAACTTACCTACTACCAAAGTTAGACTAATGGGCCTGTAATTACCTGGTACTTTTTTGTCTCCTTTCTTAAAAATCGGTGTCACGTTAGCGAGAGAGAGAGAGAGAGAGAGAGAGAGAGAGAGAGAGAGATTATGTGTGGCTGATAGAGGTGGGCACCCGCTATTTTTTTGTTATTCCGAAAATTCACAATTCCGTTATTTTTGTTATGTATTGCACTAATCGCTAATCCGCAAATTTTCCTGATTCGTCGGTCAGCTATCGCAAATCCGCTAATGCTAACGGTAATATTTTTTTAGCCCACTGATGAAGTCCGCAACAGTTCGCTAACATTTTTTTATTCCGCTTACAGCAAAATACAAAATCTTCCCTCTGGCACAGTCACTTCCCCTTCAAGAGGTGCATGTTTCCATTGACAAACACCAGCTTCTCAAAGTTATCAAGAGTAAGGGATGACCTCTTGGGCCTGAGGACGTCAGTCCCCAAGCTGAACAATCTCTCCACAGGTGCAGAGGAGGGACAGGGGTGTTGAACTTGAAGTGAAATCCGGGACGCTTTAATAATAATAAAAGAAAAAAACATTTTCCGGGACACTACATGAAGTCCAGGACATTTCCGGGACAATTTAATTTCCGGGGCAAACTATTAAAATCCGGGACTGTCTCAGAAAATCCGTGACGTCTGATCATCCTAACTTAAAAGTTTCTCCACACTTTCAAGAATATTCTTGGTTCCCGGAAATTTCATTTTGGGCGGTTTTTTAAAGTTTGCGTTAGCAGGCTATAATTTTGGCATTCAACTAACTGCAAATCCGCTATTTTTTTTCGCTGATGCTTTTCCGCAATTTTTTTGTTAGTCCGCTTTGTCGAATTAGCGATTAGCGGACTTAATTTTGGAAATGCCCACCTTTGCACTGTCTGAGAATGATTGTGTGTCGTGTGACGGCGTGTTTATGTACATATTTGTGTTTGTAAATAATATATACATGCATTATGTATGTTTGTGTAATATGTATGTAGACCCTACTCCCTCCAGAAAGATTTCAGTGCTTCGTCATTAACTATATATTATGTAATTATACAAAAATAAGACTGGAAAATATGAACTGGCGGCGCTGAGCTCTTCTTATCGCACGAGTGTTGCCGTGTTGTGGCGTGTACCCGGTGGTGTAGCGGGCGTATGAGCAGAGTTAACGATGAAGCGGATTTTTCACAGAGGAAGTGTAATATGAGGAGGCAGTGGCTGAGTGGTTAGCGTGCCTTCGCCGCGCCAGGGAAATCCAGGAGGCACTCGAGTTCGAATCCTGGCCGCCACACATCTGGGATTTTTTATTCGGCGCCGAGTGGCATAAGACTACCCGTGCACATGCTGCCCTGAAGACCACCTATCAAACCAGACTCTAGATTACATCTCCAAAGAGAGGCTAAAAGATGAGCTGCGGTGGGCAGTATGAGCCAAAACAAGATGGCAGCACCAAAAACACTCGCCTGCGCCACAACGAGCTGGGCCGACCATCAGCCAACCACCAGTAAAAAAAGCGTAACGGTGCAATAGGCCGCGACGTAATAAATACATATATATAGATATATATATATATATATATATATATATATATATATATATATATATATTCATATATATATATATATATATATATATATATATATATATATATATATATATATATATATATATATATATATATATATATAAAATCTTTCCTAATAGAACATGGTAAACGGAATGACAATCGTGGGCCTGGTCGCCGTGGTGTTGGTGTCCCGCTGCATCGCGGCAGGACTCGGTGTGGCGGCCATGAAGGAAGGGGCTCTGGGCAGTGACGACGTTGTGATGGCGACAAAGCAGGTCGCTGCCCGGCACCTGCCGCGATGCTACATCATCCTGGCAGCCTCTTCCGGGTCGCCTGCCCTGCTCCCGTTACTCAGGTTTGGCACTGTGATATTTTCATCCAGGTGCGGCCTGGAGACATTTAACGTCTTTAATGATATGTGTGTGTGTGTGTGTATATATATATATATATATATATATATATATATATATATATATATATATATATATATATATATATATATATATATATATATATATATTAGTAGGAGTAGGTAGGTAGACACCTACCGAATGGGCGTAAGCTACTCCCGGTGAGGTATATATGGGAAGCGATGAGGGTGCTGAAGCCCATCAAAGACCCTTCCCATGTCCTCACTAGCCGTTTCCCTTTTGTCTCATCAACACCAGAGAGTAGTTCAGCATGCTCTCTGAAGACAGATCCTCTCTCTTTCTACACCACACTATATTCACACAACATACACACCTTTTCCAATAATTCAAAATTCAAAATGGCACATAAGCGAACTGCCTTGGAGTCCCCGATTCGGGGGGGAGCATAAATTCCCCCAGGGAGGACTCCCCTTCTGGCTGCCGACTTGAGAGGTGTCCTGATAACTCCTCGAACCTCCTCCTTATCAATTTCTGCAACATTCGCGGTCTTAGTACTATGTCACACTCTTTCGCCTCTGCCTAACAACATCTACCTTTCCTTCCTGCTGGAAGTACGCCTTCGTACAGCCTGTGCCTAAGAAGGGTGACCGTTCCAATTCCTTAAACTACCGTCCTATAGCTTTACTTTCTTGTCTATCTAAAGTTTTTGAATCAATCTTTAACCGGAAGATTCAAAAGCACCTTTCCATTTCTAACCTTCTATCTGATCGCAAGTATGGGTTCCACAAGGGGCGTTCAACTGGCGATCTTCTTGCTCTCTTAACTGATTCTTTGTCATCCTCTCAGCCGTTTCGGTGAAACTTTCTCTGTTGCGCTAGACATATCGAAAGCCTTCGATAGAGTCTGGCACAAGTCTTTGCTTTCTAAACTGCCCTCTTTCGGATTCTATCCCTCTCTCTGTTCCTTTATCTCCAATTTCCTTTCTGCATTATTCAACTTCTTTCAATAGAAGACCATCCCAACAGGAATTACATGACTCCAGACTGGAGGCTGCAGAACGCTTAACCTCAGACCTTGCTATCATTAAATTTCCGATTGGGGTAGAAGGAACCTTGGGTCCTTCAATGCCTTAAAAACTCAATTTCTCCACCTATCAACTCGACACAATCTTCCTAACACCTATCCCCTATTCTTCGACAACACTCAGCTGTCACCTTTTTCAACACTAAATATCCTCGGTCTATCCTTAACTCAAAATCTTAACTGGAAACCTCACATCTCCTCTCTCACTAAATCAGCTTCCTCGAGATTGGGCGTTCTGTATCGTCTCCGCCAGTTCTCCCCCGCACAATTGCTATCCATATACAAGGGCCTTGTCCGCCCTCGTATGGAGTATACATCTCACGTGTGGGGGAGCTCCACTCACACAGCTCTATTGGACAGAGTGGAGTCTAAGGCTCTTCATCTCATCAGCTCTCCTCCTCTTACTGATAGTCTTCTACCTCTTAAATTCCGTCTCGATGTTGCCTCTCTTTCTATCTTCTATCGATATTTTCACGCTAACTGCTCTTCTTAACTTCCTAACTGCATGCCTCCCCCCCTCCCACGGCCTCGCCTCACACGACTTTCTAATCAAGCTCATCCCTATACTGTCCAAACCCCTTATGCAAGAGTTAACCAGCATCTTCATTCTTTCATCCCTCACGCTGGTAAACTCTGAAACAATCTTCCTTCATCAGTATTTCCTCCTGCCTACGACTTGAACTTTTTAAAGAGGAGGCAATCAGGACACCTCTCCTCCCGAAATTGACCTCTCTTTTTGGCCACGCCTTTGTACTCTATTCGGGAGCAGTAAGTAGCGGGCTTTTTTTTTTCTTTAATACTGTTTTCTTTTTTTAAGCCCTTGAACTGTCCCCTTTGCTGAAAAAAAAAATACGGGCCAGGCTAGAGCGCCGGTAGGCTTTCTTGAGGGGCCCCAGCCCGTCATGGCGCAGGCAGATGTTTTATAGTGGCGCCATCTTTTCTTGGCTCATGCTGCCCCCTGAAGCTCATTCTTGATTCACCTGGATGGTTTCCTCTAGAGTCCGGGTTGATGGGTGGTCTTCAGGACAGCATGTAGGTAGTCTTAGGCCACTCGGCGGTGACTGAAAAATCCCAGGTGGTAGCAGCGGATTCGAATCCCACGTCGTCCAGCACGCGGTGAATGTGAGGCCCACACGCTAACCGCTCAACCATATATATATATATACATATATATATATATATATATATATATATATATATATATATATATATATATATATATATATATATATATATATATATATATATATATATATATATATATATATATATATATATATATATATATATATATATATATATATATATATATATATATATATATATGTATATATATATATATATATATATATATTGGGGAGGCGGTGGCTGAGTCGTCAGAGTAACGGCTCCGTGTTCAGGAGGACGCGAGTTCAATCCCCGCCCGGTGCCACCAAGCTGGGATTTTTCAGCCGCCGCTGAGTGGCTTAAAACTACCCACATGCTGTCCAGAAGACCACCTATCAACCCGGACTCTAGATTCTAGGATCAAAGATGAGCTCTAGGAGGGCAGCATGAGCCAATGCAAGATGGCGCCACTATAAACACTCGCCTGCGCCAGAACAGGCTGGGCCGACCATCAGGACCCACTGGAAAGAAGCCTTGGACCGACCATCAGGATCCACCAGGAATAAGCCTACCGGCACAATAGGCCGCAATGTAAAAAACATATATATATATATATATATATATATATATATATATATATATATATATATATATATATATATATATATATATATATATATATATATATATATATATATATATATATATATATATATATATATATATATATATATATATATATATATATATATATATATATATATATATATATATATATATATATATATATATATATATATATATATATATATATATATATATATATATATATATATATATATATATATATATATATATATATATATATATATATATATATATATATATATATATATATATATATATATATATATATATATATATATATATATATATATATATATATATGGGGAGCAGTGGCTGAACGGATAGCGAGACGGCGCCGCGTTCAAGAGGACACGAGTTCAATTCCCGCCCGGTGCCACCAAGCTGGGATTTTTCAGCCGTCGCCGAGTGGCTTAAAACTACCCACATGCTGTCCAGAAGATCAACTACCAACCCGGACTCTAGATTCTAGGATTAAAGATGAGCTACAGGAGGGCAGCATGAGCCAATGCAAGATGGCGCCACTATAAACACTCGCCTGCGCCAGAACGGGCTGGGCCGACCATCAGGCCCCACCTGGAAGAAGCCTTGGGCCGACCATCATGATCCACCGGGAAGAAGCCTACCGGCGCAATAGGCCAAGACGTAAAAAAAAATATATATATATATATATATATATATATATATATATATATATATATATATATATATATATATATATTTATATATATATATATATATATATATATATATATATATATATATATATATATATCCATCTATCTATCTATCTATCTTTCAATTGTATGATTTCGTTTATTTGTATCTCGCAAACCCTGCAGATACCTTGGAGAAAGCTTTGTTGTGACAACCGTCGTCGAGGTGAACTCCGAGTTGCCGGGCGACTACTACTCCAACCTGTGGGAGGACGGCCTCTACCACTGCCGGGCGCTGCTGCTGGACCTGACCCACGGGAACAAGACGGCGGCCTGGCGGTACTCTGATGTGTGTGTGTGTGTGTGTGTGTGTGTGTGTGTGTGTGTGTGTACTTTGAAATGTGAGTAGAAACAGGGTCACATTTGTCAATATGCTTCACAAAAATGTGTGACGAGAGAAAGCTAGCAGCTAATCTTGTTTATTTCATGACGATGGCGGTGACAAAGTTTGTAACGCAGGTTTTTGTCTACATCCAAACTGTGGCTGCACCCCGACACTCGCCTGGTGGTGATGGGCGGCGAGCAGGACGTGCCCTCCCTCACGCTCCCTGCACTGCGTAACACCCGCCATGCTGTTTACATCGTGCCCTACAGCGGCGCGGCAAGCAGTAAGTCTTCCCTATCCTGTCATTGGCGCACCTCAAAGGCCGCCGCATTGTTGTCTTTCTTGCTACCTTTTACCGCTGCTCTCATGCCAGCTGCATTCTGAAACTTGCCATGACATAACTGCATGTCACAACCCCTCCTGCGACCTCATTGCACAAGACTTTCCACCCATCCCATCCTCATGCTGTCCAACATTCTAATGAAGGCGTTAACCAGTATCTGCACTCTTTCATCTCTTTCACTAGTAAACTCTGTTACGGCACTCATTTCTTCTGTGACAAGACACCTCGGATTTAAATTAGATCATACTTTTCAGCTGCCTACTTTGTCTCGTATAGAGTGGTGGGTTGTTCATAATTTTCTCTTTGCCAGCCTTCTCTACAGTATAAGGAAAATTATATAGAACTCTCTCTCTCTCTCTCTCTCTCTCTCTCTCTCTCTCTCTCTCTCTCTCTCTCTCTCTCTCTCTCTTCATTAGGGGGACCCAACGTAAGGGTTTTCCATCGTTGCCTCTTTTGCGACGACGAGACTGGCTCGATGCATGAGCAGCGCCGCTGGGGTGAAGAGTCCGGAGGTCTCAAAGGCTTCGGATCATTCACAGGTACTAAAGTCACCGCCTGACGTGTCCCCTATGCCCAGCATGCTGGCTTCAGGGTCGCATCGACTTCAGCTCCAACTTCTCTTCACATTTAGTTTCATGTTTATAATGTTGAACGTGTCTTCACGATGGTCAGGGATGCGTATATGGTGCTGAACCTGAAGCAACTGCTCAAGATCATTAAGCAGAGCAAAGTTGTAGGCTAGTTCACCTGGGTGATCAGTGAAAGAGAATGAAAGCCAAAGCTGGTGGTGAACAATGAAATCTTCCAAGATGGAGATTTCAACGAAGGGGAGAGGAAGTCAAGGAGTGCTCCATGTTTTAATACAAATAGTCAAAGAATTTGGTAGTTAGGTGAGAAATAAACAGCACAAACGTATTTAGCAACAATGACAATTAAGTCTCAGCCAGGTGGCTAACTAGATATTAAAGGTTTATAAAAAAATACCCTCTTAACTGTGGTCAGGTCATCCAAAAAACTTCCGTGGTCACGTCTTCCGGATCGTCGCCATGAACTACTTTCCTTACATAAGTTACGACCTCCCTTCCAACGTGCCTGACGCCATGGCTGTCCTCACAGACTCTCTCAACACGCGCATGATCACAGTTCTTGCAGGAATTCTCAACTTCACGTAAGTAAGGTTGCTGTCTTAAAAGAGAAAAAAAAAAATAAAGAAAACAGCCAAGGAAATTCATCCCTTACACATTTCAATAAAAGAAGGAATTTAAAAGTGATTTACAGAAGCACAGCGCTGTAACATCGTTAGGTATATTGGTACACAAATACTGATAACTTTAATGTTTGTTATGACATTTATCTTATTTCTCCCACTTGCATGACTGATTTCATCCGCATCCGCATCCGCATCGGGTGAGCGTTCCGCCTAAGGGTAAAACCTACAGAATCCGTGCATCTCGACGGGGGGAGGGCTCCCTGTGCGTGTTTTGTTTTGATGCTGGCCGTGGAGTTGCAGATGCGGCACGCGGACGTAGAACCAGGCCCCAGATTAACCTTCTGTCCTATGCCTGTCGGAGGATCAACGACCGTCTTGCCTATCGAATGAGCCCAGAAGGGTGAAGGCGGATATACTGGGACTCGAAGATGCGGAGGCTTGACATTGGCGAGATCAATATTGCAGCGCACACTCAATACTAGTCCGGCAGTGGTTTTAGGCATATCCGGTCAACTGCAGCCATTTGTGGATCAAGTTACTCCAGTTGATGAGCTTATAATGCGAGTGAGGCTGAAGCACTCACTGAACTTCATGTCTCTTTTTGCAGTGTACGTTCCTAGTTAGATGTGTGAAAATTGAGAGGAGGTGCTCTTCGCTAAATTCTACTCCTCATTTTTTTTTACAGCAGAGGAGACAGTTCAAGGGCGTAAAAAAAAGAAAACTATAATGAAAAAAAAGCCCGCTACTTACTGCTCCTGAATAGAGTAGAGAAGAGTGGCTAAAAATATAAATCAATTTCGGGAGGAGAGGTGTCCTGATACCCTCCTCTTGAAAGAGTTCAAGTCGTAGGCAGGAGGAAATACAGATGAGGGAAGATCGTTCCAGAGTTTACCAGCGTGAGGGATGAAAGAGTGAAGATGCTGGTTAACTCTTGCATAAGGGGTTTGGACTGTATAAGGATGAGCTTAATCAGAAAATCGTGTGAGGCAAGGCCGAAGGAGGGAGGGAGGCATGCAGTTAGCAAGTTCAGAAGAGCAGTCAGCATGAAAATTTCGATAGAAGATAGAAAGAGAGGCAACATCGCTACGGAATTCAAGAGGTAGAAGACTTATCAGTAGGAGGAGGAGAACTGATGAGACGAAGAGCCTTAAACTCCACTCTGTCCAGAAGAGCTGTGTGAGTGAAGCCCCCTCACACGTGAGATGCATGCTCCATACAAAGGCGGACAAGGCCCCTGTATATGGATAGCAACTGTGCAGGGGAGAAGAACTGGCGGAGACGATACAGAATGCCCAACCTCGAGGAAGCTGATTTAGCGGGAGAGGAGATGTGAAGTTTCCAGTTAAGATATTGAGTTAAGGATAGACCGAGGATGTTTAGTGTTGAAAAAGGTGACAGCTGAGTGTTGTCGAAAAATAGGGGACAGGTGTTTGGAGGATTGTGTCGAGTTGATAGGTGGAGAGATTGAGATTTTGAGGCATTGAAGGACACAAGGTTGCTTCTACTCCAATCAGAAATGATAGCAAGGTCTGAGGTTAAGCGTTCTGCAGCCTCCAGTCTGGAGTCATGTACTACCTGTTGGGACGGTCTTCTACTGAAAGAAGTTAAACAATGCAGAGTGGAGTCATCAGCGTATGAGTGGACAAGACAGTTTGTTATGGAAAGAAGATCATTGATGAATAACAGGAAGAGAATGGGCGATAGGACAGAGCCCTGTGGAACACCACTGTTGATAGGTTTAGGGGAAGAACAGTGACCGTCTACCACCGCAGAGATAGAACGGCCGGAAAGGAAACTGGAGATAAAGGAACAGAGAGAGAGATAGAATCCGAAAGAGGGCAGTTTAGAAAGCAAAGACTTGTGCCAGACTCTATCGAAGGCTTTCGATATGTCTAGCGCAACAGAGAAAGCTTCACCGAAACGGCTAAGAGAGGATGACCAAAAGTCAGTTAGGAGAGCAAGAAGACCGCCAGTAGAA
The DNA here is from genome assembly GCF_024679095.1 of Eriocheir sinensis. Classification (NCBI taxonomy): domain Eukaryota; kingdom Metazoa; phylum Arthropoda; class Malacostraca; order Decapoda; family Varunidae; genus Eriocheir; species Eriocheir sinensis. The sequence goes on from NC_066528.1 coordinate 5,688,989, forward strand.
CGCCCCTTACGGAACCCATACTGGCGATCAGATAGAAGGTTAGAAGTGAAAAGGTGCTTTTTTATTCTTCCGGTTAAAGATTGATTCAAAAGCTTTAGATAGACAGGAAAGTAAAGCTATAGGGCGGTAGTTTGAGGGATTGGAACGGTCACCCTTTTTAGGCACAGGCTGTACAAAGGCGTATTTCCAACAGGAAGGAAAAGTAGATGTTGATAGGCAGAGACGAAAGAGTTTGGCCAGGCGGGTGTCAGCACGGAAGCACAGTTTTTAAGGACAATAGGAGGCACTTCATCAGGTCCATAAGCCTTCTGAAAGTTGAGGCCAGAGAGGGCATAGAAAATATCATTAGGAAGAATCTTATTAATAGGCATAAAGAAGTCAGAGGGGGGATGAGTAGGACTAATATGCCCAGAATCGTTCAGGGTGGAATTCTTACAGAAAGTTTGAGCGAAGAGTTCAGTCTTAGAGACAGATGAGACGGCGGTGCTGCCGTCAGGGTTAAGGAGAGGAGGGAAAGAGGAAGAAGTGAAATTGGAGGAGATATTTTTTGGCTAGATGCCAGAAGTCACGGGAAGAATTAGAAAAAGCAAGGTTTTGGCATTTTCTATTAATGAAGGAGTTTTTGGTAAGTCGGAGAATAGATTTGGCACGATTCCGGGCAGAAATATAAAGATCATGGTTAGCAGGAGTGCGAAGGCTCTGTTACCTTTTGTGAGCTGCCTCTCTATCTTTAATAGAACGAGAACAAGCATGATTAAACCAAGGCTTTTTAGCATGAGGAGTAGAGAAAGAACGTGGAATGTATGCCTCCATTCCAGAGACAATCACCTCTGTGATGCGCTGGGCACACACAGAGGGGTCGCTCTTCTAGAAGCAGTAATCATTCCACGGGAAATCGGAAAAGTACATCCTCAGGTCGCCCCACCGAGCTGAAGCAAAATGCCAGAAGCATCGCCTCTTCGTTGGGTCCGGAGGTTGTACAGGAGCGATAAGACAGGATACAGAAATAAGGTTGTGATCGGAGGAGCCCAACGGAGAGAACAGTTTGACAGAGTAAGTAGAAGGTTTAGAAGTAAGGAACAGGTCTAGTATGTTGGGCTTGTCTCCAAGACGGTCGGGAATACGTGTAAGGAACTGAACCAGCTGCTCTAGATCGTTAAGGAGAGCAAAGTTGTAGGCTTGTTCACCAGGCTGGTCAGTGAAAGAGGATGAGAGCCAAAGCTGGTGGTGAACACTGAAATCTCCCAATATGGAGATTTCAGCGAAGGGAGAGTGGGTCAAGATTTGCTCCATTTCAGAGTTCATATAGTCAAAGAATTTTACATAGTTAGTAGAGTTAGGTGAGAGATAAACAGCATAGATGTATTTAGTAATTAAATGACAATGAAGTCTTAGCCACATGGTGGAAAATTCAGAAGAGTCAAGGTCGTGGGCACGAGAGCAAGTGATGTCGTTGCGCACGTAGACGCAACATCCAGCTTTGGATTGAAATTTAGGATAGAGATAGTAGGAGGGAACAGAATAGAGATTGCTGTCAGTAGCTTCAGAAACCTGTGTTTCGGTGAGGAAGAGAAGGTGAGGTTTAGCGGAGGAGAGATGGTGTTCCACTGAATGGAAATTAGAACGAAGACCGCGAGTGTTGCAGAAATCGAGAAGAAAAAGGCTCGAGGAGTTATCAAGGGACCTCTCAGATCGGCAGTCAGAAGGGGAGTCCTCCCTGGGGGAATTTGTCGGATCGGCAGCCAGAAGGGGAGTCCTCCCTGGGGGAATTTGTAAAAAAAATAAAATTAGACCAGTGCCCCTCTAGGGGCACACTCATTATCTTGGGCAACTTGAATTATACTAATGGCACTGGCAGAGTTAGCTATGAGTTGTGTCGGTCCCCATAGTATCTGGTATTAGGAATACCAACAGCTCTCTGCTGAATTCTGCAAGATCTTAATTTGAGAATTGCAGATTCATGTTAACAGAGACCAGGACTGTACCGTTGGTCTTTGCATAGCAATGTTATACCAATCTAAGTAGCTAAGGAGATTGTCCACAGCCTCGTACGCACTCGTTGGAAGATCCTGCAGAATTGCAGGGTTTTCCGGAGTGCCGAGTTCTTTGGAACTAATCATAGGCTTGATTGTGCAATAGTCTTTCTTCATATCAAGTCGAGGAGAATCGAGATGTAACCATGCTGTGTTTCATCTCGAGAGGCTGAAATACTTGGCATGTGCCCAAGGATGTGCAGTGACACTATTAAATGGATTCAACGTCCTCAGCATTCTTGAAAACCTTGTAGAGCTGTGTGACACCTTCAAGCGTGTAAGGCTGTAAAGGAGTGTGTCGGAGAGCGCCCTAAAGGAAGGAGTGGTTTTGCCTCGGGGGAGACGCTCGAGAATATCTGGAAGTCCCGGTGCTCGGTGCTTGCTGGGAATCGAGCTCTGTCGGCTAGAGCTCTCCTGAGCAGAGACAGGGGAAGGTATGTCGGAAGTCTCGCTGAGGATGTCGACCACTACACCACGGTGGCGCTGAAGGGGATCGAAATAAAATGTATTCAAAAAATAATAAGACCCACAGCAATGGATGCCTTACATCGAGAGCTGCTTGTATCTGAATACTCAATTCCTTTACACGGACGGCTTGCTGGCGTTAACGCAAGCCAGCTTATTTCAATTATCTTTCCTATGAAAAAGTTTGTTAGTTTTCTTGAATTAACGGAGGCCAGAAACTTTCGCTTACCTTGACATCCTTTGAAAAGTTTTAATTACGCGAAATTTATTTTACGCGACCTCATCAAAAACTCAAGCTAATGAGCTACATTTTTTTTTATTATTATTAGTTATTTTTACAGCAAAGTAGTCAGACCAATAGAGGAAGGCCAAAAGAACAGCACATTAAAGAAAATGCCAAGAGGGTGACAAGTATAGATTAGAGAGGTCGACTCTCATCTTGAAATTAATCACCTTTAGGAGGGAGTACACTATAATCAACAGTTATCGTGCTAGGTACGAGCTTCGGGAGCCTGAAGACAAGCATTGGGGTCTAGAGGTGAGCCCAGGCGTCTGGAATGGCATCGTGGGAACACTTCAGGAGGAGAAGGCCGACTTCTCCATGGATCTCACACTCACGCCCCAGAGGGCAGCGGTGGTGGAGTTTTCAAGAGTGTACATTGGCGAGGACACCGTCATCCTATCCACCAAGCCAAGACCTCTGCCTGAGCACTTGTCACTGATCAACCCTTATGAAGGTGAGCTGTAGTGTATGACACTTTGATAGCAAAGATAATTCAATATTTCTATCATCTTGCTGGTAAAGACACCGTCACCTTGTCCACTCAGCCATTTCAACACCTCTGCACGTGTGTTTAGCGTAAATTAATCATTTTGAGAGTGTGTCTGATTAGGCGTTAGTAACATTAATATTATATCATCAGTAGAATTTAAATTATCTGCAGATTAATTTACACAATCCACCAAGCGAGACCAAGAGAGTGTTTGTCCTTTATTAGTCACTTTGAAGGTGTGATGTAGACAAAAATACTTCAGTAGTAAATAACATTAATTTAAGGCTAATTATCCGTTGAGAATATGACACAAGTCTTTGGCGAAGGAGGAAGAAGGGAGCATTTCGTGTGTGTTAAGAAGGACATCATACTCCGCCACGGCCGGGCAATAATGACTCGCACAGCGCTCGTCGCCTCTCTTCCACCCAAGACCACAATGATGCAGGCAGTTCTTGGTTCACGCGAAAGTTGCTTTTCTCAAAAAGCGGCGGAACTTGAGTTTCGCGATTTATTCCCTTAAGAGGACATAGCAAGTCAAGAAGCTTGAATCGCGTTAATATAAGGAAAACGTGTACAGTAAGTAGTCTTATAAGCATTGCTGCTTCCAAAATCATTTATTTAAATTCGTGTAAATTAAAGGTACATATTCTTGAAAATTGGCTACAAGAACGCTGTATTTCTCAACACTCTTGTTAGTCGAGGTGTGGGAGACGGTGTTGGCGACCATCCTGGTGTGGGCCGCGGCGCTGTGCCTGCTGCTGAGGCTACGGGCACGCCTTAGTCCTGAGCGACGCCTCAGCCTGGCCTCCTCGATCTTCTATGCCTGGGGGCTGCTGCTGGACGAGCCCTACAAAACGCACGCCGGCTCCTCGGCCAAGGTAGGTGACCACACACACACACACACACACACACACACACACAAGGAAAAGCTGGACAAATACAGATATGGAGACGGGACCACACAAGCGTAAGCCCATGCATGCCCTGTAAAACTAAAACGAGATAAATACAACTAGGTAAATACACACACACACACACACACACACACACACACACACACACTGGAGTAGGTAGGAAGACACCTACCGAACGGGCGCAAGCCACTCCCGGTGAGGTATATATGGTAAGTGAGGAGGGTGCTGAAGCCCTCCAAAGACCCTTCCCATTTCCTCACTAACCGTTTCCCTATTGTTTCATCAACACCGGAGAGTAGTTCAGCATGCTCTCTAAAGACAGATCCTCTCTCTATCCACACCACACTACATTCACACAACACACACACCTTTTCCCAAAATTCAAAATTCAAAATGGCGTACCATAAGGGCCTCGGAGTCCCCGCCTGGGGGGGGGGACCACAAATTCCCCCAGGGAGGACTCCCCTTCTGGCTGCCGACCTGAGAAGTGTCTTGATAACTCCTCGACCCTTTTCCTTATCAATTTCTGCAACATTCGCGGTCTCCGTTCTAATTTTCATTCTGTGGAACACCATCTCTCCTCCTCTAAACCTCACCTTCTCTTCCTCACCGAAACACAGGTTTCTGAGGCTACTGACAGCACCCTCTACTCTGTTCCCTCCTACTATCTCTATCCTAAATTTTAATCCAAAGCAGGATGTTGCGTCTACATGCGCGGTCGCATCACTTGTTCTCGTGCCCACGACCTTGACTCTTATGAATTTTCCACCATGTGGCTAAGACATCATTGTCATTCTATTACTAAATACATCTGTGCTGTTTATCTCTCATCAAACTCTACTGACTGTAAAATTCTTTGACTATATGAACTCTAAAGTGGAGCACATCTTGACCCACTCTCCCTTCGCTGAAATCTCCATCTTGGGAGATTTCAATGTTCATCACCAGTTTTGGCTTTCATCCTCTTTCACTGACCAGCCTGGTGAACAAGCCTACAACTTTGCTATCCTCAACGAACTGGAGCAGTTGGTTCAGCACCCTACACATATCCCCAACCGTCTTAGAGACCGACCCAACATATTAGACCTCTTCCTTACTTCTAACCCTTGTGCTTACTTTGTCAAACTGTTCTCTCCGTTGGGCTCCTCCAATCACAACCTTATTTCTGTATCTTGTCCTATCACTCCTGTACACCCTCTGGACCCACCGAAGAGGCGATACTTCTGGCATTTTGCTTCAGCTCGGTGGGACGATCTCAGGATGTACTTTTCCGATTTCTCGTGGAATGATTGTTGCTTCCAGGAGAGAGACCCCTCTGTGTGTGCCCAGTGCATCACAGAGGTGATTGTCTCTGGAATGGAGGCAAACATTCCACGTTCTTTCTCTACTCCTCATGCCTTGGTTTAATATTGCTTGTTCTCGTGCAGCTCACAAAAGCTACCAGAACCTTCGCACTCCTACTAACCATGATCTTTATATTTCTGCCCGGAATCGTGCCGAATATATTCTCCGACTTACCAAAAACTCCTTCATCAATAGAAAGTGTCAAAACTTTGCTTTTTCTAATTCTTCCCGTGACTTCTGGCATGTAGCCAAAAATATCTCCTTCAGTTTCACTTCTTCATCTTTCCCTCTCTTTTACCCTGACGGCGGCACCGCTGTCTTATCTATCTCTAAGGCTGAAACTTTCTGTAACAACTCCACTCTGGACGATTCTGGGCATATTCCTCCTACTCATCCTCTCTCTGACCCCTTCACGCCTTAATGCCTTAATGATTCTTAAAAATGATGTTTTCTATGCACTCTCTGGCCTCAACTCTCAGAAAGCTTATGGTCCTGATGGAGTGCCTTCTATTGTCATTAAAAACTGTGCTTCCGTGCTGACACCCTGCCTGATCAAACTCTTTCGTCTATGCCTATCAACATCTACCTTTCCTTCCTGCTGGAAGTACGCCTTTGTGCAGCCTGTGCCTAAGAAGGGTGACCGTTCCAATCCCTCAAACTACCGCCCTATAGCTTTACTTTCCTGCACCCTACACGTATTCCCGACCGTCTTGGAGATCGGCCCAACATTCTAGACCTCTTCCTTACCTCAAACCTTTCTGCTTATTCTGTCAAACTGTTCTCTCCGTTGGGCTCCTCCGATCACAATCTTATTTCTGCATCCTGTCCTATCGCTCCTGTACACCCTCTGGACCCACCGAAGAGGCGATGCTTCTGGCATTTTGCTTCAGCTCGGTGGGACGACCTGAGGATGTACTTTTCCGATTTCCCGTGGAATGATTATTGCTTCCAGGATAGAGACCCCTCTGTGTGTGCTCAGCGCATCACAGAGGTGATTGTCTCTGGAATGGAGGCATACATTCCTCGTTCTTTCTCTACTCCTCACGCTAAAAAGCCTTGGTTTAATCACTCTTGTTCTCGTGCTGTCAATGATAGAGAGGTAGCTCACAAAAGGTACCAGAGCCTTCAACCTAATGCTAATTATGAACTTTACATTTCTGCCCGAAATCGTGCCAAATCTATTCTCCGACTAACCAAAAATTCTTTCATTAATAGAAAATGTCAAAACCTTGCTTTCTCTAACTCTTCCCGTGACTTCTGGCATCTAGCCAAAAAACATCTCCTCCAACTTCACTTCTTCATCTTTCCCTCCACTCCTCAGTCCTGACGGCAACACTGCCGTCTCATCTATCTCTAAGGCTGAACTCTTCTCTCAAACTTTTTCTAAAACTCCACTCTGGACGATTCTGGGCATATTCCTCCTACTCATCCCCCCTCTGACTCCTTTATGCCTGTTATAAAGATTCTTCAAAATGATGTTTTCTATGCCTATTCTGGCCTCAATCTTCAGAAGGCTTATGGACCTGATGGAGTGCCTCCTATTGTCCTTAAAAACTGTGCCTCCGTGCTGTCACCCTGCCTGGTCAAACTCTTTCGCCTCTGCCTGTCAACATCTACCTTTCCTTCTTGCTGGAAGTATGCCTTCATACAGCCTGTGCCTAAGAAGGGTGACCGCTCCAATCCCTCAAACTACCGTCCTATAGCTTTACTTTCTTGTCTATCTAAAGCTTTTGAATCAATCCTTAACCGGAAGATTCAAAAGCACCTTTCCACTTCTGACCTTCTATCTGATCGCCAGTATGGGTTCCGCAAGGGGCGTTCTACTGGTGATCTCCTAGCCTTCTTAACTGACTCTTGGTCATCCTCTCTTAGCCGTTTCGGTGAAACTTTTGCTATTGCGCTGGACATATCAAAAGCTTTTGATAGGGTCTGGGACAAATCTTTGCTTTCTAAACTACCCTCCTACGGTTTCTATCCTTCTCTCTGTACCTTTATCTCCAGTTTCCTTTCTGACCGTTCTATTTCTGCCGTGGTAGACGGTCACTGTTCTTCCCCTAAATCTATTAACAGTGGTGTCCCACAGGGTTCTGTCCTATCTCCCACTCTTTTTCTGTAGTTCATTGATGATCTTTCCAAAACGAACTGTCCTATCCATTCCTACGCCGATGATTCCACTCTGCATTACTCAACTTCTTTTAATAGCAGACCCACCCTTCAGGAACTTAACGACTCAAGGCTGGAGGCTGCAGAACGCTTAGCCTCAGACCTTACTATTATTTCCGATTGGGGCAAGAAGAACCTGGTGTCCTTCAACGCCTCAAAAACACAGTTTCTCCACCTATCCACTCGACACAATCTTCCAAACAACTATCCCCTATTCTTTGACAACACCCAGCTATCACCTTCCTCAACACTAAACATCCTCGGTCTATCCTTAACTTAAAATCTCAACTGGAAACTTCATATCTCATCTCTTACTAAATCAGCTTCCTCGAGGCTGGGCGTTCTGTACCGTCTCCGCCAGTTCTTCCCCCCTGCACAGTTGCTGTCCATATACAGGGGCCTTGTCCGCCCTCGTATGGAGTATGCATCTCATGTGTGGGGGGGCTCCACTCACACAGCTCTTCTGGACAGAGTGGAGGCTAAGGCTCTTCCTCATACTGATAGTCTTCTACCTCTTAAATTCCGCCGCAATGTTGCCTCTCTTTCTATCTTCTATCGATATTTCCACGCTGACTGCTCTTCTGAACTTGCTAACTGCATGCCTCCCCCCCTCCCGCTGCACTCGACTTTCTACTCATGCTCATCCCTATACTGTCAAAACCCCTTATGCAAGAGTTAACCAGCATCTTCACTCTTTCATCCCTCATGCTGGTAAACTCTGGAACAATCTTCCTTCATCTGTATTTCCTTCTGCCTACGACTTGAACTCTTTCAAGAGGAGGGTATCAGGACACCTCTCCTCCTGTATTTGATCTTCCTTTCGGCCACCTCTTTTGTTTTACTTTAGGAGCAGCGAGTAGCGGGCTTTTTTTTTGTTATTGTTTTCTTTTTTTGTGTGCCCTTGAGCTGCCTCCTTTGTTGTAAAAAAAATATAAAAATCTAAGGCTTTTGAATCAATCCTTAACCGGAAGATTCAAAAGCACCTTTCCACTTCTAACCTTCTATCTGATCGCCAGTATGGGTTCCGTAAGGGGCGTCCTACTGGCGACCTTCTTGCTCTCTTAACTGATTCTTGGTCATCCTCTCTTAGCCGTTTCGGTGAAGCTTTCTCTGTTGCGCTAGACATATCGAAAGCCTTCGATAGAGTCTGTCATAAGTCTTTGCTTTCTAAACTGCCCTCTTTCAGATTCTATCCCTCTCTCTGTTCCTTTATCTCCAGTTTCCTTTCCGGCCGTTCTATCTCTGCGGTGGTAGACGGTCACTGTTCTTCCCCTAAACCTATTAACAGTGGTGTTCCATAGGGCTCTGTCCTATTACCCACTCTCTTCCTGTTATTCATCAATGATCTTCTTTCCATAACAAACTCTCCTGTCCACTCATACGCCGACGATTCCACTCTGCATTATTCAACTTCTTTCAATAGAAGACCATCCCAGCAGGAAGTACATGACTCCAGACTGGAGGCTGCAGAACGCTTAACCTCAGACCTTGCTATCATTTCCGATTGGAGTAGAAGGAATCTTGTGTCCTTCAATGCCGCAAAAACTCAATTTCTCCACCTATCAACTCGACACAATCTTCCAAACACCTATCCCCTATTCTTCGACAACACTCAGCGGTCACCTTCTTCAACACTAAATATCCTCGGTCTAGCCTTAACTCAAAATCTTAACTGGAAACTTCACATATCCTCTCTCACTAAATCAGTTTCCTCGAGGTTGGGCGTTCTGTATCGTCTCCGCCAGTTCTTCTCCCCCGCACAATTGCTATCCATATACAAAGGAACACAAAGAAAGAACAAACAACAGCAGACCTGGTGGTCCTTACGAGGCTGTTTGTGACAAGCTACACTAACTATCTTATCAAAGGTGGAAGATGAAGGACAGCAAAGGCGAAGGCTCCTCCCCACCCCCCCATCCCTCCAGCCAAAGCTGGCAGGAAAGGAAAAAGAACCATGCAGCATGGAAAAACTGCATGGAAATTATGTAGGAAAGAGGAAAGAACTACCATTACTGCTACCACTAACCGGGCGATATAAACGGACAAGGACACCACTATTCGAAAGAACTTAACGTTATTACGACAATGAGTAATATCTTAGTTGCTGGTTGGATTCAAAATACTTGTCTAATCTATTCTTGAAGGCCGTAACTGTTGTACTATCAACGACATCACAGGGTAGAGAGTTCCAAACATTAACAACTCGATTGAAGAAGTGTTTAGCTTCGTGCGACGAGAATCTTTTACCACTTATCTTCAAATTGTGATTTCTTCTTGTTCTATTTGATCGATCAATTGTAAAGTAATCTTCCGCATTAATATCACTGAATCCTTTAAACATTTTAAACACTTTTATTAGATCGCCTCGCATTCTTCGTTTTGATAGGCTGAATAAATTTACTTTTTTAAGCCTTTGTTCATATGATAAATTTCTCAACCTAGGAATCATCTTTGTTACTCTTCGTTGAACCCGTTCCAACTTTTCTATGTCTTTTCTGTAATAGGGAGACCAAAACTGTGCACAGTACTCTAGATGGGGTCGAACCAACGAATTATACAGTTTTAATATTTTTTTTTTTTTACTTTATACAGGGCCTTGTCCGCCGCCCTCGTATGGAGTAGTATGCATCTGTGTGGGGGGGGACACAGCAGCTCTTGGACAGAGTGGGAGTCTAAGGCTATTCTCTCATCAGCTCTCCTCCTCTTCTTACTGATAGTCTTCCCTTCTTAAATTCCGTCATGATGTTGCCTCTCTTTCTATTTTTTATATTATCCACGCTAACTGCTTAAACTGTACCTCGCCTCACACGACTTTCTAATCAAGCTCATCCCTATACTGTCCAAACCAGAGTTAACCAACATCTTCACTCTTTCATCCCTCACGCTGGTAGACTCTGGAACAATCTTCCTTCATCTGTATTTCCTCCTGCCTACGACTTGAACTCTTTGAAGAGGAGGGTATCAGGACACCTCTCCTCCCGAAATTGACCTATCTTTCGGCCACTCCTATGTACTCTATTCGGGAGCAGTAAGTAGCGGGCTTTTTTTTCATTATTGTTTTCTTTTTTTTTTCACGCCCTTGAACGGTCTCCTTTTCTGTAAACACACACACACACACACACACACACACACACACACACACACACACACACACACACACACACACACACACACATGATAAATGCTGATTAACATTTTAAGGCAATGACTAACCAGTACTTTAATATCTCTGATCACTTTTGCTGTAAAACTCTTAAAAGTCTAGTATTTTCACTGTATTCCTTCGTTTATGACTTGGATGCCTTCAAGACGGGACTACCAAGACACCCCTCACCATTTTTTTTTAGAAAGGAGAGAGAGAGAGAGAGAGAGAGAGAGAGAGAGAGAGAGAGAGAGAGAGAGAGAGAGAGAGAGAGAGAGAGAGAGAGAGAGAGAGAGAGAGAGAGAGAGAGATTTACATAGATAATAAGAGCACAGACTTTATCGTCCGGTAGGTGGTTTGTCCCTAAACTTAAGTGAAACTACATCTCAAATGGCCTCCAAGACTGCACTTCTGCCTTAGCGGGTATTAATTAAGGTGGAGGAAGTAGCGATTGTGTTTGTTTTTAATTAAATGAATCAGTTGTGTAGCACTGAACCACTGAAGTTGAGAGTTTATTCCGTTCTCGCGCTACAACGTTGTTAAAGAAAAATTGGTGGTCTGAATATGTTTTTTACCTTTAATATTTATGCACACGGAACCAGTTCATGATGCCAGCACGCAGCTCCTCGGGGATGACCTGGGAGCGGAGGAACCCGATGGCGGGGAAGTACATGCCCACGGCCACCTCCAGTATGAGGAAGGACAGGAAGGACAGGTAGAGGTGTGTCCCTCCCGTGGAGTAGACGCAGATAGACATGGCGAGTAGCTTGCGCCCGATTCGGCATCTGTTTAATTAACTGCTTGGCACCACCCTTTAAGCTACTGGCATTAAACTTACTCACCTAAAGGGAGGGCTCATAAAGTCTACCTATTAAGCATCCTTCTGCTAATCACCTTCCAAACTAATTTTAAGGTGGTATAAGTCTTCTGATATGAAACTTCCCACCAAATGTACTGAGATCCCCAGTATAACAGAAACTAATTGGTGATTCCCAGCCCAACCTCAGGTCCAATTTCAAGCGACGACCGGGCAGAGGTAGAGACTGAGGGAGATGTTGCCAAATGTTGCCAACGAAACGGAAGCCGACGAATTATAATTACTATTCATCCGCCCCCATTTCGTAGGCAACATGATTAATCATCTACCACCTATGATGCATTGAATCATTTCTTAACTTTTATCTCTTTTCTATGAGGCGTTTAGTGGAAAACTGGCGACCAAACTAATTAAAGCGTTGTTCTGTTATTGGCGGCATGTGGCGGCTGAATTCTTGCTGCATCGTGTGGCGAAGAAACTTAAAGAAAAAGCTATACCTATAAATGGGTGATTCGAAGGCCTAAAGTTGCGTATTTTTTTCTGTCCATCTCAGATGGCGTGGGGCGTGTAGAGTGTGGCGGTTGTTTTAAAACGATTTGCTCAAAGCTATAAATATGGTAGGTCGCCCCATCCAAGAATGTTTTGTCCCGTTTACAAACAAATAAAACATCAATTGATCCATTAGTGCTTCCATGTAATTGGTTAAACGTCACTGAATCCTTGCTCGTATAATATGGAATGCCCATCGGCTGGCATGACTATTTGTCTCCCTTGCCTTGCAAATAATGCCCAAAGGGAGCAAGGTTACTTTACGTGCATCGGCCTTACGAAACTCCCTTTAACTGATCCTTGCGGTAGGACCCTTGAAGACACACTAAGGGAAAGTTTTGAGCATACGGCCACTTGTCCTTAACACACTGTACGGTTTTGAGTTTCACACCACATACTTTATAATCAAACCTCCTATTTATTGTTCCAACATGAAAAACTTGGCGCTAATCGCTGCTTCTAAAAAGGATAAAAGTAAACAGTGGCCAAAAGAGAGGTCAATTTCAGATGGAGAGGTGTCCTGATACTCTCCCTTTTAAAAGAAGTCAAGTCATAGGCAGGAGGAAATACAGATAAAGGAAGGCTGTTCCAGAGCTTACCAGCGAGGGGATGAAAGACTGAAAACGCTGGTTAACTCTAGCATAAGGGGTTTGGACAGTATAGGGATGAGCTAGAGTAGATACTCGAATGCAGCGGGGCCGCGGGAGGGGTGAAGGCATGCAGTTAGCAAGTTCAGAAGAGCAGTCGGCATGAAAATATCGATAGAAGATAGAAAGAGATTCAACATTGCGGCGGAATTTAAGAGGTAGAAAATTGCTAGTAAGAAGAGGAGAATTGATGAGACGAAGAGCCTTTGACTCCACTCAGTCTAGTAAAGCTGTGTGTGTGGAGCCCCCACCCACAGGTGGGATATATACTCCATTCGAGGGCGGACAAGGCCCCTGTATATGGATAGCAACTGTGCCGGGGAGAAGAACTGGCGGAGACGATACAGAACGCCCAACCTCGAGGAAGCTGATTTAGTAAGAGAAGAGATGTGAAGTTTCCAGTTAAGATTTTGAGTTAAGGATAGACCGAGAATATTTAGTGTAGAAGAAGGTGACAGCTGGATGTTGTCGAAGAATAGGGGATAGGTGTTTGGAAGATTGTGTCGAGTTGATAGGTGGAGATATTGATTTTTGAGGCATTAAAGCACACCAGGTTCCTTTTGCCCCAATCGGAAATAAGAACAAGATCTGAGGTCAACCGTTCTGCAGTCCCCAGTCTGGAATCACGTAATTCCTGTGGGGAGGATTTGTTGTTATATGATGTTGAGTAATGCAGAATAGAGTCATCAGCATAGGAGTGGATAAGACAGTTTGTTATTGAAAGAAAATCATCAATGAACAACAGAAAGAGAGTGGGAGATACGACAGAGCCCTGCGGGACACCACTGTTGATAGGTTGAGGGGTAGAACAGTGACCGTCTACCAGAACATAGATAGAACGGCCGGAAAGGAAATTGGAGATGAAAGTACAGAGAGAGGGATAGAAATCGTAAGAGGGGAGTTTAGAAAGCAAAGACTAGTGCCAGACCTTGTCGAATACTTTCGAAATGTCTAGCGCAAGATTGAAAGTTTCACCGAAACAGCTAAGAGAGGGTGACCAAGAGTCAGTTAGGAAACCAAGAAGATCAACAGTAACACGCCCCTTGCGGAACCCATACTGGTGATCAGATAGGTCAGAGGTGGGTAGATGCCTATGAATCTTTCGGTTATGAATCTTTCGGATTCAAAAGCTTTAGAAAGCCATGAAAGTAAAGCTATAGAACGGTAGTTTGAGGGATTATAACGGTCACTCTTCTTAGGCACAGGCTGTATGTAGGCGTACTTCCAGCAGAAGGGAAAGGTAGATGTTGACAGGCAGAGGCGAAAGAGTTTTACCAGGCAGGGTGTCAGCACGGAAGTACAGTTTTTAAGGACAATAGGAGGCACTCCATCAGGCCCATGAGCCTTCTGAGAGTTGAGGCCAGAGAGGGCATAGAAAACATCATTCTTAAGAATCTTAATAACAGGCATAAAGGAGTCAGAGGGGGGATGAGTAGGAGGAATATGCCCATAATCGTCCAGAGTGGAGTTTTTAGCGAAAGTTGGAGAAAAAAGTTCAGCTTTAGGGATAGATGAGACGGCTGTGCTGCCGTCAGGGTTAAGGAGAGGAGGGAAAGATGAAGAAGTGAAACTGGAGGAGATACCTGTCTTTATTAAAGAGTATCTCGACTTGGAGTCGTAGGGTGGACGAGGCGACGCGCCCCCCGGCGTAGGCTCCCATTGATTGATTGACTGATCTCATCTATCAGACCAAGCTGAGATTTTATACAAATCTTCATGGAGGTTTTGCCTATCTTTGTCTAACAGAGAGAGAGAGAGAGAGAGAGAGAGAGAGGTTCTTGTGTTCCAGGTGTTGGTTGGCACAATGTTGGGCGCGTGTCTAATACTAAGGGCAGCATACACGAGCACCCTCACGTCGCACTTGGTGGTTCAGGAAAGGTCTACGGCCATAAACAGTCTGGAGGATATGGTGCAGCGGGAGAACAAGGAAGGGTGGCAGTGGGGGACGAAGTCTTTCAGCGGAGCCTTTAACAGTCTGTTGAGCACCAGCAACAACCCAGCTTTCCAGGTTGTCAAGCAGGATATGCAGGTAACGGATTTATACCTCACTGCTGTAGCGGTTAACAATTTGTTTGTCCTTGAACATTTCAGCCTGGGATTTCCCCTACATCCTTGTGCCATTGCCCATTTTTGCTGGATTCAGCCAACGTGGTTCAGGGACATAAGTCGCCATCGTGTGATCTGCACCAGCTTTTGTACTTCTCCAGATCGTGGATTCCGAGGAAGGCATCAAGAGAGTGCTGGCAGGCAGATTTTCTTACATTCGTAACTACTACATCATGCGAATCCTCATGGAGACTATCCACCACGGAGAGAAGGGCGACAACCCGTTCCACATCAGCTCCACAAAATACCCGCTCTTTGCAGGCAACACCTGGGCCTTTCGGTGAGAACTCCCTCGCGGTGTTGATTTGTTTGCTGAAAGGAAAGGATTAAGGAAAAAGGACTCAATAGATACGTTAATGGATTATATTTAACTCATTAAAGTGGAGAGCATCAAAATATTAAGGCTCCTGTGTGTGTGTGTGTGTGTTGTGTGTGTGTGTGTGTGTGTGTGTGTGTGTGTGTGTGTGTGTGTGTGTGTGTGTGTGTGTGTTCGAACGTATCTACATCTTTTCTACAACCAGAATGGTCTACAGACTCCAACAGCAAATTCTATTACACCAAAGAAAATTTTCGATGTTCTTGTTATACAGGCAAAACAGATGGATAGTACTTTAGCAATCGACAGAAAATAGTGAATACACCAGTATGTATATTATTTCCCCATTGACCATAATTTAAGGTTACGTAAGTTTTTGATGAAATATTTAGTCATTGAAATAATTATGAGCGGGGTTTAAAATCTAGAGTTCATATGAGGACGTTGCAGTAGTTTCGACTAAACATTTATCAATAATAGACAAGCAATGAATTTTCATGTACATACCTCGCATCAGTATCCTTTTATTTAACCGGAGCTGTAGCCTTGCGTACCTTACTCCACGCACACTAAAGACAAGTGCACGAAGGCAACAGCAAAAAGCAGTGCCACAATATCCTTACACCCACTCCAGTCCTGTCTGGTCCCCAAATGCAGAGAGTTTTAATAACATGCATAGTGAAGTCAGAGGGGGAAGTAGAGGAAGAGGGAGAGTAGGAGGAATATGCCCTGAATCGTCCAGAGTGCAATTATCAGAAAGAAAAGACAGCGTTCAGCACTAGAGACAGAGCTGAGTTGCCATCAGGATTAAGGAGAGATCGGAATGTCGAAGAGGTAATTTATTTTAAAATTCATTTTAGCTAGATGCCTCTCTCTCTCTCTCTCTCTCTCTCTCTCTCTCTCTCTCTCTCTCTCTCTCTCTCTCTCTATATATATATATATATATATATATATATATATATATATATATATATATATATATATATATATATATATATATATATATATATATATATATATATATATATATATATATATATATATATATATATATATATATATATATATATATATATATATATATATATATATATATATATATATATATATATATATATATATATATATATATATATATATATATATATATATATATATATATCTGTATGTATGTATGTATGTGTCTGTCCGTCTGTCTGTCTGTCTTTTTTTTTTTTACAACAAAGGAGACAGCTCAAGGGCACAAAAAAAGGCCCGCTACTCGCTGCTCATAAAAAGAATCCAAGGAGGTGGCCGAAAGAGGGGTCAATTTCGGGAGGAGAGGTGTCCTGATACCCTCCTCTTGAAAGAGTTCAAGTCGTAGGCAGGAGGAAATACAGATGAAGGAAGATTGTTCCAGAGTTTACCAGCGTGAGTGATGAAAGAGAGAAGATGCTGGTTAACTCGTACGTAAGGGGTTTGGACAGTAAAGGGATGAGCATGAGAAGAAAGTCGTGTGCATCGTGGCCGCGGGAGGGGGGGAGGCAAGCAGTTAGCAAGTTCAGAAGAGCAGTCAGCGTGAAAATAACGATAGAAGATAGAAAGAGAGGCAACATCGCGACGGAATTTAAGAGGTAGAAGACTATCAGTAAGAGGAGGAGAACTGATGAGACGAGGAGCCTTAGACTCCACTCTGTCCAATACAGCCGTGTGAGTGGAGCCCCACCACACGTGAGATGAATACTCCATACGAGGGCGGACAAGGCCCCTGTATATGGATAGCAACTGTGCGGGGGAGAAGAACTGGCGGAAACGATACAGAACGCCCAACCTCGAGGAAGCTGATTTAGTGAGAGAGGAGCTGTGAAGTTTCCAGGTAAGATTTTGAGTTAAGGATTGACCGAGGATGTTTAGTGTTGAAGATGGTGACAGTTGAGTGTTGTCGAAGAATAGGGAATAGGTGTTTGGAAGATTGTGTCGAGTTGATAGGTGGAGAAATTGGGTTTTGGAGGGATTGAAGGACACAAGGTTTCTTTTACCCCAATCGGAAATGATAGTAAGGTTAAGCGTTCTGCAGCCTCCAGCCTTGAGTCATGTAATTCCTGTTGAGAAGGTCTTCTGTTGAAAGAAGTTGAATAATGCAGAGTGGAGTCATCAGCGTATGAGTGGATAGCACAGTTTGTTATGGAAAGATCATTGATGAATAATAGGAAGACAGTGGGTGATAGTTCAGAGCCCTGTGGAACACCACTGTTGATATTTTTAGGGGAAGAGCAGTGACCGTCTACCACAGCAGAGATAGAACGGCCGGAAAGGAAACTGGAGATAAAGGAACAGAGAGAGGGATAGAATCCGAAAGAGGGCAGTTTAGAAAGCAAAGACTTGTGCCAGACTCTATCGAAGGCTTTCGATATGTCTAGCGCAAGTGAGAAAGTTTCACCGAAACGGCTAAGAGAGGATGACCAAGAATCAGTTAAGAGAGCAAGAAGATCGCCAGTAGAACGCCCCTTACGGAACCCATACTGGCGATCAGATAGAAGGTTAGAAGTGGAAAGGTGCTTTGGAATCTTGCGGTTAAGGATTGATTCAAAAGCTTTAGATAGACAGGAAAGTAAAGCTAAAGGGCGGTAGTTTGAGGGATTGGAACGGTCACCCTTCCTAGGCACAGGCTGTACGAAGGCGTACTTCCAGCAGGAAGGAAAGGTGGATGTTGATAGGCAAAGACGAAAGAGTTTGACCAGGCAAGGTGTCAGCACGGAAGCACAGTTTTTAAGGACAATAGGAGGCACTCCATCAGGTCCATAAGCCTTCTGAGAGTTGAGGCCATAGAGGGCATAGAAAACATAATTTTTAAGAATCTTAATAACAGGCATGAAGTAGTCAGAGGGGGGATGAGTAGGAGGAATATGTCCAGAATCGTCCAGAGTGGAGTTGTTACAGAAAGTTTGAGTGAAGAGTTCAGTCTTAGAGATAGATGAGACGGCAGTGCTGCCGTCAGGGTTAAGAAGAGGCAGGAAAGAGGAAGAAGTGAAGTTGGAGGAGATATTTTTGGCTAAGTGCCAGAAGTCTCTGGAAGAATTAGAGAAAGCAAGGTGTTGACATTTGCTATGGATAAAGGAGTTTTTGGTAAGTCGAAGAATAGATTTGGCACGATTCAGGGCGGAAATATAAAGATCATGGATAGCGAGAGTTCGAAGGCTCTGGTACCTTTTGTGAGCTGCCTCTCTATCTTTGACATCACGAGAACAAGCGTGATTAAACCAAGGCTTTTTAGCATGGGGAGTAGAGAAAGTACGCGGAATGCATGCCTCCATTCCAGAGACAATCACCTCTGTGATGCGCTGGGCACACACAGAGGGGTCTCTCTCCTGGAAGCAGTAATCATTCCACGGGAAGTCGGAAAAGTACATCCTCAAGTCGTCCCACCGAGCTGAAGCAAAACGCCAGAAGCATCGCCTCTTCGATGGGTCCAGAGGATGTACAGGAGCGATAGGATAAGATACAGAAATAAGGTTGTGATCGGAGGAGCCCAACGGAGAGAACAGTTTGACAGAGTAAGCAGAAGGGTTAGAGGTAAGGAAGAGGTCTAGTATGTTGGGCCGGTCTCCAAGACGGTCGGGAATGCGTGTAGGGTGCTGAACCAACTGCTCTAGATCGTTGAGGAGAGCAATGTTGTAGGTTTTTTCACCAGGCTGGTCAGTGAAAGAGGATGAAAGCCAAAGCTGGTGGTGAACATTAAAATCTGCTAGGATGGAGATTTCAGTGAAGGGAGAGTGGGTCAAGATGTGATCCACTTTAGAGTTCAAATTGTCAAAGTATTTTACATAGTTAGTAGAGTTAGGTGAGAAATAAACAGCACAGCTGTATTTAGTAATAGAATGACAATGAAGTCTTAGCCAGATGGTGAAAAATTCAGAAGGGTCAAGATCGTGGGCACGAGAACAAGTGATGTCGTTGCGCACGTAGACGCAACATCCAGCTTTGGACTAAAATTTAGGATAGAGATAGTAGGAGGGAACAGAGTAGAGAGTGCTGTCAGTACCCTCAGAAACCTGTGTTTCGGTGAGGAAAAGAAGGTGAGGTTTAGAGGAGGTGAGATGGTGTTCTACAGAATGAAAATTAGAACGAAGACCGTGAATGTTAAAGAAATTGATAAGAAAGAGGTTCGAGGAGTTATCAAGACACCTCTCAGGTTGGCAGCCAGAAGAGGAGTCCTTCCTGGGGGAATCTGTGGTCCCTCCCCCAGGCGGGGACTCCGAGGCTCTGTTATGGTACGCAATTTTGAATTTTGAATTTTGGGAAAAGGTGTGTGTGTTGTGTGAATGTAGTGTGGTGTGGATAGAGAGAGGATCTGTCTTTAGAGAGTATGCTGAACTACTCTCTGATGTTGATGAGACAATAGGGAAACGGTTAGTGAGGACATGGGAAGGGTCTTTGGAGGGCTTCAGCACCCTCCTCGCTTCCTATATATACCTCACCAGGAGTGGCTTGCGCTTGTTCGGTAGGTGTCCTTCTACCTACTCCAGCCATCTACCTATCTATCTATCTGTATATTTCTATCAATCTGTCTATCTATCTCTACAGACTATCTATCTATTTTACTGGTGCTTGCGGCCTTGTGTTTTTCAAGGATTTATTTCGGCAGTCTTCATTGCGTACTACCTAAACCCCAGGCCCGGGACGCCCTTCATTCGTTCATTCGACGACGCCATATCTCGCCTCCTCGACGCTGGCCTGGTGGCTCACTGGATGGACGACGTCATCAACACTCATCTGGCGAAGGAGCGGCGACGGAAGACGAGTGCGGCACACCCTGAGCATCAGCTGGATTCGGCAGCGGTATAGTCTTCTACCTGTTTAACTTTACTGAGAACGAATACTGCTTTTAATATTATATTGTGAGTGCATTTCTTAAACATGGCATAATTAAACTCATCTCGCAAATGTTTATTATGCCAATTGGATTATTTACATACAAGGACACGCAAGGCTTTAAGGAGACTAGAAGAGGCCAGTCATCATTCATACGGCACCTCCTGAGAATCAATAATAGTCACCATCTTTCCTACCCGTCCGTAGATCCACCCAATACTTTATTCACTATATATCACCAACTGAAAAGTTCTAACATGTTTGCTTTATCGATACAGTTTTTTGTTGTTGTACTCTTCCACTGCTCTATGCATTATCGATACATTTTGTTGTTGTTTTACTCTACCACTGCTCTAATGGTTGTTTTGTCTCTCCTGAACCAGAATGTATCCAATTTGTAAAAATTAATACGAGTCTAGAATGTTATTTTTAGAGATTGGTAGCTGGTTTTGTCAACATCACCTTTGTTAGTCTTTTCCGTACCCGTTAAAGGGATTACATAATCACTTCGTGAGGACACATCGTCGGCCCTTTTCGTCGACGACATGACGCTTCGGTTTCCGGCGTCACGTATGTCAACCGCTAAACGCCTATTACATCACGCCATGGACAGGTTATTTCTTTGGGCAAAGGAGCATGGCTTTCGATTTTCACCAGCCAAGTGTGTTGTTTTTCAGTTTTGTCGTTTGAAGGGTCATCACCCAGACTCTGGCCTTATACTGTGCAGCTCTCGTCGCCACACAAGTATTTAGGGATGCTATTTGACAAGCGACTAATATGGCTCCTTCACGTACAAGATTTGAAAACAAAGTGCATGAGATCGCTCGATCTTTTCAGAGTATTTTAGGCACTTTTTGGAGCGCAGACCGCTCTGTCCTCTTACGCCTGTACCAAGTACCGATTAGCCCCAGGTTGGCTGATGTCTGCGAAGTATATTCATCCGCCACGCCAGCTCGCCTCCGCGCACTTGATGATGTCCATCATGCTGGACCACCCGGCAGCAGGTGCCATTAGGTTGTCTCCGATTCCAATCCTTTTGGTAGACGCTGGAGTATCATTCTTAGACCTGCGTCGAGATGGCTTACTTGTGAAGTAGTGGTAAAGAGTACACTACCAAACCAATGACCAAACTTTCACAGTTGCCATAGACATCAGATTAGACTTTGACCACGTCTCTGCGCGTGGCAATGAAGAGGGTGATGATGTGGCGCGGGCCGCCGGCTCACACCCTCCCTTTGCTCGCCCCTCTACAGGGACTTGTATACCCCACCGTGCGGCCAACACTCCAGAGTGTGTAGCAAGGCAGGTGGGAAGACCTGCCTGCCACAACCAAGTTGGGAGAGATCACGACCAGGGCTGTTCACCCTTGGTCGTAATCCCACATTAGGTGTCGTAAGAAGGAGACAGTTTTTCCCTCCTAGGACGGGCCACACTCGCTACACACATGGCTTCCTCATGTCCCGGGGAGTTTCGCCATACTGTGATGACTGTTTGGGACCTCTGACTGCTTGGCACTTGCTGGTCCAGTGCCCAGTCTAGGCTGCCTGCGAGAGCAGTGACTCTCCCGGTGTGGAGGAGGAGACGGGAGTTTCTCTCCCTGGTGCTGGAGGAGAAAGCATCCTCCCCGGGACATGCTTATTTTTTACAGCAAGGGAGACAGCCCAAGGGCAATAAAACATAAAAAAAGCAACAAAAAAGTCCACTTGGCGCTGCTCCAACAAGACGAGACAGAGTAGGAGGCCAAAAGAGAGGCCAATTTCGGGAGAAAAGGTGTCTTGACACTCCTCTCTTGAAAGAGATCAAGTCATAGGCAGAAGGAAATACAGATAAAGGAAGGCTGTTCCAGAGTTTACCAGCAGAAGGA
The DNA here is from genome assembly GCF_024679095.1 of Eriocheir sinensis. Classification (NCBI taxonomy): domain Eukaryota; kingdom Metazoa; phylum Arthropoda; class Malacostraca; order Decapoda; family Varunidae; genus Eriocheir; species Eriocheir sinensis. Next base: position 5,710,973 of record NC_066528.1, read on the forward strand.
ATAAAAGAATGAAGTTGCTGATTAACTCTTGCATAAGGGACTTGGACAGTACAGAGATGAGCTAGAGTAGAAAGTAGCGTGCAGCGGTGCCACGGGAGGGGGGGAGGCATGCACTTAGCAAGTTCAGAAGAGCAGTCAGCGTGAAAATATCGGTAGAAGATAGAAAAAGATGCAACATTGCGGCGGAATTTAAGAGGTAGGAGACTGCCAGTAAGAGGAGAGTTGATGAGACGAAGAGTCTTAGACTCCTCTCTGTCCAAAAGGGTTGTGTATGCCCCCAAACCGCCCCCCCCCCCCCCCCCACACACACACACGTGAGATACATACTCCATACGAGGGTGAACAAGGTCCCTATATATGGACAACATCTGTGCTGGCGAAAAGAACTGGCGGAGACGATACAGAACGCCCAACCTCGAGGAACCTGATTTAGTAAGAGAGGAGATGTGAAGTTTCCAGTTAAGATTTTGAGTTAATGATAGACCGAGGATGTTTAGTGTTGAAGAAGGTGACAGGTGAGTGTTGTCGAAGAATAGGGGATAGGTGTTTGGGAGATTGTGTTTAGTTGATAGGTGGAGAAATTGGGTTTTTGAGGCGTTGAAGGACACCAGATTCTTCCTACCCCAATCAGAAATGATAGTAAGGTCTGAGGTTAAGCGTTCTGCAGCCTCCAGTCTGGAGTCTTGTAATTCCTGTTGGGAGGGTCTTCTGTTGAAAGAAGTTGAATAATGCAGAGTAGAGTCATCCGCGTACGTCATCAGTGTCCTACATATGTAGGCCGTTTTTTATAGGTTAGTGTAACCTAATATTCCATGTATTATCACTTATTTCATGTTATTAATTTTGTAGCCACAATTTTATACGTGTTATTTTAGTCGGTTTTTAAACAGTTTCTCTGGCTCCGTATGACCATGTTGGTTGTGGTGCCATGGTGGAGCACCCAATTCAAACGGTAAAAGACTTTCGTTAATCCTCTTAATTAATCCATTTGATTGCTTCAGTTACATTGTACAGCACCACGCAGTCTACACCGTTTATATATTTAAGCATTTTTCAATTGACTGATGATTCCTGATATTTACTTAACCATTATCCCGAATATTTCCGTTGTAGGAAGGTTCTGGCGGCAACGTGGTCCTCGGGCTGCTTCACCTTCAGGCAACGTTCCACATCCTATGGATCGGCATGGTGGCAGCAACGTTTGCTCTTCTGGCCGAACTCACTTTGCATCTCTATCTGAAACTGTCGTCGTCGTCCAGTACTCGTGATTAGAAAGCTGTCAATTAATGTTCAAACACTGTAGTCTGCCTTCCTTTGTGATCCCTCAGTATTGTTCCAGTGGTCGCAACAAGAAATTTGAGAGGTATCGTTCCTTATTGCAGTAACCTTTGTTTTTTTATTACATCCTCCATGCTGACTGAGGAAACTATCGTGGCGGTAGCCAACCCTTCAACAGAAATGCACTGATAGCCCGCGATAAGTTTAATGATTCATAATTGAATATTTAAGCAATGTCTTCAAATATGTGTTTCACATTTAGAAAACTACTGACATAAATCAACGAACGTTTTCGAACAGTGACCGTCTAGGCCGCTAATTACAGGTAAGGAAGGCGAGGGAGAGAAGTGGAGGTAAACCAAGTGGGGAAAAGAAACGTTAAAAACTGGACCATAACATAAAAAGAGGTTCGCCAGACTCAATGAAGGTGTTAGGAAACCTTAACGCTAAAAATAGAACAAGACTTTTTCGAACCAAAACTGAAATAGATAAAGAAACTCCAGATAATAGAAATTCATTGCCCCAAGCTTGCTGAAACACCTGCCAGGTAAGGAGTGGAATCATCCACCACGGTGAACATTATGGAATGACAGATTGCATATTGATAACAAACATACATTACAGTGTAAATTATTACATTGAAGAGTTGCATACGAAAGAAAAAGGCAATGGATCAGTTCAGGAAAACGTTATCAAGACGAAATTAATATATATCTATATCTATATCTATATCTATCTATCTATCTATCTATCTATCTATCTATCTATCTATCTATCTATCTATCTATATATATATATATATATATATATATATATATATATATATATATATATATATATATATATATATATATATATTTTTTTTTTTTTTTACAACAAAGGAGGCAGCTCAAGGGCACACACAAAAAAGAAAACAATAATAAAAAAAGGCCGCTACTCGCTGCTCCTAAAAAAGAAACAAAAGAGGTGGCCGAAAGGAAGATCAAATACGGGAGGAGAGGTGTCCTGATACCCTCCTCTTGAAAGAGTTCAAGTCGTAGGCAGGAGGAAATACAGATGAAGGAAGATTGTTCCAGAGTTTACCAGCGTGAGGGATGAAAGAGTGAAGATGCTGGTTGACTCTTGCATAAGGGGTTTGGACAGTATAGGGATGAGCATGAGTAAAAAGTCGTGTGCAGCGGGGCCGCGGGAGGGGGGGAGGCATGCAGTTACCAAGATCAGAAGAGCAGTCAGCATGAAAATATCGATAGAAGTTAGAAAGAGCGGCAACATGGCGGCGGAATTTGAGAGGTAGAAGACTATCAGTATGAGGAGGAGAGCTGATGAGACGAAGAGCCTTTGACTCCACTCTGTCAAGGAGAGCTGTGTGAGTGGACCCCCCCACACATGAGATGCATACTCCATACGAGGGCGGACAAGGCTCCTGTAAATGGATAGCAACTGTGCGGGGGAGAAGAACTGGCGGAGACGGTACAAAACGCCCAGCCTAGAGAAAGCTGATTTAGTAAGAGATAAGATATGAAGTTTCCAGTTGAGATTTTGAGTTAAGGGTAGACCGAGAATGTTTAGTGTTGAAGAAGGTGATAGCTGGGTGTTGTCAAAGGATAGGGGATAGTTGTTTGGAAGATTGTGTCGAGTGGATAGGTGGAGAAACTGTGTTTTTGAGGCGTTGAAGGACACCAGGTTCCTCTTGCCCCAATCGGAAATAATAGTAAGGTCTGAGGTTAAGCGTTCTGTTGCCTCCAGCCTTGAATCGTTAAGTTCCTGTGGAGTGGGTCTTCTATTAAAAGAAGTTGAGTAATGCAGAGTGGAGTCATCGGCGTAAGAATGGATAGGACAGTTAATTTTGGAAAGAAGATCATCAGTGAACAACAGAAAGAGAGTGGGACAGAACCCTGTGGGACACCACTGTTAATAGGTTTAGGGGAAAAACAGTGACATTCCGCCACAGCAGAAATAGAACGGTCAGAAAGGAAAGTGGAGATAAAGGTACAGAGAGAAGGATAGAAAACGTAGGAGCGTAGTTTGGAAAGCAAAGATTTGTGCCAGACCCTATCAGAAGCTTTTGATATGACCAGCGCAATAGCAAAGGTTTCACTGAAACGGCTAAGAGAGGATGACCAAGAGTCAGTTAGGAAGGCAAGGAGATCACCAGTAGAATGCCCCTTGCGGAACCCATACTGGTGATCAGATAGAAGGTTAGAAGTGGAAAGGTGCTTTTGAATCTTCCGGTTAAGGATTTATTCAAAAGCTTTAGATAGACAGGAAAGTAAAGCTATAGGGCGGTAGTTTGAGGAATTGGAACGGTCACCCTTCTTAGGCACAGGCTGTACAAAGGCATACTTCCAGCAGGAAGGAAAGGTAGATGTTGATAGGCAGAGACGAAAGAGTTTGACCAGGCAGGGTGTCAGCACGGAAGCACAGTTTTTAAGGACAATAGGAGGCACTCCATCAGGTCCATAAGCCTTCTGAGAGTTGAGGCTAGAGAGGGCATAGAAAACATCATTTGGAAGAATCTTTATAACAGGCATAAAGGAGTCAGAGGGGGGATGAGTAGGAGGAATATGCCCAGAATCGTCCAGAGTGGAGTTTTTAGAAAAGTTTGAGAGAAGAGTTCAGCCTTAGAGATAGATGAGACGGCAGTGTTGCCGTCAGGACTGAGGAGTGGAGGGAAAGATGAAGAAGTGAAGTTGGAGGAGATGTTTTTGGCTAGATGCCAGAAGTCACGGGAAGAGTTAGAGGAAGCAAGGTTTTGGCATTTTCTATTAATGAAAGAATTTTTGGTTAGTCGGAGAATAGATTTGGCACGATTTCGGGCATAAGGGGTTTAGACAGTATAGGGATGAGCATGAGTAGAAAGTCGAGTGCAGCGGGGCCACGGGAGGGGGGGAGGCATGCAGTTAGCAAGTTCAGAAGAGCAATCAGCGTGGAAATATCGATAGAAGATAGAAAGAGAGGCAACATTGCGGCGGAATTTAAGAGGTAGAAGACTATCAGTATGAGGAGGAGAGCTGATGAGACGAAGAGCCTTAGCCTCCACTCTGTCCAGAAGAGCTGTGTGAGTGGAGCCCCCCCCACACATGAGATGCATACTCCATACGAGGGCGGACAAGGCCCCTGTATATGGACAGCAACTGTGCAGGGGAGAAGAACTGGCGGAGACGGTACAGAACGCCCAGCCTCGAGGAAGCTGATTTAGTAAGAGATGAGATATGAAGTTTCCAGTTGAGATTTTGAGTTAAGGATAGACCGAGGATGTTTAGTGTTGAGGAAGGTGATAGCTGGGTGTTGTCAAAGAATAGGGGATAGTTGTTTGGAAGATTGTGTCGAGTGGATAGGTGGAGAAACTGTGTTTTTGAGGCGTTGAAGGACACCAGGTTCTTCTTGCCCCAATCGGAACTAATAGTAAGGCCTGAGGTTAAGCGTTCTGCAGCCTCCAGCCTTGAGTCGTTAAGTTCCTGAAGGGTGGGTCTTCTATTAAAAGAAGTTGAATAATGCAGAGTGGAATCATCGGCGTAGGAATGGATAGGAAAGTTCGTTTTGGAAAGAAGATCATCAATGAACAACAGAAAAAGAGTGGGAGATAGGACAGAACCCTGTGGGACACCACTGTTAATAGATTTAGGGGAAGAACAGTGACCGTCTACCACGGCAGAAATAGAACGGTCAGAAAGGAAACTGGAGATAAAGGTACAGAGAGAAGGATAGAAACCGTAGGAGTGTAGTTTAGAAAGCAAAGATTTGTGCCAGACCCTATCAAAAGCTTTTGATATGTCCAGCGCAATAGCAAAAGTTTCACCGAAACGGCTAAGAGAGGATGACCAAGAGTCAGTTAAGAAGGCTAGGAGATCACCAGTAGAACGCCCTGTGCGGAACACATACTGGCGATCAGATAGAAGGTCAGAAGTGGAAAGGTGCTTTTGAATCTTCCGGTTAAGGATTGATTCAAAAGCTTTAGATAGACAAGAAAGTAAAGCAATAGGACGGTAGTTTGAGGGATTGGAGCGGTCACCCTTCTTAGGTATAGGCTGTATGAAGGCATACTTCCAGCAAGAAGGAAAGGTAGATGTTGACAGGCAGAGGCGAAAGAGTTTGACCAGGCAGGGTGACAGCACGGAGGCACAGTGTTTAAGGACAATAGGAGGCACTCCATCAGGTCCACAAGCCTTCGGAGGATTGAGGCCAGAGAGGCATAGAAAACATCATTTTGAAGAATCTTTATAACAGGCATAAAGGAGTCAGAGGGGGGATGAGTAGGAGGAATATGCCCAGAATCGTCCAGAGTGGAGTTTTTGGAAAAAGTTTGAGAGAAGAGTTCAGCCTTAGAGATAGATGAGACGGCAGTGTTGCCGTCAGGACTGAGAAGTGGAGGGAAAGATGAAGAAGTGAAGTTGGAGGAGATGTTTTTGGCTAGATGCCAGAAGTCACGGGAAGAGTTAGAGAAAGCAAGGTTTTGACATTTTCTATTAATGAAAGAATTTTTGGTTAGTCGGAGAATAGATTTGGCACGATTTCGGGCAGAAATGTAAAGTTCATAATTAGCATTAGTTTGAAGGCTCTGGTACCTTTTGTGAGCTACCTCTCTATCATTGACAGCACGAGAACAAGCATGATTAAACCAAGGCTTTTTAGCGTGAGGAGTAGAGAAAGAACGAGGAATGTATGCCTCCATTCCAGAGACAATCACCTCTGTGATGCGCTGAGCACACACAGGGGTCTCTATCCTGGAAGCAATAATCATTCCACGGGAAATCGGAAAAGTACATCCTCAGGTCGTCCCACCGAGCTGAAGCAAAATGCCAGAAGCATCGCCTCTTCGGTGGGTCCAGAGGGATGTACAGGAGCGATAGGACAGGATGCAGAAATAAGATTGTGATCGGAGGAGCCCAACGGAGAGAACAGTTTGACAGAATAAGCAGAAGGGTTTGAGGTAAGGAAGAGGTTTAGAAAGTTGGGCCGATCTCCAAGACGGTCGGGAATACGTGTAGGGTGCTGGACCAACTGCTCTAGGTCGTTGAGGATAGCAAAGTTGTAGGCTTGTTCACCAGGATGGTCAGTGAAAGAGGATGAAAGCCAAAGCTGGTGGTGAACATTGAAATCTCCTAGGATGGAGATTTCAGCGAAGGGAGAGAAGATGTGCTCCACTTTAGAATTCAAATAATCAAAGAATTTTACATAGTTGGTAGAGTTAGGTGAGAGATAAACAGCACAGATGTATTTAGTAATAGAATGACAGTGAAGTCTTAACCAGATGGTGGAAAATTCAGAATAGTCAAGGTCGTGGGCACGAGAGCAAGTGATGTCGTTGCGCACGTAGGCGCAACATCCAGCTTTGGATTGAAATTTAGGATAGAGATAGTAGGAGGGAACAGAGTAGAGATTGCTGTCAGTAGCCTCAGAAACCTGTGTTTCGGTAAGGAAGAGAAGGTGAGGTTTAGAGGAGGAGAGATGATGTTCCACAGTATGAAAATTAGAGCGAAGACCGCGAATGTTGCAGAAATTGAGAAGAAAGAGGTTCGAGGAGTTATCAAGACACCTCTCGGGTCGGCAGCCAGAAGGGGAGTCCTCCCTGGGGGAATTTGTGGTCCCTCCCCCAGTCGGGGACTCCGAGGCTTGGTGTATGTGCGCCATTTTGAAATTTTAATTTTGGGAAAAGGTGTATATGTTGTATGAATGCAGTGTGGTGTGGATAAAGAGAGGATCTGTCTTTAGAGAGCATGCTGAACTACTCTCCGGTGTTGGTGAGACAATAGGGAAACGGTTAGTGAGGACATGGGAAGGGTCTTTGGAGGGCTTCAGCTCCCTTCTCACCTCCCATATATACCTCACCGGGAGTGGCTTGCGCCCGCTCGGTAGGTGTCTTCCTACCTACTCCAGCCAAGGACATTAGATGAGTGTTTCCTGTTGTTGTTCACTCATTTAGGACAGGAGATAAGTATTTCCTGTCGCTGTTCACTCATAGATTCATTGTCGCTATTGGAACCCGGTGGAGAAAGAAAAACAAAAGTATGTGTGATATTCATGTAACAAGTGATTCTGTAGTTTGTGTTCGGTCTGTGACTCAGGCCAAGAGTAGAATAAAAGAATGATAAAAGGCTGCCACTCGCTGGCCCGATAAAAGTAAATTCAGAAAGATAATTTGGTAAAAGAGATAAGCCCTTGTTTTTAAATGCCTCAGTTCGCCAGTTTGAAAAGCCTCTCGTAGAAGTTGCTGGAGTTTTCATGGACTGTTTTGTGATCCTAGTGATAGTTTTACACGACTTATGCGTCTTGAACTGAAAAACTACCCTTGAAAACCCTATTAATCTTCTCTGTAGCCTTAGGAACAGTCGTGATGGGAGTTCAAGACGATGATAACCACCGCAGGCCTCTTCCCAGAACATTCAGTAAATAGGACTTGTAAAAATTAGTTGTGATTCTAAGCAACAATTAATCACTGACTGGCAGCATACGCAGGAAGGTGCATTGCCTCGCCCACCCTACGAAGTCATCCCAGGGCGGTCCTCTGAGCAATCTTCCTTTACCCTCCCAGCAGGACTGATTTTTTTAAGTATACAAAAGGCTAAACGAAGGTGCTATTTACTAAGTACCTAAACTAAAAGAAAGACTAGGAGCATATAAATTAGTTAAATTTTGTTCAATTCTGATCCGAATGCAAGAACATTTACTTCCCCATTCCAACAGCCTCCCTTTGTCTGTAGTTCCTCTTTTCTACATATTATAAAGGGATTACCAAAACACATTTCCAGACAAAATTGATCACTTCTGGAATATTTCTTTTTACTACGTGGGAGCAGCATGTTGTCCCCTCAATCCCTCACTCCCCCCCGACTCGTTTGGCGTAAAGAAAGGTAGACAGGCAGACCATCAAAGACAACTCAGTGAAACAAACGCCGTTTACTTTCAGCAGAACAAAGTGATCCCGGGACACAGAACACACAATGAGCGCCTGTCACAAGTGTTTCAAGACCTGTGTAAACGAGCGTTTGTGGTACATGTACCTGTGGTCTGGAGGACTGTCCTTCAGGTCCATAGCGAAGATGACTGGAAGAAGTCCAACGACCGTGCGAAAGTGGGTGGTGCGTCTACTGAACGAGAACCTTCGGCACGTGTACGGCGCCGGCGGACAAGTCTTCGTGGAGCCCTGCAGGCTGTCGGCTGCCGCGTATGGCTACTACTAGTTCACGCAGTGGAGTCCTGTAATGGTTCATGACTGAGGTCACAGTTAGCTTGTATTGATATATATCAGCACCATGATCATCAGGCATTAATACTTCAATACAGAACCAAGGCCTTTCTCGGCGTTCTCCATGCACCTCTCTGTCTAATGTCTCTTTGCTGTTAGTAATATATATATATATATATATATATATATATATATATATATATATATATATATATATATATATATATATATATATATATATATATATATATATATATATATATATATATATATATATATATATATATATATATATATATATATATATATATATATATATATATATATATATATCTATATATATGTGTGTGTGTGTGTGTGTGTGTGTGTGTGTGTGTATATATATATATATATATATATATATATATATATATATATATATATATATATATATATATATATATATATATATATATATATATATATATATATATGGGTTAAAGCAATACCAGTATTCCGACGCTTTGGCAGTGATGTTATCGATGTTGTTACTGAGATTGCAGTGCGTGTGGTAAAGAGACACAAGCGCAGGTTACAAGGTTGAGTGAATGAAAATCTAAATTTCATTGGAAATGTTATTTTGGACGTACTTGAGCTGCTTCATGCATCAAGACTTAAAGATTGCCCATGGAGGTGCAAATAAAACTGTTACACCTCCTCTTGAAATTGTATTCAATCAAATATATAACAGCGGGAGAAACTTCCGGAGATGCAAGCGAACAAACAAACCATCAATGTTGAAGTAAGAGCACGAAAGCAACCCGTCATGACAATCACAGCGTGACGTGGTCTACAAAACAATTGTATTTTCTTTTGAAAAATAATAAAGTTTATTTGGTGTAAGCAATTGTCATTAATATATCCCTATGTTAAAAAGTAAGGCTATAGGGACTTACGCTAAATTATGCGTGGCCTCGGTGATCATCTCACTTCACTGGCCCCTCCGCCTGTGGTGGTTGAGAACCCGCTACTCCGGGGCACAAGGCAAGGGTTACATCTTGCTCCCCCACGGGCTTACCACAGTTTTCCTCCCCCAGATATCCCCAGGTGCCCGGGTGGATGAACAGCTGGGCAGCTTGGCCCGACTACCCTATGCCGGGATCGAACCCGGGCTCGCAGTCTCGTATGCAAGGCACACCACTACAGGAAGTGCTGCCTGGCTCAGGAAAGTGTGCATCTCTGGCAGGAAGGGACTATGTCTGAAACGGTGGCGATCTTTTTCTTTGAGGAGGTGCCGAGCATTGGTCTCGTGGAACATTTGCAATACAGTACATCTAAAAGCTTGCAATTTCAATTCCTCCTTTTTCTTTCAAATTGAAAAATAATAATGGAGACTTAGCTGCCGGAGTTAGTAAAAGACAGTGCTCTGTTCATGTATGCATGTTTCCTGTGTGAGTGTGTGTGTGGGTGTGAGTGTGGGTGTGTGTGTACATGTGTTTAGCCCTGCTGTGCGCGTATTGTCCCTGCCACGAGGGAGCGTGGAGGGGCACACGAACACTTTGGTATCAAGTCATCAATGTCATACATTATATAGTCTCTTAACAGCCGAGTCATAAGTATGAATCATTACGGCAATAAGATCACGTTTAACAAATGGCATTACCTTGAATTGATAATAATATTAGGTTTAACAATTGAGAATGAAATGCTTGGCGAGGTGGCACCAACACCGCTTGGGTGGCGCCTGCACGGGATGATGGACGTTATTACTCTTATTATCAGCGTTATTGTTATTAGCATTGTTATTATGACTATTATTATTATTATTATTAGTAGTAGTAGTAGTATTAATATTATTATCATTATTATTATTATTACTATCAGTTTTATTATTATTATTATCATTATTATTTTATTATTTTCATTACTATTACTATAGTAATAATTTACGCTATTTTTCTCCTGTCATCTTTGTGGCGAAGACTCCGGAGGAGCGTCGCGGCGGCCCCGGGCGTGTGTGCGGCGGTCGTCTCGTTGGTGGCCGTGGCGGGGCAGCGGGCAGCGGCGGGCCTGGCTGCTCAAGACCTGGAGAGCCGTGGGCAGCCCGACCGGCTTGACGGCCTGCTGGTCGGGGCGGGACAGGTTGTAGAACACCATTTTGTGGGATGTCACCTAGTGGTAGCAGCCGCCAGCACCACGATCACTGGGACTTTCATGAGGAGGTGCGCGCACTGTGTATTATAAGTAGTAGTAGTAGGAGCAGTTTTAGTAGTAGTAGTAGTACTACTATTAGTAGTAGAAGTAGTGGTGGTGGTGGTGGTGGTCGTAGGGGCAACAACAGCAGAAGCAGCAGTAGCAGGAGCAGCGGTAGTAGTAGTCAGCAAGGCAGCCAGTAGTCAGCACGGCAGCCAGTAGTCAGTACAGCAGCCAGTAGTCAGCACGGCAGCCAGTAGTCAGCACGGCAGCCAGTAGTCAGCACGGCAGCCAGTAGTCAGCACGGCAGCCAGTAGTCAGTACAGCAGCCAGTAGTCAGCACGGCAGCCAGTAGTCAGCACGGCAGCCAGTAGTCAGCACGGCAGCCAGTAGTCAGCACGGCAGCCAGTAGTCAGCACGGCAGCCAGTAGTCAGCACGGCAGCCAGTAGTCAGCACGGCAGCCAGTAGTCAGCACGGCAGCCAGTAGTCAGCACGGCAGGAAGTAGTCAGTAAACCAGCCAGTAGTCAGCACAGCAGCCAGTAGTCAGCACGGCAGCCAGTAGTCAGCACGGCAGCCAGTAGTCAGCACGGCAGCCAGTAGTCAGCACGGCAGCCAGTAGTCAGCACGGCAGCCAGTAGTCAGCACGGCAGCCAGTAGTCAGCACGGCAGCCAGTAGTCAGCACGGCAGCCAGTAGTCAGCACGGCAGCCAGTAGTCAGCACGGCAGCCAGTAGTCAGCACGGCAGCCAGTAGTCAGCACGGCAGCCAGTAGTCAGCACGGCAGCCAGTAGTCAGCACGGCAGCCAGTAGTCAGCACGGCAGCCAGTAGTCAGCACGGCAGGCAGTAGTCAGCACGGCAGCCAGTAGTCAGCACGGCAGCCAGTAGTCAGCACGGCAGCCAGTAGTCAGCACGGCAGCCAGTAGTCAGCACGGCAGCCAGTAGTCAGCACGGCAGCCAGTAGTCAGCACGGCAGCCAGTAGTCAGCACGGCAGCCAGTAGTCAGCACGGCAGCCAGTAGTCAGCACGGCAGCCAGTAGTCAGCACGGCAGCCAGTAGTCAGCACGGCACCCAGTAGTCAGCACGGCACCCAGTAGTCAGCACGGCAGCCAGTAGTCAGCACGGCAGCCAGTAGACAGCACGGAAGCCAATAGCCAGCAGTCAGCACGGCAGCCAGTAGTCAGCACGGCAGCCAGTAGTCAGCACGGCAGCCAGTAGTCAGCACGGCAGCCAGTAGTCAGCACGGCAGCCAGTAGTCAGCACGGCAGCCAGTAGTCAGCACGGCAGCCAGTAGTCAGCACGGCAGCCAGTAGTCAGCAAGGCAGCCAGTAGTCAGCACGGCAGCCAGTAGTCAGCACGGCAGCCAGTAGTCAGCACGGCAGCCAGTAGTCAGTAAGGCAGCCAGTAGTCAGCACGGCAGCCAGTAGTCAGTAAGGCAGCCAGTAGTCAGTAAGGCAGCCAGTAGTCAGCACGGCAGCCAGTAGTCAGCACGGCAGCCAGTAGTCAGCACGGCAGCCAGTAGTCAGCACGGCAGCCAGTAGTCAGCACTGCAGCCAGTAGTCAGCACGGCAGCCAGTAGTCAGCACGGCAGCCAGTAGTCAGCACGGCAGCCAGTAGTCAGCACGGCAGCCAGTAGTCAGCAAGGCAGCCAGTAGTCAGCACGGCAGCCAGTAGTCAGCACGGCAGCCAGTAGTCAGCACGGCAGCCAGTAGTCAGCACGGCAGCCAGTAGTCAGCACGGCAGCCAGTAGTCAGCACGGCAGCCAGTAGTCAGCACGGCAGCCAGTAGTCAGCACGGCAGCCAGTAGTCAGCACGGCAGCCAGTAGTCAGAAAGGCAGCCAGTAGTCAGCACGGCAGCCAGTAGTCAGCAAGGCAGCCAGTAGTCAGCACGGCAGCCAGTAGTCAGCACGGCAGCCAGTAGTCAGCACGGCAGCCAGTAGTCAGCACGGCAGCCAGTAGTCAGCACGGCAGCCAGTAGTCAGCACGGCAGCCAGTAGTCAGTAAGGCAGCCAGTAGTCAGCACGGCAGCCAGTAGTCAGCACGGCAGCCAGTAGTCAGCACGGCAGCCAGTAGTCAGCACGGCAGCCAGTAGTCAGCACGGCAGCCAGTAGTCAGCAAGGCAGCCAGTAGTCAGCACGGCAGCCAGTAGTCAGTAAGGAGGCAGTTTTTAGGGACAAGAGACGCTCCATCGGGTCCCTAAGCCTTCTGAGGATTTAGGCGAGAGACGGCAAAGAAAGCATCATTCTTAAGAATTTTAATAACAGTAGGAGGAATGTGCTCTAAAGCCACGTTCACACTGTGCTGACTCGGGGCCACGACAACCCAGCGACTTTTCCATTTGACAAGTTGGTTCCCACGCTCCAAGAAGGGGGGGGAGGTTTTATTGGGGTCTTGGTGTCTTGCCGACTGTCTGGGACATTCGGCCAACTTGATGCCAGCATGTCGTGCTAACCCTCACGACTCCAGACTCCCGTCACGACGTCGGCGCAGCATTCGGCAACAGTCTCTAGACCTCTTTCAAGACATGCCCGACCCTTTCACATCAACACCCAAGACCTCGTGTACCCTAGAGTCGTGGGTAGTCGTGGCCCAGAGTCGGCACAGTATGAACGGGGCTTAAATCGTGCAGAGTAAAATCTTTATAGAAAGTTTGAGCAAAAAGCGCAACTTTGAAGACTTTTTTTTTTTACAGCAGAGGAAGCAGCTCAAGGGCAAAAAAAGGAAACAATAATGAAAAATAGGCCCGCTATTCGCTGCTCCCACCAAAAGCTCTCAGAGGAGTGGCCAAAAGAGAGGTCAACTTCCTGATACCCTCCTCTTGAAAGAGTTCAAGTCGTAGGCAGGAGGAAATACAGATGAAGGAAGATCGTTCCAGAGTTTACCTGCGTGAGGGATGAAAGAGTGAAGATGCTGGTTAACTCGTGCGTAAGGGATTTGGACAATAAAGGGATGAGCTTGAGTAGAAATTCGTGTGTGGCGAGGCCGCGGGAGGGGGGGAGGCATACAGTTAGCAAGTTCAGAAGAGCAGTCTGCGTGAGAATATCGATAGAGTGTGACAGTTGTAGTGCCATCAAGATTAAGGAAAGGTGGGAAAGGTGATGCAAATTTGTTTTAGATATATTTTGGCTAGTTGCCATAAGTCTATGGGGAATTAGAATGGGCAAGGTTTTTTAAATTTTCTATTTAATCAAGCAGTTTTGGGTGAGTCAGAAAATATAACTGGCGCGATTTTGGGGCAGAAATGTGAAGATCATGATTAGCAAGAGTGCGAAGGCTCAGGCACTCTCTCTGAGCTGCCTCTCTATCTTTGACAGCACGAGGACATGTGTGACTGAACCAGGACTTTTCAGCATGAGGAGTGTGAAATGTGTGCCTCCATCCCAGATACAATGACCTCCGCAATGCACTGGGCAAAGAGAGAGGTTTCTCTGACCTGGAAGCAATAATCATTCCGTGGAAAATCGGAAAAGAACATGTTTAAAATAAAATGCAAGAGGCGTCACCCTTTCGCTTGGTTATTGTTGGTTGTAGGCTTTAGGGGCGATAGAATAGGGTGCGAAAGCAAGGTTGTGATCGGAGGAGACCAACGGAGAGAACTGTTTAACAAAATAAGCTGAAGGATTAGAGGTAAGGAAGAGGTCTAGAATATTAGGCGTGTCTCCATGATGGTGGGAGATTTTTTTTGTGTGTGTTTGTGCTTCCTGTAGCGACAGTAGGCTCTCTTGAGGGGCATCATGGACGGCCCCATCCCGTTAGTGCCGCAGGCGAATTTCATTATAGTGGCTGCCGTGACGTATGACTTGCTTGGCCCATGCTGCCCCCCGGTGCTCCATCTGAACGAAGTCGCTGAATTTAGGGTCGATTGAAGATGTAAGCAGCATGTCGGTAATCTTCCGCCACTTGGCGATGGCTTATAAAATCAGCTTGTTTCGGTCGGACTCGAACGTAGGTCCATGGAATCGCCACGCCCGCACGCTGAACACTCGGCCACCGCCTCCCCATACGGAATCGGGATAGGGTGCTGAACCAACAACTCTAGATCATCGAGGAGGACAAAGTTAAATGCTAGTTCACAAGCTGGTCAGTGAAAGAGGATGAAAGGCAAAGTTGGTGGCGAACACTGAAATTTTTTAAAATGGAAGTCTCAGCGAAGGGTGGGCGTCAAGATGTGATCCACTTAGGAATTCAAATATACTAAAAAATAATCAAATTTTTTACATAGCTGAAAGAGTTAGGCGAGAGATAAGTAGCACAGATGTACTTAGTGATAAAATGCCAATGAAATTTTACCCAAATGGAAAATTCTGAAGAGTCAAGGTCGCGAGCACGAGAGCAAGTGATATCATTGCGTGCATTGACACAGCTTCCAGCTTTGGATTGAAATTTACGATAGAGTAGGAGGGAGCAGTAGAGATTACTGTATCATAAACCTGTGAGAGGGTGAGTTTCAGAGGAGGATAAAAGGTGTTCCACAGAATGGAAATTAGAGCGGAAGCTTAGACTGTTACAGAGCTGATGAAGAGAAACTTGAAAGAGTTATCATAACACCTCTTTGGGTCGTTGACAAAAGAAGCGGGATTCGACCTCAGGACAGTTCCGATCCCCTCTCCAAATGGGGACTCCAAGGCGGGTTGTGTAAAACTCGTGATAAATTTGATAAATTCTGAGCAAATGGTGTGTGTCGCGTGTATGTAGTTTAATATAGAATGTGTGGGAATTCGTCTTTAGGTAGTATGCTGAACTACTCCCTGGTATTAATGAGACAGTAGAGAAACGGAGAGTGAGGACACGGCAGGGTCATTGATAGGTTTGCAGCTGCTCCTCGTCTCCATATATGCCGTCTCGGCAGGTGTCTACCTGCCCACTCCCTCGAGATCAAGTGATCTTTGGAAACCCGAGACGGGACACAACCCCCGACTGACACGCGTTACACATTCACTGTTGGCTGGACAGGGGACGCGGATCAAAGGAGAGTGCCCATCAGTCTCCACTCCGCCCGGGATTCGAACCCTGAACCTCTCGGTTATGAGCCTAGCGTGCTAACTACTACACTATACAGTGTGTGTGTGTGTGTGTGTGTGTGTGTGTGTGTGTGTGTGTGTGTGTGTACTATATAAATTATATAATTTTTTTTATTATTTCAGAATGCACAAGAAAACTCAAGCACTGTTTGTGAACTTGGAGAAGCTTCAAGACAATCTGCGAGGCCTACATCCAAAGGCTGTCCACGAGTCTCTTGAAAAGGAAAAAAAGTTTCAACTTGAAGAGGTGTGGAGCAAAGACAAACCTTCATGTCGTGTGTTGCTTATCGACAGTACTGGCAACACAACCACCATGACCTCAGAGTGAGTGTAGTGTACACATTATATCCATCGCATGATCGTCGTGACCGCTTTCTGTGTCCGTGTCTTTGGCGGTGAATACAGCTGTGAGCGTTGGGATGCGTGGCAACACAAAGGTACGGACAACGGGGAGAGGCGGTGGGAGTCAGTCAGGGGATGATAGGCCAGCTCGACACATGTAAGAATAAAACACTTGTTCAGAGGGTCACATGGCTCTTGTCAGTCCGGATCCTTGAGGTGAGCGGCACGGGCGGCGATGTATATGTCATATGACAGGCAGGGTGATCCGTTGCCTCACCTTGTATGTTTCTTTTCACTTCAAGCTTTCCTCTCAGTGAACTGGTAATCCTGCTTCTGTGCGAAACTCCACTATGGACAACCGGTGTGTATGTAATTTGAGTAGCACAGTGCACCATTACACTTGTCTTGCAATTGTTTCTTTTCTCTTTAGGCTTCTGCTGTGGTGGCGGCTGTGGCTGCAACCCGAGACGCGAGTGGTTGTGATGGGCAGCGGCCGGGACGTGGAGGCGCTGCTCACGGACAAGGTCTTCCGTAATACTCGCCAGGCTCTGTACATCGCTCCCTACACTGGTGACGTAAACTCGGATGAATTTAAAATCAAATTAATTAAATATGCCTATTGTGAAGAGGAGAATAGATATTCTCCGCATATTCGTTGACTCTTAGCATATCAGAGCAGGGTCATCAGTCATTTGATGGTGAAGCTGGTTAAGTAAAGTTGTTTCATGCGCTAATGGCCTCGGTGCTCATCTCAGTCACACTTTCCCTTGAGCGAGTGGCGGGAAATAATCCCTGGACACAGGGCCAGTGTGACATCTGGGTTACAGTATTTACCAGCCCGAAGTTTCCCAGGTACTACCCATCTATCACCCAGCCCGAAAGGGAGGATGAGTGGGCTGCGCACCGACTGCCCGGGCTGGGCTTCAAACCCAAGCCCGCGGACTCATATCCAGGCGTGGTAATCGCTCCACCATGTTGCCATAATTACAATGTGTTTAAAGCACCACATTCATTTTCCTGAACTTTGAATTTTGAACTCTCTCAAGACGTGAACACCAAGGCACCTCTCCATCTGGTGCTGCATGACCCTGTTTGGGCTACTGCTATAACTGTTTGCAGAGCAGTACCAGCGGACTTTTTTTATCCCTTGAACTGCCTTCCTTACTGTAAACACACACACACACACACACATGTACGGCGTTCCCCCAGGCAGGAGTAGCTGGTTGCAGGCGTATCTTCGGTGCCAGTACTGCCGTGAAGGGCGTGTCGGCGTGCGGCGACTCTACCGCTGGCACCCGGCGGAAGGGGTGCCGCGGAACGCTGAACTCCGCAAAGGTATTGGTGAACCCCCCCCCCCCCTATCTCTCTCTCTCTCTCCCTCTCTCTCTCTGCTAACGACGCCTGCACGTTTTCATTTTTTTCCATCTTTTTTTTTTTTTTACTACACAGAAGACAGACCAAGTAGCAGCAGCAGCAGCAGTAGTAGTAATACAGTGTAGTAGAAGTAGTAGTAGTAGTAGTAATAGTAGCAGTAGTAGCCCTCGGGGAAAAGGGATCTATGCACAGACACGATAAACTTTGCCGTGGTAATCATGGCATACATATATTTTTTTTACAGATGGTTTCGAGGACTTCAACGGCCATCACTTCAGGATCGTAACAATGGAATACTTCCCGTACGTCAACCACGAGCGCATCACCGACGGTCCCGGCGCTGTTGTCCGCCTCACTGACTCCCTCAACCTCCGTATGATAATGGCCGTTGCTCCACATCTAAACTTTACGTAAGTGACACGATACAATCTTCCTTTGAGCTTATAAACGTGTGAAGGTCTTTAATAAGTGGGATTCCAGTGACCCCTCTTTCGGCCACCTCTTTGGATTCTTTTTAGGAGCAGCGAGTAGCGGGCTTTTTTTATTATTGTTTTCTTTTTTTGTGTGCCCTTGAGCTGTCTCCTTTGTTGTAAAAAAAAGTTCTGGGAGTACTGGAGTAGGTCTCGTCTGTTAGAAAAAACGTTCGCCGTCCACAACTACTACTACTACTATTACTACTACTACTCCTACAACTGCTACTACTACCACTACTACTTGATCTGTCTCCTGTGTTTGATGAGGATGATTTCATAAAGCTCTGGTAGTATTTGAGTAGGTCTCGTCTATTAGAGAAACTTAGGATTATTCTATTCGTCTATTAGAAAAACTTAGGAAATATATGCGAGAATTGGTCTATTTAGACGAATAGAATAATCCTAAGTTTCTCTAATAGACGAGACCTGATTGTTTCCCTTGAATAATTCAAGGGAAACAATCAGTGCAAAGCTAGACCACGAAAATGAAATGAAAAAGTGAACAGGAATGTGATGGAGTGCTTTTGGTAATCATAGTAATGCCATGAAGAGCAATGTGCCGCTTCCTGAAGAGCAAGGCTTGGCGCTTCACAAATAATACTGAAAAATAGCCACAGAGCAGTTGGCGTGCAGCACACCCACCTGCTCATCCTTCTTTTCGGGCTCGTCGATAAATGGGTACCTGGGGAAACCTGAGGAAGGTGAACTGTGGCAACCCGGATGTTACAGAGGCCTTTTGTCGGGTTAATGCATGGGTTGTCCCCCACCACAGGCTCAAAGGGCCGACGGGACGGAGATGAGCACCGCCGCCACGCACAGCTATGGCATATGGTCTCTACCTAATAGCCCCGTAACCCACACCCCAGACGTGAACAGAGGGACAGAACCATTACCATCAGCCCCGCCTTGACCAGTCCCATTACCCCCATGACCATTCCCTTTGACCCCCCCCCCCCCCTCCATACCATTCCTATTTTTTTTACAGCAAAGGAGACGGCTCAAGGCAACAAAAAGTGTAGAAAAAAAGCCCGCGTCTCACCGCTCCCATAATAGACAAAAGTAAAGAGTTGCCAAAAGAGAGGTCAATTTCGGGAGGAGAGGTGTCCTGATATACTCTTCTTGAAGGAAGTCAAGTCATAGGCAGGAGGAAATGCAGACGAAGGAAGGCTGTTACAGAGTTTACCAGTGTAAGGGATGAAAGGGTGGAAGATGCTGGTTAACTCTTGCATAAGGGGTTTGGACAGTATAGGGATGAGCTAAATTAGAAAGTCGAGTGCAGCGGGGCCGCTAGAGGGGGGAGGCATGCAGTTAGCAAGTTCAGAAGAGCAGTCAGCATGAAAATATCGATAAAAGATAAAAAGAGAGGCAACATGGCGGCGGAATTTAAAGGTAGAAGACTGTCAGTATACGGAGGGGAGTTGATGAGACGAAGAGCCTCTGACTCTACTTTGTCCAAGGGAACTGTGTGAGCGGAGACCCCCCCCTCCCCCCATCCCCAACACATGTGATGCATACTCCTTACGAGGGCGGACAAGGCCCCTGTATATGTATAGCATCTGTGCGGGGTAGAAAAACTGGCGGACACGATACAGAACGCCCAACCTCGAGGAAGCTGGTTTATTGAGAGAGGAGGTATGGAGTTTCCAGCTGAGATTTGGAGTTAAGGATAGACCGAGGATGTTTAGTGTTGAAGAAGGTGACAGCTGAGTGCCGTCGAAGAATAGAGGATAGGTGTTTGGAAGATGAGTGTGATGAGTTGATAGGTGAAGAAATTGAGTTTTTGAGGCGTTGAAGGACACCAGGTTCTTCTTGCCCCAATCGGAAATGACAGTAAGGTCTGAGGTTATGCGTTCTGCAGCCTCAAGCCTGGAATCGTCTAGTTCCTGTTGAGTTACTTTTCTATCAAAAAAAGTTGAGAAATGCAGAGTAGAGTCATCGGCGTAAGAATGGATAGGACAGTTCGCTTTGGAAAGATCATTGATGAACAACAGAAAGAGAGTGGGAGATAGGACAGAGCCCTGAGGAACACCACTGTTGATAGGTTTAGGGGAAGAACAGTGACCGTCTAATACAGCAGAGATAGAACGGTCAGAGAGGGAACTGGAGATAAAGGTACAGAGAGAACAATTGTAGTGCCCTGAAGTTTGGGGCATCAGGTGATGCAAAAAAAAATCAAAGGGGACGGAGAAATAAAGGGAAATGAAAAAAAACTGATGCCAGAAACAGAGGGTAATGCTGCCACCATCCGGCGATCTAAGGGCGAACAGGGTCACCTCTAGCTCGCAGGGAACCTTAAAGTTTAAGTAATTCAAAATTGGGGACTCATGGGAGGGTTTTCCGGGGACTCTAGAAGAGTTAGCATGGACGGGCGGAGGTGTGGAGGCGGAGAGTCAGAAACCACCACGGCTGTCTGGACCACACTCACGTCAAGGTTAACACCAAAGGAGACAAGGAAATAACAATAGATATGATAATGTACATTTATTTCTTTGCTTTCCGATCAAAGAATGAATTCTAGACTGACGAGTCAGTATTGAGGTGAGTACACGAGGGACCTTGGCGGCCACCTGTCGCGGACGACACGTAATAAAAACCTCGAGTACAAAATTTACCTAAATTCATGAACAATAATCATACATAGTAGAAGGCACCACCGTGCGGTTTCGCACTCTCAAGATAATACACTTTACAACACTACGTAGATATCTGTTGCGTCCTGCCGACTCAGAGAAATAGACAAAGAAGTGATTTACTCATGAGAAATACCAGAACCTGTGAATGAATAACCATACGGGGGAAACGAGACCGCGAGGAGACTCACGCCAACAACGCCACTCAAATTCCGATAACTTGAATACTTTACAATTTCCTCCTAACTTCTCACATTTACAAAAGAACATTGACTATTTTATGGGGAACTAACGTTACGACCCGGCCTATAGCGAAGAGGAAAAGGGCTTGACTCCCGTGATCTATAGGCTACTAGGAGCGCACACAGAGGTTCTCCTCGCTGTCGGAAGGTAGAACGTTGCTCAGCCTTGAGGGGAATGTTAAATCATAATGGTGAATATGTGAGTGTGTGTGTGTGTGTGTGTGTGTGTGTGTGTGTGTGTGTGTGTGTTGTGGCCACTGACGAGGAGCCCACGGCCTGTTGATCGGAGGAGGGATGATGAGTCACGAGCGATACACATGGGTAAAATAAATTATTCAACTTTGTTACTCAATTGGGAGACTACTTATGATTCGTGTTACCGGTCTTATATAGGGATGGGGGAAGCAGGCTAGAGCCCAGAAAACGAAAGTGAGTAGGCGTGATTTGGGGAGTATAGTGTTTTGTGTATGTTTATGGGTGAAGGAGGGAAATGAGGCCGTATATCCTTCCCTTCGTTGTGACTTTAATATTGGCAGGTGTCGAAACTACACTTAACGCGGCCAAAAAATCTACCAATATGTTGAATTACTTATAGGAAGGTAAATTGGCAAGGTGTTGCACGGCATCTCGGCCAATGCGTGTGCCGCAGAAGGGGCGGAGTAAGGAAGCTGCTAGAAGCGGCGTGGACTACGTGACTGGAGAGAGAGAGGGGGGGGGAGGGCAAGGGTGAGGTGGCTGACGCCAAGCCAAAAATTTGGCGGGGAAGCGGGCGTGTCTGGCCGTGCGGCGGGTCAGGGAGTATGTCTGGCGGAGAGTAGGGGTAACGAGGAGGGAGTGGGGTGGGCCTCTCGGTGAAAGTCTGGAATATTCCACGCGATAACGGCTCCTGGCGACACTTATATTTACTTATAATACTTAAAACTACTTTATCTCCCTAATTTCTATTTTTCCCGTACTCAATTAAATTTTGGCATTACACCATGACCATTGCCATTACCCACAGCCCCGCCATAACCATTCCCATTACCCCCCATGACCATTCCCTTTGACCCTTCCCCTCCATGACCAGTCCCATTACCCCCCATGACCATTCCCATACCCCCCCCTCCGTGATCAGTCCCATTAACCCCCATGACCATCTCCATAACCCTCCCCACTCCATGACCAGCCCAAATACCCACAACCCCGTCACCATCCTATCCCTAACACATTAAATCATTTATTTCCCCAGCTACACGATCCGGGAGCCGGAGGACTGCCTGTGGGGTCTTGAGGCCAGCGGCGGCAACTGGACAGGCATCGTAGGGACTCTTCAGTATGAAAAGGCCGACTTCTCCATGGACCTCACCCTGACGCCCCAGAGAGCAGCGATAGTGGAGTACGGGAGGGTGTACATCGGGGAAGAAATGGCCATCTTGTCCCTGAAGCCAAGGCCACTACCCGAGTACTTAGCTTTGTTCAGGCCCTTAGAAGGTAAGAGATGGTTCTGTAACTCTCTCTCTCTCTCTCTCTCTCTCTCTCTCTCTCTCTCTCTCTCTCTCTCTCTCTCTCTCTCTCTCTCTCTCTCTCATATATTGTCAGATAAATACACCGGTCTGACTAACGGTGTTGTCAGGTTTGCATGAAATCATTAAAACTTGGAGTTTTAAGTTCAACTTTTAAATAAAAAAATATATGTGATTAGATTTTTTTTTTAAACGTCATGTTTTTTTTACATGCTATGTAAAAACATTTATAACTTCGATTAAAAAAAATCAATTAAATGAAAACATATTGAAAAAGAAATCACATCAGCTTGTCAGGATGAATGGAAAGTATCGATGTTCGAGGAAATCAGTGAACAAATAACAAAGAACCTGCGTCATTTTTTGCAATTTATTTTTTTTGTCCGATTATCTTGAACTCTTCTTATGATAATTATGTTACTGTTACACACAACACGTGCACAGCCTAACCAAGACCGTCGGTGCAATTTAAAGCTACGGCGGCCGTACTCTTCTTCCCTTGAGCATATAAAAAGTGTTTCAAGTGGCCACGCGAAACCTTTCATTATTAGGACTCGTCGAAAGCAGCTCCGGTTCCTGCCAAAACTGAAGGGTTATTTCACACTGCTCGGCAAATATTGAATTAGACACACAATTATTCGTATATGAAGCAGTACGACTTGAATAATTATGTATAGTATTTTACTCCTGAAAATAGTGTCTCAGTGGAATATTAAAGTTCACTTTGTTTTCCTAAAGTGTGTGTGTGTGTGTGTGTGTGTGTGTGTGCTCAATCAAGCGCTGCTGCCATGCGTCATTTCTTCCTCAGGCACTGTCTGGGTCTCCATGGTGGCCGGCGTCATGGTGTGGAGCCTAACACTCTGGGCCTTGCTCAGGATCATACAAACTGGCGCGGAGAAGCACCCGATGAAGCTCACGCGGGCACTTTTCTACGGCTGGGGCCTGCTGCTGGAGGACACGCCCTTTGACCCGCCCGACAGCGTCACAGGACAGGTGTATTTTTTGACAGTAAAGTAGGCAGCTCAAGGGCAAAAAAAAGGTCCCCAAACTGCCCCTTGGCGCTATTCCTGCAAATAGTGTGCATGTAGTAAAAGAGTTCCAATACAGAGGCCAAAATTATTTGGAAAGGTATATTGACACTCTCCTGAAAAAGCGCAGGAGGAAATGCAGAGAAAGCTGATCTAGCTGTTCCTGAGTTTGCCTACGAAAGGGATGAAAGAATGAAGATGCTGGTTATCTTACATAAGGGATTTGTGTAGTAGAGGGCTGAGCAAGAGTAGGAAGTCATGTGCAGGAAGGCCGCGGGAGGAGTGGAGGCATGCAGTGAACAACGTCAGAAGTCAGCATGAAAATAAGATAGAAGATAGAGAGACAACACTGCGGCGGAGTTAAGACGCAGAAAACTCATTGATTGAAATATGATAACTTGTTGCCAGATACCCAATTTGATTTTAGAGAAAAAAAATAGGTACCTTTGATGCACTCTTGACCTTGGTGCATCGGATTCAAGCTTCTATGGATGGCGGGTCAGATACTAGGCTTGTTTCTCTTAATTTCTCCTCTGCATTCGATTTAATTTAACATAAAGCACCATTTAAACTTTTGTCAGAAAGTGTAAACGACTTATTTTACAATATTCTATCTGACTTTTTGTATCTGATAGGCACCAGCGCGTTGCCATTGATAGGTATTTTAGAAGCTTTAAGCCTCGTTCACAGTGTGCCGACTCTGGGCCACGACAACCCAGCGACTTCTATGCCTCCTTCACACTGCTCCGACTCAGCATCCAGCGATCGTTTCTAGACCTCTTTCCGACCATGTGCGACCCTTTCACATCAACCTCTCGCACCCAAGACCTCGTATACCCGAGTCACTGGGTTGCCGGGGCCCAGAGTCGGCACAGTGTGAACGGGGCTAAATCAAGTCCGGCGTTCCTCAGGGCAGTGTT
Organism: Eriocheir sinensis; assembly: GCF_024679095.1. Classification (NCBI taxonomy): domain Eukaryota; kingdom Metazoa; phylum Arthropoda; class Malacostraca; order Decapoda; family Varunidae; genus Eriocheir; species Eriocheir sinensis. Next base: position 5,735,143 of record NC_066528.1, read on the forward strand.
TTCGGTCCACTAGTTTTTATTGTATTTTTTTCTATACTAGTGATTTCTGGCATGGGATTTCTTCTCAGTGGCATATGCCGATGGTTGACTACTTCTTTATTTTTCTCTATTCCTGATCCTCATAGAAGGTCTCTTGGTCACTCATTGCAATGCGAAACTTGATTTGAATTTTTCTTGGCGGCAGCCATGAAATGCGATCCTGCCAAGACTAGTACTACTATTTCTAGCCACTCAAGGACCACCGACCCACCACATCCTTATATCTTAATGGACCAAGCAATCCACTATAGTAACTTATTAAAATCACTTGAGGTAACATTGTAGGTTGTCCTTTAAGAATCACATTAGAAAAACTGCTTATGTACTTTTCCAGAAGGCCGAGGTGTTGAGGAAATGCAGGGCTGTTTTCATTGATCAAAATATTGTTTATTTTTTCATTTGTTTTGCCCTTTTTAAGCGTTGTGGTCCGATTTGGATGTCGGCAGCTCCATCTCATCTCAACCTTTTAAACCTTTCTTTTAATCAGTATCGTTTCTAGCTCACCAATGGCCTCTTACTAAAGCTGTTTGAGTTGAGCAGTTTTGTGTGCAGATTCCAAGACTGTTGAGGCATACTGTTCTGTGCCTTCTTTTAACGAACGTGATTCCTCTCGACAGCTGATGCTCGGAGTGTGGCTCCTCGTGTGTCTGGTGCTGAGGACCTCGTACACCTCCTCGCTGACCTCCCACCTCGTGGTGCAAGGCGAATCTGCCGCTATAAATGACATGGAGACGCTGGGCAGACTACACGGGGAAGAGGGACGGCAGTGGGGCACGCAAATTTTCTCTGGAGCATTCAACATTTTTCTGAGTAGCGGCTCAAACCCAGTCTACCACACTATTAAGACACACATGCAGGTAAGTCATGCCAAATTGGAGATAACGATTATGTAAGACAATAATATGAAAAGTTTAGAAGTTGCGTTCTCCAAATATTGTTATTCCCAGGAAATCCAAGACAAGTCACGACGGGTTTCGTTCGCGCTTAGGTTAGTGAAAAGCGTGCAGTGAGAAATGCATGTGTGTTACGGGTTTCTCGTAATACGCATGATATGTACGCACGTATGTGAAACAAGATGTAGCGTCCGTATATTCCGTTTTTACTCCCAAACAATCTGAGCCTAACAGTTATGTCATATTTCTACTTGCCAGAGTGTGCCGAACGACGAAGCCCTCCAAAAGGTTCTTGGTGACGGCTTTTCGTTTTTCCGTAACTATTACATTATGAGGATCTTGGTGGAGACCTTCTATGCCAGGCAAGCTGCAAGCGTCAAGCCTTTCCACATCGGGACGACGAAGTATCCACTCTTTGTTGGCAACGCTTGGTCCTTCAGGTGTGTGTGTGTGTGTGTGTGTGTGTGTGTGTGTGTGTGTGTGTTCCTCATTCACCACTGTTTGATCATGCACTGGACTCGCGATCGCCAGCCAGTACCCTCCTCGAATGAGCAAGAAGCTAAGGTGACGCATCTTCGGGTACGGCTGAAGCCTCACACAGACACACCCGAGACACAACCCCAAACTGAGACCCGGAGAGCTGGCGTGGCCCACAGCTCACCCTTTCGGGCTGGTCGATAAATGGGTACCTGGGGAAACCCGGAGAAGGTAAACTGTGGCAACCCGGATGCCACACTGGCCCCGTGTCCCGGGGTGACGGGTTCTTTGGGTCTTATTCTTTAGCATTTCGGCGCCCAAGCACATAACTGACGAGGCTTTCGTGGGATTTGGGGGCATTTCCAGGGGTAGTGTTATGACGCTGGTGGTAGTTTGACCCTTCTTCTCTACCATGAACCTAAAAAAAACACTCATTAGAACCTGATTAATCTCCTTTTCGGCCTTTGGAAGTGGTTGATGTGACGGTGGAAGCGTCTGACAACACCAACCTTATCCACCACAGGCTCAAGGGCCAATGCAACGGAGATTAGCACCGAGGCCATGCGCAGCTCTACCGTAGCCCCTAACTTTGTCCTTACCTAGCAGTACAGACGAGCCGTGTCCCCAGACGCGGCGCCCCCTACAAGGTCCGCCTCGACGCCGCCGTTCAACGCTTGCTGGACGCCGGGCTGGTCGCCTTCTGGATGAACGACGTCATCACGCAACACCTGCGGGAGATACGCCGAGAAAGCCACGCGGACGCCAGCACGGCCATGGCGACCTCCACCCCGGTACTCTGATGGCCCTTGTTGGGGAAGTGTAGTGGCGGGGAGTCTCTCTCTCTCTCTCTCTCTCTCTCTCTCTCTCTCTCTCTCTCTCTCTCTCTCTCTCTCTCTCTCTCTCTCTCTCTTCATGGCGCAGGCAAGTGTTTATAATGGCGCCAACTATTCTTGGCTCATGCTGCCCCCCAGAGCTCATTCTTTAGGTCAGCATGTGAGTAGTTTTAGGTCACTCGGCGGTGGCTGAAAAACCACAAGTGGTGGCGGCAGATTCAAACCCACATCATCCAGAACGCGGGACTGACACGCTAACCAATCAGCCACCGCCTCCCCTATCATCATCATCATCGTCATCATATGTTTCTTGCAGGAGGGTGACAGTGAGCAGACCGTCCTGAGGCTCGTCCACCTGCAGGCAACCTTCTACATCCTGTGCCTCGGCTACGCGGCGGCGGCGTGCTCCTTCCTCGTGGAGCAAGTGCCGCTCCGCTAGTGCCTGCTGACCACCGCCCACCCACACTCATATAGGAGAGAGAGAGAGAGAGAGAGAGAGAGAGAGAGAGAGAGAGAGAGAGAGAGTTTATTTCAAAGCGTGTCAGCAAAATATATTTGATAATGTAAAATCATATCCATGCTGGCTGGCGATGCATGCATGCAGGTACTACCTCCCTCACTCCCTCCCTCACTCCCTCGTTTGGTGGGTAATTAAGAACAAGAGTGTTATTATTACTGTGTCTATTTCTTGTGTTTGTCTGCAGCAATTTTATAATATATTGAGGAATAGAGGCTCCCCCGTACCCCGAACAGTTACAACCGAGCGAGTAGAATATTCCTGAAGCCGAGGGAACACACGGCCTGGACAGCGGGGGCCGGGGAAGCACGGTCCAGTAACACACAAATATTTTATGAAAACAAAATGCAGTTTATTAATGGCACCAAATTTATCATTAACCAATAGCTAGATTGATGAGTCAATAGTAAACATTCAAAACTTTCAGTAACTTACCGTAAGTCAGACAGCAACTTTATATCAAGCAAACTTAGCGGTCCAGGCGAATTTTATTTATAGTGGCTGCCGTAACATATGACTTTTGCTTGGCCCTTGCTGCCCCCCGGTGCTCCTCCTGAACGAAGTCGCTGAAGTTAGGGTTGACTGAAGGCCTGGGCAGCATGTGGGTAATCTACCGTCACTCGGCGATGGCTTGAAAAATCAGCGCATTTAGGTGCGACTCGAACCTATGTCCGCGGGCTCACCACGTACTAGGGTATTAATCAAAGGTTGAATTTCCTGTCACAAACGCATAAAAAATAAATCATGCTGTAGAAATACTTAGTGACTCCTTAAAGTAAACGTTTTCACGGTACCTTTTTATTGATTTCCACACGCTTGTCGTTCCTCGTCTGCCCCGCCATCCCGAGAGCCAATGAGGGGCCCCCATCAATGCTTCACCTTCCGCCTTCCAGCCAATCACACGGTAGTACGCCGTGACGTCAGAACCGAGCCTCCGGTGAGCTTCATCTGCTGCTGTGTTTACGTAAATGGCCAAGGGTGTGCCGTGGGTGTGGGTGTTGGTCGTACGAAGGGTTTTCTGCGCACGAGGAGGCCGATTCAGGGACGAAAGGTGAGCAACAGGACGTTCTTGGTGACGAGTTGATGGCAGGCGGCTGTTTTGTGTGTTATGAGGCAAGGACGAGAGGTGAGCAATATAACATTCGTGGTGACGTGAGCTGGTGGAGAGTGACTGTTGGTGCGTTATAAGGAAGGAACGTTCGAAGGGATATATTATGCGCACGAGGAGGCCGCTACGGTGACGAGAGGTGAGGAGCATGCGAGTTTGTGGCGGGTGGCGGCTTTGTGTTATGAGGCAAGGACGAGAGGTGAGCAGTAGTGTTTTGTGAGGCAGAGAAGAGATGAGCAACACGTTCTTAATCTTAATAACAAGTTGCTGTCGAGTGGCTGTTGGTTTGTTATGAGGCGAGGACGATAGGTGGGCAACAAGCTCTTACGCCCGTTTTGTTAAGCGTATCAGCACCTCAGTTCGCCTGTTTGAAAAGCCTCTCCTAGAAGTTGTTGGGATGTTCATGGACTGTTTTGTGATGCTGGTGATAGTTTTACACGACTTCTGCATCTTGAACGGGAAAAATCACCCTGAAAACCCGGTTAATCTTTTCCGTGGCCTTGGGAATGGTCGTAATGGGAGCCCGATACCTTAATTTTACACGACTTCTGCACCATGAACGGAAAAAATCATTCATGAAAACTCGGTTAATTTTTAGCTGTGGCCTTGGGAAATAGTTGAAATGGGAGCGCGATACCTTAGTTTAACTCGACTTCTGCATCTTGAACGGGAGAAATCACCCTGAAAACCCCGTTAATCTTCTCCGTGGCCTTGGGAATGGTCGTAATGGGAGCCCGATACCTTGGTTTAACTCGACGTCTGCATCTTGAACGGAAAAAAATCACCCTGAAAACCCGGTTAATCATCTCCGTGGCCTTGGAAATGGTCGTAATGGAGCCCGGTAAACTTGTTCTTATAACATGTTCATCGTCTCGGCACTAGGGTTTTCCTGGGATCCCGGGATCCCGGACGATTTTCAAGGTTTAATAATCCCGGGATATTTTTGCACATCCCAGGAAATCCCGGGATGAAATTAAGTATAAAAATAGGGGCAGATTTAACTGCAGGATGGTTGTGGAGTTGTGGTTCTATTTATATTTATATACAGGGTGTCCCGTGAGGAATGTTTTGTGTGTGTGCAGGAAGGAGTTACGCCCGTTTTCTTAAACAGTGTAAACCTAGGATACCACATTGTTAGTTAGCTAGACCCCCACAAATGGGTTTCATAAACGCATCTGACGCCGTTCTGTGTATGGCTAGGATCCCACATTACTGGAACATTCGTGTGTTGACCTACCACACCACATGGGGCGACCATACCCACCCGAAAGAGAAACGAAATGTAAGAAATGTATTCATTATATTAAAAACGTTTATGAATAATCAATAAATATTTTATTATTCTACTTGTTATTATCTCACTTCTCTATTTTAATCAGTAACTCTGTACAAGATTTTAAAACGACATGCGTGGTCGCGCGTGTATTGAAGTAAGAAAGAAGTCGATTATAACTATACAGTATAGTAATGTAGTTTATTATGATTAAGATGAATGAGATCACTACCTTTGAATGAATGAATGAGTTCCAAGGCCTGAAATAGGTAATACATGATAATCGAGTACTTATACACGTGCCTACTTGTAAAATATAATAACTGAAATGATGCATTCAGTGCTTGATATACAGACTATTTCATACATTATTTTCTTTTCTTTCTACTCAAAGATTTATACAGCTGGAAATCAGTAATGTCGATCTAGTAAAATTAAGTTTAACGCCACTCTCAGGCAGAGTCGGACTAGGGTGCTAACGAGGGCCGTGCCATGTAGTGGGTGGAGGGGGCCGGGTCCCATATAAGCTACTGTCGTTATTATATGACTTAGCATGGGTTTTTAAGTCCAGGGGCCCATGTATCTTGGAGGGCCCTTGTGCCATTGGCACACGGGTACATAGGCCAGTCCGACCCTGCACTCAGGCAAAATTGTTGGTCAGCAGGGGTACTTCTCACACTTCTTATCGGTTAAATGTCATTATTCAATGCATTTTGAACCACATATATATATATATAAATATATATATATATATATATATATATATATATATATATATATATATATATATATATATATATATATGCGTCACAAATTGCTAGAAACGCCGCTAGCGATTTTTTAAAAATTAGTGGGTTTCTTATGGGTGCCTCGGGGCGCCGGGCGGGAGAACGCATACATGTTGACATTTCACGAGTAACTGACTCATAATTTGGTTAGGTTAATTAAGCTTTCCCATGCTGTTTTTCGTCCAAATACAGCATTGTAGTCGGATGGTTTCCTGTGCACGACCGGATTGCTTCACTAGAAACAGTTTTTGTGCATAAGTAAGCGGGGTGGTCTTGTCTCTCGTAGCCATTTTCAAGCTGTGCGGCATCAGCTGATTCACAGGCCAGCCATCCTACTACTATCCATATCAGACCCTATGACATACCGTTTTTCGCAAATATCTTTCAAACGAAGACTCGGATCAGCATGGGACTTTGACACAGATTGCTTCACACACTCCGCTAAATTTTGACGCTATTGTGCATTACCAGATGCGGTTAATTATGGCGTTTACTCTTGACTGTGATGTCAAAACCTGCGTGAGCCACTTACACATTCGAACAAGTGAGGTGTGACGTATTTGTGACGTGTATCCACCACCTACCTCCACCCCTGGCCTCCCCTACTCCCATCCCTCCCTTTCCCTCCTTCTCCCCCGCACCCTCTCCCCCCGCCCTCTTTCTCCCCCATACCTGCCCCCCTCCCCCCTCTCTCTCTCTCTCACTCTCTCTCTCTCTCTCGGTGCACATGCGATGTGAAGCTTTGCACACATATGACTTGTCTATAATGGCGGATAACTCGAAAGTATATGCCAAGTATGGTCTGGTGTTTTATGCACACGACCCTGATTCCTGTTCCAGCGTAACGGGATGTTGCTTAAGTGTTGTATGAGGTTTGTTTGGCAATTATATAACCATTGAAAGTTCTACGAGTATATGACCCTCCTTCCCACAGGTTACGTTGAGCGTATGATGGAATGAAGTACGTAGCTGACGCTTGATCATTTATAGGAAATCGCGAAAGAGACGGAAAGGAATAAGGATGGAATTGAAGCGGGAATTCATTGCAGAGTAAAAACGTGAAACGAAATTGGAGAAATATATGAAAATTTTCTTCTAATATTAGAAAAGACTGCTATACGATATGTGTTCATGTAGATAGCTATGTTAAAAAGTCATAGCACACAAAAATAGACAGCGAGTATATGATAGATGGATTAATAATGTAAATAACTGACCACATATATAGATGTTAATTCAAAATTCATCACCATCGACAAACAGGTCATCCTCGTCATCACTGTTGATGCTGATGCAGACTTCATATAATTTATATTTATCTGCCATTAATTCGAGTCATACGTGTGCATGTATTCATATCTCGTGTACATCGCAAGTGAGAGAGAGAGAGAGAGAGAGAGAGAGAGAGAGAGAGAGAGAGAGAGAGAGGCGGGGGAGAGGATGCGGGGGAGAAGGAGGGTAGGAGGGAGGGATGGGAGTAGGGGAAGCCAGGGGTGGAGGTAGGTGGTGGATACACGTCACAAATACGTCACGCCTCACCTGCTCGAATGTGTAAGTGGCTCACGCAGGTTTTGCCATCACAGTCAAGAGTAAACGCCGTAATTAACCGCATCTGGCATTGCACAATAGCGTCAAAAATTAGCGGAGTGTTTGAAACAATCTGTGCCAAAGCCCCATGCCGATCCGAGTCTTCGTTTGAAAGATATTTGCGAAAAACGTTATGTCATAGGGTCTGATATAGTAGGGCGGGAGCTACCAACCTTTGTGAATCGTCCGCAATTCTGTGGTGTGCTGGGTCCCGACTGTGGTTGTCTAGCTAACAACACACTGCTGGGTGTGCGAGTGTTTAAGAAATCGAAACATAACTTTCGGGTGCCAGCACACCACCGTGGTGTGTTGACTTACGAAACGATCGAAATTTTAAAAGTTTAAGAAAACGGCCGTTACTGTTTAGGTATTTTCTTGAGTATTATAAAGCAGCCATGGCACTCCCGTTACCCGTAACAGAGCTCGTATAATGAACACCATGTCTGCATATTCCACGTTGCTGTATGTATACGGCACTGAGATGAGCGTGACAATTTAACAAAACTGCAAAAAAAGCAGCACACTTTCCCTTTTCTGTGAGATTATTTTTAATCATTTAGTTCATGTTATAAATAAAGAATGCATACGTTTAGTTTTTCTTCATTTATTTTTTACTACATTTTCTGTCATTAGAACTCTTTTCATTTCACTGAGTATAAATGGAAACAAATGTTTTTTTATCAGCGATAATGAACTAGTTTACATTGTCATTCGCATTGGAAATCGGAAGAAGAACAAAAATAAAGCAGTAAACGAAGCATATTTTAGCTCTTATTCTTATTTCTTTTACTTTGTTGAGAAACAAAGTGTGTGCTGGAAATTTGGAATTAAACATTAAGTGGAATTAATAAGACAGTCAATCTACAGTATTATTTCTGCATATTTATCAATGTTAAGCACATCAAAAACCTGAAAGGGAAACTAGGTATAATGTGCAATTTTAGACTATTGAAAATTCCGGGAATTCCCGGAATCCCGGAATTAGGGTTAATTTTATCCCAGAATCCCGGGACAAAGAAAAAGGTCCAAAACGACAATCCCCTCGGCCCCACAGTTCACACGTTTGAATAGTCTCGTAGACGTCCCTGGGATATTCATGGACTATTTTGTGATCCGAGTGATAGTTTTACCCGACTTCTGCACCATGAACGGGAAAAATCACCCCAGAAAACCCGGTTAATCTTCTCCGTGGCCTTGGGAATGGTCGTAACGGGAGCCCGATACGTTTAATAATATGGACTTCAGTGACGAGGTGATGGTGGATGGCTGTTGGGTGTGCTGTGTTATGCCGGCAAATTGATGCTTCGGACATTGATTATATTGATTGATTGTGATTATTATTGATTTATTTGTTTTGTTTTCGATATTTCTTACCTCTGTTGCCGTTGTCTATTTTCGGTGTGCTTGTTTTCATTTGACACGGCAATGAAAGGAAAGATTAAGGAAATAAGTAGAATGGAAAAGGGAAGTAGATAAAGAAAAAAGAAAAAAAAGACTACCTGATTCTAACGTCAAATTGTTTTTTTTTCTGATCTCTCTCTCTCTCTCTCTCTCTCTCTCTCTCTCTCTCTCTCTCTCTCTCTCTCTCTCTCTCTCTCTCTCTCTCTCTCTCTCTCTCTCTCTCTCTCTCTCCTTCCATCTCTTTTTCATCTTTATTTTTTTTAGTACATATTCCTCTAATCCTCCTCTTCCTCTCTTTTAAACATCCTCCTCATTCACCTCCTCTTCGCCTGCTCACGATTTTTTTTTTTTTTTTTTACCCACAAAGCATCGCATCGCAGTCTGTCATATAAGACCCCATTCACAGTGTGCCAGTGTGTCAGGTACTTGAGTTGCACGTTTTTTTTTTAAATCGCGTTCTGTTTCTTGTGATAACTTGCTAACCCCGTGGGCTTGTCTCGCGCCAGGCTGTGTTCAAACGTGATAGGTAATTAAAATTAAAGTCACTGCGTCCCTTTGCCGATGTGTATTGCTTACATGGGTGTGGAGTCGGAGTCGAAAATTTTTATATCCGACATCACACCCACACCAGCGTTGCCATATTATCGTATTCACCACATCGTCTTTATTACTTTTAAGCCTCAAACTCTCGCACCTACACAAATAACGATAGAAAATTGAAGTTAGCGTTAAAACACTTATCTATTGATGTTTGTTTGTTTGTTTTTGCATTCGTTAGTGGTCAGAAACTACGAAAATGCAATGCGAGGAGTACGATAATTTGACAACGCTGACCCACACCCCTGATTGCTTAGTAGGCAGGGTAGATATGGTTGGTACTTGGTAGCATTCCTGTCTCACCAAAATAACAGCAGCTGCCATTTTTAAAGTACCATGATCTCCCTCTTCTCTTTTGAAAATTCCCTTCCCTCTCCCCTTCCAGACGCCTCTCCATCCAATATGTACCTCTGTCTCTCGTGGCCACTCACCTCAAACTGCTATTACAGGAGCAGTACGAAGCGGACTTTATTATTTTGTTTACCCATGAGCTATTTCCTTTCCTTTAAAAAAAAAAAGACTACTTCCTCGATCCTTGGTCTTATTTTTCTCAATCTTTCTTCCGTATCTCATTCACCTTCCTCATTGCCTTCTCTCATTCTTAATTACGGTAAAAAATCGAAGCAGTTTTCATCTATTTTTTTTAAAGCACTGAATGAGCGATTTTCACACTCTTCGATCCCTCCCATGACATACAGATGGTTCACACATTCTTCCCGTGACATACAGATGGTTCACACATTCTTCCCATGACATACAGATGGTTCACACATTCTTCCCATGACATACAGATGGTTCACACATTCTTCCCATGACATACAGATGGTTCACACATTCTTCCCATGACATACAGATGGTTCACACTCTTCCCATGACATACAGATGGTTCACACATTCCTCCCGTGACATACAGATGGTTCACACATTCTTCCCATGACATACAGATGGTTCACACTCTTCCCTTAACATACAGATGGTTCACACATTCTTCCCTTAACATACAGATGGTTCACACATTCTTCCCGTGACATACAGATGGTTCACACATTCTTCCCGTGACATACAGATGGTTCACACATTCTTCCCGTGACATACAGATGGTTCACACTCTTCCCTCCCATGACATACAGATGGTTCACACATTCTTCCCTCCCATGACATACAGATGGTTCACACATTCTTCCCGTGACATACAGATGGTTCACACATTCTTCCCGTGACATACAGATGGTTCACACATTCTTCCCATGACATACAGATGGTTCACACATTCTTCCCTCCCATGACATACAGATGGTTCACACATTCTTCCCTCCCAAGACATACAGATGGTTCACACAATCTTCACTCACATGACATACAGATGGTTCACACATTCTTCACATGACATACAGATGGTTCACACATTCTTCCCTCCCATGACATACAGATGGTTCACACATTCTTCCCTCCCATGACATACAGATGGTTCACACATTCTTCCCATGACATACAGATGGTTCACACATTCTTCCCTCCCATGACATACAGATGGTTCACACATTCTTCCCTCCCATGACATACAGATGGTTCACACATTCTTCCCTCCCATGACATACAGATGGTTCACACATTCTTCCCTCCCATGACATACAGATGGTTCACACATTCTTCCCTCCCGTGACATACAGATGGTTCACACATTCTTCCCTCCCATGACATACAGATGGTTCACACTCTTCCCTCCCATGACATACAGATGGTTCACACATTCTTCCCTCCCATGACATACAGATGGTTCACATTCTACACACCAATGACATACAGATGGTTCACACAATATTCCCTCCAAATACAGACAGATCGATCACACATCCTTCCCGTGACATACAGATGGTTCACACATTCTTCCCTCCCATGACATACAGATGGTTCACACATTCTTCCCGTGACATACAGATGGTTCACACTCTTCCCTCCCATGACATACAGATGGTTCACACTCTTCCCTCCCATGACATACAGATGGTTCACACATTCTTCCCGTGACATACAGATGGTTCACACATTCTTCCCGTGACATACAGATGGTTCACACTCTTCCCTCCCATGACATACAGATGGTTCACACATTCTTCCCGTGACATACAGATGGTTCACACATTCTTCCCGTGACATACAGATGGTTCACACATTCTTCCCGTGACATACAGATGGTTCACACTCTTCCCGTGACATACAGATGGTTCACACATTCTTCCCGTGACATACAGATGGTTCACACATTCTTCCCGTGACATACAGATGGTTCACACATTCTTCCCGTGACATACAGATGGTTCACACATTCTTCCCGTGACATACAGATGGTTCACACTCTTCCCTCCCGTGACATACAGATGGTTCACACTCTTCCCGTGACATACAGATGGTTCACACATTCTTCCCGTGACATACAGATGGTTCACACATTCTTCCCGTGACATACAGATGGTTCACACATTCTTCCCGTGACATACAGATGGTTCACACATTCTTCCCGTGACATACAGATGGTTCACACATTCTTCCCTCCCATGACATACAGATGGTTCACACATTCTTCCCGTGACATACAGATGGTTCACACATTCTTCCCTCCCATGACATACAGATGGTTCACACATTCTTCCCGTGACATACAGATGGTTCACACATTCTTCCCGTGACATACAGATGGTTCACACATTCTTCCCGTGACATACAGATGGTTCACACATTCTTCCCGTGACATACAGATGGTTCACACATTCTTCCCGTGACATACAGATGGTTCACACATTCTTCCCGTGACATACAGATGGTTCACACATTCTTTCATTCACAGGCGAGGCGGGCGGCAAGCAACAGGCAGTGACGGGAATAGAATGAAAAATGTGCATTGGAACCATAGCAAGAATCGTCGAATGAGACAACAGAACCACAAGAAGAATGAGGGAATGAAACACCACCAGAACCGCCACATCAAGAATTAGATATAGACCTTAATGTAGTGAAATGCATGTAGTAGTATTAGTAACTAGTAGTAGTAGTAGTAGTAGTAGTAGTAGTAGTAGTAGTAGTAGTAGTAGAAGTAGTGGTAGTAGTTGAAGTAGTGGTAGTAGTTGTAGTAGTAGTAGTAGTAGTAGTAGTAGTAGTGGTAGTAATAGTAGGAGGAGGTACCTCATGCACCCTGCTTGAGTCCGTCGGAACCATACCTGTCAAGTCTTACGTTTTTATACACAAACTTATGGTTTCTAACGCAAAATCTTATGGCAAGACACCACAGACAGGTATGCACTTTTTGTTCCATTCCTGTAGCTTGGTGAGGTCTTCTGGTAGGAAATCCGCGGTTTAAGGGTTGACCCACAAAGTAACGCAGTGGAAATCCCGTAAAGTGAGAAAGTTGTTGTGGGAGGAAAAAGGAGAAAGTAAAGAAAACAAAGTAAAATTGAAGGAGGAAGGAAAGAATTAAAAAGTAAGGAGGAAAAAGATTAAAAAAAGCAAAATGGAAGAAAATATGAAAACAAATTGGAAAGTCAAAGAAAGGTTCCAGAATTTCCATCATGAGAATTTTTTTTGTACGTTTTGAGATTTTTCACTGAACTCTTGCATTCCCTGATGTGTACAAACGCCATATGCGCCATTCATCGCGGGTTGGTACAAGCATTTCCAGGTGTTGATTATTTCTTCTTCCCATGGCACTGTTATATTTCTCTTCTTCACAATTCACATTCTGTCTTCATTTCTCTTCCTCTTCCTTCTTTTCCCTATTTCCATCGTTAATTTTCTTCCGTCGTTTCTTCCTTCCTTTGTGGTACTGGTATGCTGGATGTTCCCTCCCAAGGTGCAGGACTTTACATTTTTCTTCATTGAATTGTAGCAGCCACTTTTTGTTCCATTCCTGTAGCTTGGCGAGGTCTTCTGGTAGGAAGTCCACAGTGCTGGGTCGAGGTTTCAGTTATAGCGCCGCAGAAGTGGACCCAAGCACGGTGACCTTTCGGAAAGCTCATCGGTGGCTCAGTCGATTGCTGCCCTGCTGGCTTGTACTCAGAAGGCCCGGGTTCCCTTAGTGCATGTCCATTTCGAGACTAGTGAAACATTATTATTATTGTTATTATCTGTCTGACTGAAATACATACACACAAAGGTTGGTATAATAAAACACTTTCGCCTCTCATATCAGCTACTTTTAAGGGCCAAAGAGGGGGTCATTCGGGTTCTAATGAGTGTTTCTTTACGTCCGCAGTACAGAAGAAGAGTCAAACTACTACCAGGGTCATAAAACTACTACTAGAAATGCCCACAACTACGAAAGCCTTGTCTAATGTGTTCTTGGGCGACGAAATGTCTTAAAATACGATCCAAAGAATGACGAGACTAATGCACTTGTTCAATATACTCCTTTACTTTCATTTACACTTCCTTCTGCATCCATGTTATTGAGGAGGAAGAGGATCTGGAGGAGGGAAAGTAAGAGGAGGAGGAGGAGCTCATTAAGGACTCAGTTGATGTGCTGCCACAACTTTTACTATGAGGGCCCGGGTTCATCCCTAACACCAAGCAATACACATTTAGAGATTTTAAACTGTTATTGCCGTGTCACTCATGTTCCACGAATTTAAGCATACAAGAAAAAGATGAGTGGCCAACACAACACAATCTCTCTCTCTCTCTCTCAGGGGGCTAGACTCAAACCATTTTTTTCTTTCATTTATTTATTTACTTAATACTAATACAAATTTAATCTCTTCACCAAAGTCTGAGTTCGGACAAGGAATCTCTCTCTCTCTCTCTCTCTCTCTCTCTCTCTCTCTCTCTCTCTCTCTCTCTCTCTCTCTCATGGAAATACTAATACATTTTGATTTTATGTAAGGGATATGTGTCGTAAGCTTGAGATGATCTAATTCCTGATGCACCAATTTTAAAGCTTCCCACAGCAGCTTATGTCACTGTCAGCGCTGCACCATCACTGTTTGGCTGCCCTGGGAACTGTCACTGTCTGGCTGGTACTAACACAATGCTGTCACTGTTAACCCCTTGACTGTGGATTTCCTACAAGAAGACATCACCAAGCTACAGAAATGGAACAAAATGTGGCTGCTACAATTCAATGAAGAAAAATGTAAAATACTGCACCTTGGGAGGGGATATCCAGCATACCAGTGCCACATGGGAAACACTCCACTATCCACCACAGAGGCATAGAAAGACCTGGGAGTATATATTATCAGGCTACTAGTGAAAGCCAAATCTGTGCCAATCGCAGCGAACGTGTTAACAGTGCACTGATTAGGGTGGGTGTCTGCAGCCAGGCATGGACGGCAGATTGACCTCATGTGTGGACGTGGGAAATTTGTCCACATCGGGTCAAATCTGACGCTCAAGCCTGGCTGCACCCCCCCCCACCCTGATCAGTGACCTCCAGTGAGTGGCACGTTAGGAGCAGCCTGATAGTGACAGTGCAATGCTGAGTGACAAATAATTCTCTCTCTCTCTCTCTCTCTCTCTCTCTCTCTCTCTCTCTCTCTCTCTCTCTCTCTCTCTCTCTCTCTCTCTCAGCCACAGGTCCCACAGGATGTCACCCCACAGGATGTTTGCAAACCCCACAGACACATGACCCCCGACACATAAATAATTCTCTCTCTCTCTCTCTCTCTCTCAACAATGTAAGTTAACTGAATAAATATGGAGATACAGAAAGTCTTGTTTGAATAGAGCCGGCACAAAGGAGAGAGAAATATGATATAAAAATAAGAGAAAAGAAGAAAGTTGGAATATATCAGAAGCATGCAGAGGACCTGATACTATTACTACTTCTACAACCAGCACTATGTTACACAATGGCTGGAAGTGGTGAATGCTGAGCTCTGAGGGTCCGAGTTCCGAGTCCAGTTTTCAACCATTAATTTAAAAGAGAACCCCAAAGGTCACTCAAGGAGGAAGAGAGGAAAGGAACAAAGAGATGGAGAATTTTGTTACATGGAGATCAAAAGCATTGGAGATACACTAAGTCTTCTAGGAAAATGGAGAACGAGAATTAGTTTTTAAGTAAGAAGATTGTCATAAAGGAAAAGAAAGCATTGGAGAGATGGAGATACTAAGAAGGTTGGTATTCTCAAACACTTCCGCCCCTCACAACAACTATTCCCAAAGGCTGAAAAGGAGATCAGTCAGGCTCTAAAGGGTGGTATTTTAAGTTCTTGTTACAGAAGAAGGGTCAAACTACCACCAGGGCCATGAAACTACCCCTGGAAATGCCTCCCACAACTCATACGAAAGCCTTGACAAGTGTGTGTGCTTGGGCGCTGAAATGTTGCAGAATATGACCGTTATGTTGGTCTTGTATGAAAATGGGGAAGGGACGAGAAGTAGCTTTTATGTGAGAGAATACGAGTGGCATGTGTTAGATAGAAATTATTTAATTGATATGGAAGGGAGGAGACAACTAAGAGGACAGAGTAAGAAATTGAGAAAGGGGACTTGTTTGAAAGACACAGAAATTCAGTTTTCCATACAGGAGTGTGGATACAGGGAATGGACTTAGCAAATACATTGTTGAACGGGTAGTGTCCATATAATGACGGAAAAGCTGGACAAATATAAATTGGGAGACAGGACTGACCGAGCTTGAGCTCAGGCCCTGTATACTACAAATAGGTAAACACACACACACACACACACACACACACACACACACACACAGTGGTAAAGGACATGAGATCGGAATGGAGAATTGTGGAGTGGAGTGCCTCAGGGATCGGTATTGGCACCAATACTTTTCCTAGTATATGTCAATGACATGCCAGAGGGAGTAAACAGTTATATGAGCCTGTTTGCAGACAATGCAAAACTGCTAAGACATATAAGAAACAGTAAAGACTGTGAAATTCTGCAAGAAGACCTGAAAAAGATTTGGGAATGGAGTATGAAATGGGAGATGGAATTCAATGTGAAGAAATGTCATGTAATGGAAATGGGAAAGAATGAAGGAAGACCAAAATGGACATATAAATATTAAGGAAAGTTCAAGAAGAGAGAGATATGGGAGTGGCAATACAAGATAATCAACAGCCTGAGAGTCATGTTAATCTGATATTCGGCGATACGTATAAAATGGTGAGAAATATAGGATTAGCATTCCACTACATGGATAAGGATATGATGAAAAAGTTAATAACCACTATGATCAGACCAAAATGGGAATATGCAGAGGCGGTGTGGTCTGACAACAAAAATGGTTCCAGAGCTGGAGGGATTGACACATGAAGAGAGATTAACCCGTAAAGGCCGACGATAACCCCTGCGTCTACCCCCCACAGCCGCATTAATCGTCTTAAAATCAACTCTTGCAGAATGACATGGAAGCAATTTTAGCTGTTAGTATACACATATATATATCAGTATGTGAAATATTTTTGCTTAGCTCTCCCTGATTGCTTCAGAATAATCGCCGGTAGTTAGAGATTGTGTTGGCGCGAGCAACCCTCGTTCCGAGCTGGGCTGGACTGCTGAGGTGTCAGACTCGGTCCGTTGTGCGCCCAGGGCCTTTTCCCGGTCTATTATGGGCCTGTTTGTTTGTTTTTGGACCCTCTGTGACAGTGGGGCAGTCGTAGATATAAGCCTACTCCTCAAGCCAAATTAGCAGCGTTACCAATGATAGCGCAGTTTTGATACACGTGTAAAGTAGCTGTCCCATATGGGACCTATCGGCCTTTACGGGTTAAAGGAAATGGACCTACCAACACTTGAACAAAGAAAAGAAAGGGGAGACCTAATACAAATTTATAAATTATTGATTAAAATGGAAGAAGTAGATAATGAGGAGTTACTACTAAGAGAAGGAATAAACAACAGGAACACAAGAGGACATAGTAAAAAATTGAGGAAGGGAAGATGCTTGAGAAACATAAAGAAATATAGCTTCCTGCAAAGATATATAGAGGTTTGGAACAGTCTAAGTGAAGATGTGGTATCAGCGAAGAGTGTGCAAAACTTTTAGGAAAAGTTGGACAAATACAGATATGGCGACGGGACCACACGAGCGTAAGCCCTGTAAAACTACAACTAGGTAAATAGACACACACACACACACACACACACACACACACACACACACACACATTATTTCACATTTGTTTCAGCTGTTCTTTGTGTGAGTCAGAACTTGAGTCCACGCCACCACTCAAGTGTTTTCTCTGTTGCAAGTGTCAGCCTAACTAACATTCCTGAGAGCCACACCTTTCTTTCTTATTTTATTTTTCTTCTTTCTCTTTTCTAAGCACCAGTGTTGTGAAGGACAGTGTGATGGGATGTTCTCTTTCTCCTTCCTTCTTCACCTCTCACACTGCCTTCCGCCCTGGTCATGCTGAAGGGACGGCCATTTCATCGCCTCCCTTCAATGTTGTCTGTCTGTCTGTATATCATGTTTGTTTTCCACCGCGACAAAAGTTCAAGTATACAAAAGGTCGCGTGCACTGTTTCGTCTTCCGCTGTGAGCTCATTATACATGTTTATGCCATTCTAAAAATACTTGTGCTTTATCAGACCAGATGGCTCCATGAAAGTGTTTGGCTGGGAGGGAGGGAGAGGAAGAGATGGAGAAAGAAGTGTTTGTAAGAGTGGAAAGGAAGGAAAAAGAAATGAAGGTGATTGTTTCCACTAGTGCTTTATGGGACCAGATGGCTCCATGAAACTGTTTGGCTGGAAGGGAGAGGGAGGAGGAAGTGTTTGTAAGAGTGGAGAGGAAGGAAAAAGTAATGGTGAAGGTGATTGTTTCCACTAGTGCTTTATGGGACCAGATGGCTCCATGAAACTGTTTGGCTGGGAGGGAGGGAGAGGGGGAGAGGGAGGAGGAAGTGTTTGTAAGAGTGGAAAGGAAGGAAAAAGTAATGAAGGTGATTGTTTCCACTAGTGCTTTATGGGACCAGATGGCTCCATGAAACTGTTTGGCTGGGAGGGAGGGAGGGAGAGGGGGAGAGGGAGAAAGAAGTGTTTGTAGGAGTGGAGAGGTAGGAAAAAGTAATGAAGGCGATTGTTTCCACTAGTGCTTTATGGGACCAGATGGCTCCATAAACTGTTTGGCTGTGAGGGAGAGGGAGAGAGGGAGGAGGAAGTGTTTGTAAGAGTGGAAAGGAAGGAAAAAGTAATGAAGGTGATTGTTTCCACTAGTGCTTTATGGGACCAGATGGCTCCATGAAACTGTTTGGCTGGGAGGGAGAGGGGGAGAGGGAGGAGGAGGTGTTTGTAAGAGTGGAAAGGAAGGAAAAAGTAATTGTGAAGGCGATTGTTTCCATTGTCCTTTGTGTGTCTGAATTTGAGCCCATGCCAACACTGTGAAGGTCAGTGTAATTCCTATTGTAACTGTCACAGCCTAAAATCACAAGGCACAGATTTCTTTTTCCTTTCTTTCTTCCTCTTCTTTCTTCTTCTCCTTCACCAGTGCTACCATTATAAAGACTAGTAAGTGCTTCTTCTTGTCATAACTGTCCATTCCCTTTCCTTCAGTTTCTTCATTTGTCTTTTTCTGTGTTTTCTCTCTTCCCTTGTAGCTGCAGATATCTTTCTCTTTCCTTTTTTCCTCTTCTTCCTTCTTCTCCTTCACCAGTGCCACCATTCTGTAGACTAGTAAGTGCTTCTTCTTGTTGTAATTGACTGTCCGTTCTCTTCCCTTCATTACTTTGCCTTCCTTCAGCTTCTTCACAGCCCAGAATCACAAGGCACAGATTTCGTTTTCTTTCCTTTCTTCCTCTTCTTCTTCTCCTTCACTAGTGCCACCATTCTGAGGGCTAGTAAGTGCTTCTTCTTGTTGTAACTGACTGTCCATTCTCTTCCCTCAAGGTCCATCCATTACTTTGCCTTCCTTCAGCTTCTTCACAGCCCAAAATCACAAGGCCACAGATTTCTTTCTCTTTCATTTTTCCTCTTCCTTCTTCTCCTTCACAGGTGCCACCATTCTGAGGGCTAGTAAGTGCTTCTTCTTGTTGTAACTGTCCATTCCCTTTCCTTCAGTCTCTTCATATGTCTCTTTTTCTGTGTTTTCTCTTCCCTTGTAGCTGCATTTTTTTTTCCTTTCTTCCTCTTCCTCCTTCTCCTTCACCAATACCACAAAATTCTCCCTCTTTTCGTTTTTCCTCTTCCTTCTCCTCCGCCTATAGCACCAGTAGGCTCTCTCAAGGGGCCTCTTGGAAGACCCCAGTCCGTTCATGGCACAGGTGAATTTAATTTACAGTGGCTGCTGTGATGTATGGCTCTTGCTTGGCCTATGCTGCCCCGGTGCTCCTCCTGACCAAAGTCGCTGAAATTACGGTTGATTGAAGACCTGGGCAGCATGTGGGTAACCTTCCACCACTCGCCTATGGTTGAGAATTGTCAGTGTCTTGCGGCGGGATTCGAACCTGGGTCCTTAGGTTCATGGCATCCAGGCGCCAACCATTCAGTCACTGCCAAGTAAGTGTTTCTCCTTGTTCAAACCCTGCAGTGTCTTCCTTCTTAAGTTCAACACACACAAGCCACACAACTTCCTTTTTCTTCTTCTTTCTCTTCCTTTCACTAGTCCTGTCATTGTGAGGTAAGTGTTTCTCCTTGTTCAAACCCTGCAGTGTCTTCCTTCTTAATTTTAACACACACAAGCCACACAACTCCCTCTGTTTCACTTTCTATCTCTTCCTTTCACTAGTGCTGTCATCGTGAGGGGTAACTAGTGCTTTCTTCTTCCTTCATGTTCTATCCATCCTTGTTCTTCCTCTAAGGTACGGCCACTTCATCGCCTCCCTTCAACTTCTTTCCTTTCTTTCGGGTTTGCTTCCTCTGTTTCCTCATGTCGGTACTTAAGCCAACGCTGCCACTGTGAGGGGTAACTAGTGCTTTTTCATGTTCTATCTGTCCGTGTTCTTCCTCTAAGGTACAGCCACTTCATTGCCTCCCTTCATCTTCTTCTTCTTCCTTCTCCTTCAGATTTGCTTCCTATGTTTCCTAATGTCAGTACTTGAGCCAACGCTGCCATTGTGAGGGGTAACTAGTGCTTTCATGTTCTATCCATCCCTGTTTTTCCTCTAAGGTACAGCCACTTCATTGCCTCCCTTCAACTTCTTCTTCTTCCCTCTCCTTCGGGTTTGCTTCCTATGTTTAATCATGTCAGTATTTGAGCCAGAACCACCATTTGTGAGGCCATTAATCGCTTCCTCCTGCTTCTCCTGTACAGTTCCTTCCTCTTCCTCCCCAGCCTGAGACACACACACCTCACCTCTTCTTCTCTTTGTACTTAAACCCTCACCAACACCACCATTCTGAAGGCCATTGAGTGATTCCTCCTGGTGTGGTAATGTGCTGTCTACCTTCCCAGCCTGAGACACACACACCTCACCTCTTCTCCTCGTTGTCCCTGAACCCTCACTGACACCACCGTTCTGAAGGCCAGTGTGTGTTTCCTCCTGGTGTGGTAATGTGGCATCTACCTTCCCAGCTTGAGAGACACACACCACACTTTTCTTTTTCTTCTTCTTCCCTGTGGTGGTGTTGGTGGTGTCTGGCATGGAGCAAGGCACGGCTACAATGGTTCCATCAGCGCGCCGTTCCTTCAACTTGTACTCCTCCAGATACCTGGAAAGTGCCGAGGTGTGAGAGAGTGGTTTGGTGAGGGAAATGATGTGTGCCTCCCCCTCTTCCCCTTCCTCTTCCTTCCTTTCCTCCCCTTCCCTTTCAATCACCTTCTCTCTCTCTCTTCCCCTTCCTCCCTTCCCTTTCTTCCTTACTTTTCCTTCCTTTCCCCTTATTCCCCTTTCCATAGCTGGGCGTTATCGTGATACTTTATCACTGATAACAAAATCGGGTTATCGGCCATCCGCTACTTATTTAAATATATATCGGTATCTTCGTTACTTTTGTAACCAAACTAGCAATAATCGCTACTTTTTTCTGCCTCTCAGAAAAAAAACATTGTCTCCTCCCTACTGCGCATGTGTGGCCCGGGCGCCCGGTGTTGTATGAAAAAACTTCGGGGTATGAAATATCTACGGTGAAGGGATTTCATACTTAGATCATCAACATTAAAACACTAGGTTATTTTTTTTTATGTTAGACTCAAAAATCAATATATCAAAGAGAAAAATAATTTAACTTTGCCCCCAAAATGATTATTCACTGCCTCAAGTTTGATATTCCATATTCGTTTGTGAGAATGCCATGGTATTGAAGGCACCCGGTGTTGTGTTATTTTGTGTCCCATCGTCAAAAACTGGCGCTTTTGTTTACAAACACTGGTCTCTCGTGAACTGTGCATGTTCAGACCAGTAAGCTTAGCCCTGTACAGTCTCACAAAGCTTTTTAACACATTAAGAGTTGCTGGAAGGCTGCATCAGACATACAGTACCACCATCCTCGCTGTTTCTGGAACGACACTCTGTACATATAAATACAACTCGTACAGTGTTGTTCTAGAAACAGCGGGGATGGTGGTAGTGGTACTGTATGTCTGATTCAGCCTTCCAGCAACTCTTAGATAAAAGCTTTGAGACTGTACATGTTCCGCTTGCTGGTCTGAGCATCTTGCTGAATTCAATGTTTGAAACAATTGACGTGGGGCGTAAATAACACAACACCAGTCAACGTTCTAGTATTACCATCCATAGGTACATATGTCAACGTGTGGTTTTCAGGTTTTGTAAGTTTTCTAAAATACAGATAATGAAAATTTGAACTCATCTATGTTTTTTATTTGAAATATCAATATAGTATCGTTTTCGCCTATCGGATTTATCGCTAGTTAGTATCGTAATTGTGGATTTATATCGGGTATCGGTTATTGGTTATCGCCTATATTTGTGTCTCCAGTTAATGAATATCGGTTATCACCGATAAGGTTTTCCATTATCAGTTATCGGGAATAAGGTTTTCTGTTATCGTGCCCAGCTATGCCCCTTCCTTTCTATTCTCTTGGGAGGGAGGAAAGGAATGGGGGGGAATGGAGGTGGCCAAAGTCTCCTATCCCTGTGGCCCTGTTGGCTTAAGTTTTGAAGAGGCAAACTTTTATTGAA
>NC_066528.1:5757786-5810623 GCF_024679095.1 Eriocheir sinensis
ATGAACATTAAACATGAAAACACAGAATCTTAAGTCGTTCTTTGCAGCACCCCATTTTCTTGTCACTGAGGGGAACACGGAATTTGAGCGGTGACTGCTACAGATTACTCCCCCCCAGTGACGAGGAAGGAGGAACGAAATCTTCTCTGGTGCTGGGGCGCTGTGGCAGACGGTGATGCGTTGCGCTGAGTAGCGTTGTGCGATGAGTTGCGCTGAGTAGAGTTGTGTTGAGGTGCGCGGTAAGTTGCGCTGAGTAGTTCAGCTACGGTGAGTCGAGCTGGGATGAGTAGTGCAGTGATAACAGCTACAGTAAGTCGAGCTGAAGTGTTGAGCAGCGAGGGGTTGAGCAGCGAGGGGTTGAGCAGCGAGGAGTTGAGCAGCGAGGAGTTGAGCAGCGTGAGGTGGACTGCGTGAGGTGGGCTGCGTGAGTTGGGCTGCGTAAGGTGGGCTGCGTAAGGTGGGCTGCGTGAGGTGGGCTGCGTGAGGTGGGCTGCGTAAGGTGGGCTGCGTGAGGTGGGCTGCGTGAGGTGGGCTGCGCAAGGTGGGCTGCGTAAGGTGGGCTGTGTGAGTTGGGCTGCGTGAGGTGGGCTGTGTAAGGTGGGCTGCGTAAGGTGGGCTGCGGTGAGTTGAGTGGTTGGCTGTTTAATAGATCCTGGAAGGCTTGAATCCGCACTCCCAAATCGCGAACCACGTAGACGGGTCCTGAGCAGAAGAGTGGTGCTCTGAAGGACACCACCGTAGTAGAGGAATAGTTGCATGTCGTCGTCAGGTATGGTGAAGTCGAGCGGCGTGGAGATGGGCAACAGGCACTGGCGTAAACGCGCCGGTGAGAGTAGAACGACTGCGTGTGTTAAAGGCGCGAGTGCCGCGGGAGTGTCTTGCTTCTACGCTACTCTCTTGCTTGTTTTCTGAGGTTTGGCCGCTCCATAAGCCCTCTTGATGTTGGTGACTCTTTTTCTGGTTGCCTTGCGCTTGTACATCATTTGTAAGGACGTTTTTTTGGCTGGAGAGGAGAGAAAAGTACGACATACTCTTCCCGTCTGTGTCTCGCTTGGCACTGGCGCGGTGGCACCTCTCTTCCTCCCCTGCCTCTCCGCGCGAAGAAGAGAGGATGACAGATGACAAAATTTACGAAGAAATAAAATATTCTAATGCAATTTTTACATATATATATATATATATATATATATATATATATATATATATATATATATATATATATATATATATATATATATATATATATATACACGAATGATACCACATATATTGACATGAGCGTCTTATGACGCGCATGTCCGACTATGACGCAAAAGTCCCCCCAGGGGGGAGGGGTTTTAATTTTACGAAAACAAACCTCACCACATGGTAATTTAGGGTTTCCCGGCCACGCTGAGCGTAAAACATGTACTCGTCCGATTTTAAATATATTCGTCAAAAAATACTCCGTAGTCGCCCCCCTTAAATGCACCAAATTCCGACGATACCAGAAAGAACCAGGATCGTGGCACTGACGTCCCAAGATCGCTTATGTGTGAATAGGGCTTAAGTAGTCCGTGTGTCTGCTGAAATATGAGTATCAAAAAGATGAATAAATTCCATGTGTATTTTCAGTAAGCGGATATCTAAGGTGCGTGGAAAAGGTTGATGACCGTCTCCAAAATGTAGTTAAACGACTATAGATCAACCATCGTTAACACTCATCGTCAATTTTGTCCCAGAAATATAGATTTAAGGGAAATTATTATGTCCTCACCAGTAGATCACAGAGAGTTGTAGATGGTCTCATTTTATTCGTATTGAATTTCCCTATCTTTTAATGTATAATACATACGTTGTTTTTAAGCACAGAGAGCAACTCAAGGGCAACAAAAATAAGCTGTAAAAAAAAAGCCCGCTAACTATTGCTATCATATTGTGATAAGTATAGTGGCCAAAAGAGAGGTCAATTTCGGATGGAGGGGTGTCTTGATACACTCTTCTTGAAAGAGGTCAAGTCATAGGCAGGAGGAAATACAGACGAAGGAAGGCTGTTCCAGAGTTTACCAGTGAAAAGGATGAAAGAATGGAAATGCTGGTTAACTTTTGCATAAGGGGTTTGGACAGTATAGGGATGAGCATGGGTAGAAAGTCGTGTGCAGCGCGGCCGCGGGATGGGGGAAGGCATGCAGTTAGCAACTTCAGAAGAGAGGTCAGCATGAAAATATCGATAGAAGTTAGAAAGATATGTAACACAGCGTCGGAATTTAAGAGGTAGAAGGTTGTCAGTAATAGAGGAGGAGAGCTGATGAGACGAAAAGCCTTAGACTCCACTCTGTTCAGAAGAGCTGTGTGAGTGTGTGAGATGCATACATATCGGTAAAAAACAAAAAACAAAACACACACACAAAAATATATATATATATATATATATATATATATATATATATATATATATATATATATATATATATATATATATATAAAATTGGCCAATTTTGAGTAATTTCCTACATCGGGTGACTTAAGTTTTCTTTTAAAACCCAAAAATATATTTTTTTGGTCAAAATTCGTTTTGTACCACGTAGAGCATAGTGGTTGTCAAGCTCTTTGGGGTTTGGAGTCTACGGCTGTTCCTTGATACAAACTGATTTTACGCTGTCACGCAGAACTAACGGAGCCTTAACAATCAGTTGTGAGCACTGTTTTTCATTTTTGCAGGTTTTAAATTTTGCTTGAAGGTCAATCATTTCACGAGCCATAGACTCTGATGATAGTGTACTTGGTAGCAAGTAAACACCACCTCCAACTTTGAACAAGGTCAGACTGTTACCAAATTCATTTTCTATGTGTTTGGAAATGTGTTTTATTACTTGATTCCTTTATTTCTACTTCTTCCTCTTGGATGTATGATCCTAATTTCAATGTAAGGTTATTCAGTGGGATCAAACAAGGGTTAATGAAGATATCTATTTGAATATATTCAAACAGCTTTTGCAAAATCTTTTTTTTATTAACAAACACAGCATAATCGTTCTCGGATCTGTCATCTGGACTCAAGCTTTTACGTGAACAAGTATAATATAAGTTATAACAAGGAGCATGGGCGTGTGCTTTAGCTGCCACAATGTCCCTTGATGTAATGGCAAGAACTCTTTCATCGCAGTCGTTAACTGCAATGTCTCGAATAGTTTTGTCTGCTCTCACTTCAACAGCTTTAACCAACGGTCCTCTGCTATAGCGTGCGGGCCGCGTATTCACCGTGTTCTGGACGACGCGTGGTTCGAATCCCACCCCTACTACCTGGGATTTTTCAGTCACCGCCGAGTGGTCTAAGACTACCCACATGCTGTGCTAAAGACCACCCATCAACCCGGACTCTAGAGGGACCGTCCAAGTCATTCAAGAACGAGCTCCGGGGGGCAGCATGAGCCAAGAAAATATGGCGCCACTATAAAGACTTGCCTGCACCAAGACGGGCTTGGGCTGACCACCAGACCCCTCAAGAAAGCCTACCGGTTCTATAGGCTTCGACGTTAAAAAAATGCTCTTGACTTATTCCTTGCAGCAGAAAATTAACAGTAAGAAAACTTTCATCCTAATTGCATAGCGGGCTCTCTGATTGTTTATGTAGCCTAACATGTTCTTTTTTGTTGTAAATATCGATCTGTCTGCTCGATGTTTTAATGTACACTTGGTGCACAGTTCTCTTCTAGATTTAGTGTTGTGATAGGATTGAAGCAACGTATCTGTGCTGCTTCATGAATTATTTTCCGCGATCTCAAATCTTGCAGGACAAGTACATCTCTGGGCGAGTTCTTTCCAGGCGGTGGCTGAGTGGGTAGCATGACGGCGTCGCGTTCAGGACGACGTAGGTTCGTGCCCCGTCCGGTGACACCAAGCTGGGATTTTTCAGCCGCCGCCGAGTGGCTTAAGACTACCCACATGCTGTCCAGAAGACCACCTATCAACCCGGACTCTAGATTCTAGGATTAAAGATGAGCTCCGGGAGGGCAGCATGAGCCAATGCAAGATGGCGCCACTATAAACACTTGCCTGCGCCACAACAGACTGGGCAATACCATCAGAACCCTCCAAACAAGCCTACCGGCGCCACAGGAGAAGACGTAAAAAAAAAAATATGATGCATGGTTTCACCTTACATAGCTTCTGTGTTATATCAGGCATTTTGTCTATTGGTCTGAAAGAAAAGAAAATATTATTATGATGAATATCATAATATTTTACTCTAACAATGGTCCTAAGACGTTACCGCTAGCCTGCTTGGCCCCTTACTGTACCGACCAGGAAAATGACTGCTTCATTATTTTTTTTCTACCAGTTGAGAGTTTATCAGATTTATGTATTTGGGTCTATGGATAGTTGATATGTGTATTTACGTGGTACAAAACGATTTTTGACAAAATAATGTATTATTGGGTTATGAGAGAAAACGTAAGGTATAACCGATGTTGCAAAATGCTCAAAATCGACTTTTTTTCATATTTACCTCCTATTCCTAACCGATAATATGTATAAAATCATATGTAATATACCAAAAGATGCAGAAGCTCAATACAAATAAAATTAGATCACCTTGAATCCTCTCTAATCTATTGTTTAAGACATGAAACATTTTTCCTGAAATCTATTTTTTCGGGCCAAATTTGACGAAGGGTATTACAGATGGCTGGTTTGGTTCATAGGAGCTTAGCTACATTTTGGGGATAGCCTTCAACCTTTTCCAAGTATCTTATGCATCCACCTATGTGAAAATACACATGGAAATTATTCAGCTTTTTGGTACTCAAACTCCAAAATTCATGGTCCAGCTAACAGACTAAAGAGGTGAGACAATCGTGTCTTCCCTCCTCTTATCAATTAACTCCGGAAAAAAATACATTTAATTAATTAGAGGAATATTTACATGAACAGATAATTTTCATTTTACTCTATAACAATTGAAAACTAATGTGTAGCGTTTTCTATTTCAGAAGCTGTGGCCATTATATACCCCGGCCAACTGGAAAATACCGAAGGTGACAGTTGTCACACAAATACTGGCAGGTTGGGCACCTGTTCCCAAGCTTGCGAACCCTCGCTTGTCCTCGGTAGCCCACGCAAGTGCGGCATAAAGGACTCAAAATTCCTTGTCTGCTGTGAACCAAAATTGGGTAAGTGTGAAGCAGATGACTTGCATGTTCCTGGATTAGTATGTAACCAATACGCTGTGGATATCGTATATTTACCAGTTTGAATTTGTCGATAATGATAGTGACTGCATCAGTATCAAATTGCAATGCATCAAGCTTTCATAATATTATGGAATATGATTGTAAGATAGAAAACATAACAATAAAGTGAAAATTTCTATATATTGATTTTTACTGGAGTAGACCTACATCACTGTTGTGGTTGAATAATTTAGTTGCCGTAGATAATACATCGGAAAAGCAACACCCAATGAGACAAACAAAAACTCGGGATGCTGATTAGGGTCAGGTTTGTTAATGAAGTGAGGTCCTTCAAGTTGGAACAAGGAATAAGAAGTTCGATTACGAAATGCGCGGCGTTAAATTCAAAAGCGTTCATTGCGTTAAGGACTTGGGGGTCAAAATCGCGTCAAACCTCAAGTTCTCACAGCAATTCATCGATGCAGCAAATAAAGCGAACAGAATGTTGGGCTTTATTAAAAGAAACCTTTTATTCAAGAATAAGATGTAATACTTCCACTCTACAATAGTTTAGTCAGACCCCACTTGGAATATGCGGTACAGTTTTGGTCTTCCCACCATGCAAAGGACATTGCTAAATTAGAAGGTGTTCAGCGTCGGGCAACAAAATGATCCCTTCCTTGCGCAACAAATTCTACAAAGGAAGGCTATTCACCCTTAACATGTTCTCTCTTGAGAAACGTCGCCTCCGAGGAAAACTGATCGAATGTTTTAAAATACTTAATGGTTTCACGAATGTAGACAGATCAACATTGTTTATGATCGATGACACTTTGCATACGAGGAACAATGGCGTAAAACTCAAATGTAGACAAGTAAATTCAGACTGCACCAAATTTTTCTTCACCAACGTTGTAGTGCGATAATGGAATAAGCTCCCACCTTCAGTGGTCCAGTGTAACACGAATGACTCCTTTAAAAACAAGCTCGACTGTCACTTCCTTGAACTTAATATTAACTAGAGTTGAAATGCAACGTTTTGGAGCCATCTGATTAATGTAAAATCACTTAGGTTTAAGGACAGACCACCTAGTCTGGACCATGGGGTCTGTGTGGTGTGATTTTCTATGTAAATCTATCTATGTAAATCTCTCTCTTGGTGTAAACCTCTCGTAAACTTATTAACTTCATCATACCATCTGATGAACGGCCATCCTTTTTTACTTATTATTGTTACTTATTTCAGTATGTCAGTCTATTATTTAATGATTTATAGGTGAAGATATAGTATATATGCAAGAATTTTCACATGTGAATAAAATATGTCTTTAAAGAGCATTCAGAACTAATATATTTTTTTAAGACAAAAGCGAAATGGAAATGGAAACGGACGCACTATGACTTTATTACAAGCGTGCAGAAATCTTTAATCCATTTGTATGATACATCCCCGATATTGCTCACAGCCGTTGCGGCAGGTCTTTTAATCGATATACTTTAACGTTCGTGAAACCAATGGCATTTTTCCAAAGATCAAACAATCAATCACTTGGGTGCCGTTGGGTACGTCATCTCCCAGACCCTTCGACCTCAAATGCGGGAATTCCTTCGAGCGAGTCACCTTGCAGGCCCCCTTCCCCTCCATGCAAGTAACGTTTGATAGGATCTACCGACTTTTTCAGTCCACGACATCTGTGGGCGTTTCCTTGGCCTTCTCCACTCGGTGTGGTCTTACAGAAAGAACCCTGTGAGCAGTGTTGATTTCTAGGTAGCGTGCCGCATGCATCTTTAATCACAGGTGGCGTTCACTGTCTATACAGGAAATAGGCCTCGAACCAATCTCACGGAGCAATCGCCGGTGACACAAAGTCGTTCAAGCGATACCCCATGATTCTGCATAGACACTTATTATCAAATGCTTCAATCACCTCTTCAAATCCCTATTTAACGTGTATGTCTCACAATCATAGAGTAAGACAAGGTACACAATCGATTTGAAGGTCTGGATGTTTGTCCTTTTTACTTTACGAGACTACGCTACCAAGTTATGTGAAATTTTTGAGGATATCAATGCCCTCGTCACCTGCATGAATTAAGAAACGGTACGGCTTCACCTTGTAAGGCTTCAGTCACCTGTACCATGGTCCTGGCCCAAAAGACCCGGAAGTCCTAAAAACTTCAATTCCTCTTGCAGTACCTCAAGAACCATTAGAAGAACCTCGAGTGACTGTAACGATTACTGCATTACCGGCAAAAAACAACGCCACTGCTCCTAATATTGCCAACAGATGCTTGATAATGACCTTGATCCACAACTCTGCATTAATACCCGGACCAACAAATGTTGAAAAGTAATGGGGCAAGAACACAGTCCTGCCTTACTTCCGTGTTTATGGGAAAGAAGCTGAGCTCTCCCCCTTCATACTTTACAGTACTCTTGGTCCCAGAGAGCTAGTCAATAAACCAGTGGTCCTTGCCACAATCCCACGGGGTCACAGGAGATCCCTGAGTACCTCGCGATGCACTGAATCAAACGCCTTCTCGAATTCCATATAGGCTACAAGCATCCCTTCTCGAAACTCACATCGGCGCTCAACCAGTACGCGAAGCGTTAGGGTATACGATCAGAATGGGTTGAGGTGTTACACGTTTTTGGTAGCTATTTAGCGTGTAAAGTTTGTTTATGGTATTCAGGCTCACACTGTTACCTCACTGTCAGGGCCGGAGTCACCGTTCCCTGCAACGCAAGTTGATTGAAGTTGGTGAGATAACAAAAGGCCTTACCATAAGTTGTGAGTAGGAGTGATGTAAATATGGGCTGCACATGCATTTGCAAGTTGCAGAATTATAGAAACATGCAAGAGGAGGAGGAGGAGGAGGAGGAGGCAAAGGAAGAGGAGGAACAAGAACAAGTTGAATTTAAAGGCTCATGTGGTGAGGATGATGATGATGACGACGAAGATAGAGATGCTACTCAGATGGATACTATAGTCCTTTAATGGACACACTATGGTACTGTAGGAAGATGTGATGCTTGGTAGTGCAAGGGGTCAAATCTGTTGAAACACCCAACATATGTATTGATTATTATTTCACTCTGGGGAAGCTCATGTAGTTGTATTTCATGCTCTTCGGGAATCTCTTGATAAGTGTCTTGTAACAAGACATTGTAACCTCTTTGAACTAGTAGAATCAGGCTTAATTTGGCTTACAGAATCCATAAAGAGGAACTTCTAACAATTGGGCGTTCTGTATCATCTCCGCCAGTTCTTCTCCCAGACAAAGATACTGTCCTTGTCCGCCCTCACATGGAGCATGCATCTCATGTGTGGAGAGACTCCACACACACAGCTCTCTTGGACAGACCTACCTCTTGAATTTCGCCGCAATGTTGCATCTCTTTCAATCTTCTACCAATGTTTTCACGCTGACTGCTCTTCTGAACTTGCTAACTGCATGCCTCTCCCCTTACCGTGACCTCGCTGCACTCGACTGTCTACTCTTGCTCACCCCTACACTGTCCATATCTTTCATGCAAAAGGTAACCATCATCTTCATTCATTTTTCCCCTCTGCTGGTAAACTCTGGAAAAGTGATGGGCAAGGACACAGCCCTGCCTCACTCCCGTGTTCATGGGAAAGAAGCTGGGCTCTCCCCCCTCACACTTCACAGCACTCTTGGTCCCAGAGGGTTAGTCAATATCCGAGCTTTCAGTGTCCTCGCCACACTCATATACAGACTGTACTGTTTCATTTAGCAAGCCTCCAAATACCATTACCTTGGTCTTGGCCCAGGAGATCTGAAGTCCCAAGGGCTTCGCCTCCTTGTGCGGTGCCTCGAGAGCCATCACTCTAACCTCCAGCGATTTTGCCAGAATTACTGCTTCATCAACTAAAACAAGATCGATGACCTTGGTATTGCTAATGGATGATCCACAATGACTCTGCTCCACAACTCTGCCTAGTACCCAGCCCGTACAAGTCTTGAAAAGCGATGGGGCAAAGACACAGTCCTGCCTCACTCCCGCATTCACGGGAGAGAAACCAGACAAGCCCTCCCAACACTTCACAACACTCAGTCCCAGGCCAGTCAGTAAACCAGTAGGCCTTGCAGGAATCCCACGGAGTAGCAAGAGACTCCTGAGTATCTCTCGATGCATTGAGTCAAACACCTTCTTGAGATCGACATAGACTGAAAGCACCCCTATCGAAACTCACGTCGGCGCTAAACCTGTACGCGATCCGTTAGGATACTGTCAGTTGTTGACTTACCAGGCGTGAACCCAGATTGTTTAGGTCTCTGCAGCTTCAACAGATGGCTGCGAATTCGCATCAGCAATAGGTGGGCAAACACCTTGCCTGGCACACTGAGCATTGTAATACCACGGTAATTGTTGCAGTCTTGACGGTTCCCTTTCCCTTTCCAGACAGGGACTACTAGCCCCCTCTCTCAGTCTAGAGGAATGGTACAAGACTGCCATACGGCACATACGGCCATACTCATGCAACTCGCGGATCATGGCCTCACCTCCAGCTCTGAGCCGCTCCGCATTGATGTTATAGATGCCAGGTGCCTTTCCTCCCCTCAACTTTGCCACAGCCTCTCTGACCTCAGCAAGAGAAGGTGGGCTTTCGTAGATGGATGGCTCAGCATCCGCCACCAGCAACCCAGCAACTTGAAGCTGCAACTTGAAGGGTCCGCAGTGTATAGCTACTCAAAGTACTCAGCCCAACGAGCCCTCTGCCCATCCATGTCCGAAACGAGGCAGCCATTAGCTGTTAGGATTGCGCCCACCTCACCTGAGGGGGAGACTTGAAGCGTACTTTCTTCAGGGCTCGGTAAGCAGGTCTGAGGTCATTTGCATGTAAATGGCCCTCGACTTCTTCAGCGAAGCCCCTAACAAAACTCTCATTGTCTCTCCTCAGGAGAGCTCTTGTCCTACGCGACAGAACCCTGTATTGGTCCCGATTCCCAGCAAACCTCGCAGCTCGACTCTCCTCAATATTCTTCAGCGTCTCCACCGAGGCGAATCCACTCATAGATATCGGGCGCTCTCCAATGCACTCCTTAGCAGCTTGAAGAGTCTCATTTTTAAAGGAATCCCACAGTTCTACAGGTTCCTCTAGGGTCCTAAGCACATTGAACCGATTTGAGACTGTCACTGCATACTTCTGAGCACATGCCAGGTCCTTCAGCCTCTTGAGATGGAACACAGTATTGTTGTATCTCGAGATTCTTCCTGACCTGACATGAAGCTTGAGTGTTGCATCAACAAGCCTATGGTCAGTTGCAAAGAACTCAGCGCTCCGGTAAACCCTGCAGTTCTGAAGGATCCCCCAACGACTACTGACCCCTCCGGCATCGCTATATCAAATCCAGCGGTGCAGCTCTGGTCTCTGGTACCAGGAACCCGCAATGCAAGATGGCGCCACTATAAACACTCGCCTGCGCCAGAACGGGCTGGGCCGACCATCAGGCCCCACCTGGAAGAAGCCTTGGGCCGACCATCAGGCCCCACCGGGAAGATACCTACCGGCGCAATAGGCAGCAACGTAAAAAAAATAAAAAAATAAAAAATCTCAACCTACTGGATCTTTCCTAATTCAGGAGGAGAGAGCTCTTGATGTTCCTGGTACCAGAACCATGGGGATCAACACATAGCTAGTAGCCAATCCTGTCAGTGCCAGTTCTTGCACTGAAATCCCCTAAGACAATGAGTGTGTCCCGGGGAGGGTATTGGTCTACTACGGAGTCGAGTTTGACGTAGAACATCTCCTTCTCTTCTGTTTTATACATTTCGGTAGGAGCGTACACTGCAACAAGAGACATGAAGCCCAATGTGCTTCAGTCTTAATCGCATTATACGCTCATCAGCCGGACCAACCTCATCCACAAATGGCAACAGTTAGCTAGAGATGCCCATAGCTACCCCATTGAGATGGAAACCATTGCTCATACCGGACCAGTAGAAGGTGTAACCCCCCCCCCCCCCCTTACTGATTTCGCCACTGCCAGGCCTCCTCGTCTCAGAGAGTGCCACTATGTCCACCCTCAGCCTTTGGAGCTCATTTGATAGGTAGAGTAGTTGATCATCGTCCGAGAGGCTCCGGACGTTCCAGGAGCCCACACGCAGAGCCCTCCGAAGGTTAACCCCGGGCCTGGTTCTGCGGGCGGACGTAGCTTCTGCACCCCTCCCCCGGCCACTCCTCCCAGTAAAAGAGGGGCTAGGGGGCTCTTCTTCCTTCGAGGTGCAGGGGTCCCGTATTCTTTGCCCTGCAGCTGTCACTGACGGTAGGCTCCCCGGATGTGGATGCATCGGGAAAGCTTGCCACGCGGTCGGGCCCACCAGCAAAACCGGATCAGGGGCTGGACAGACTGCTCACCACAGGGCAGGGACGCAGGACTCCTGGGAGGATTAATCCCCCGGTTACCCCAAAAAAAAAGCATAAACCGAAGAAAGAGAAAAGGAAAGAAAGACAGCTCGGGGAGGTTGAAGACGCTGCATTTCTCATCCAGATAGAGCAGCCCCTTTAGGTGATCTTTAAATGTTCTACATACCTAAACTAAATAAGAGCACAGCTGCACATTATACTTGACATTTGTTTTGAAAATATGTGAAAGATTGTATATGAACACCAACAAATTGGCATCTACCGTGGCGTCTGGAAATGGCCGTTTTCAAATATATCAAAATCCGTTATGTGCCATGGCTCAGTTAGAAATTAATTCGACACTTTTAGGTATAAAATGGACTTGGACACTTACTTACTTTTACTTAAGCCCATTTTGGCTGAGAAATTCCAATTGGTAGGGTAACTGGTGTTTTTTGTGACAGGTGGTCAGATGGTCAAGTTACGTGCCCTTTTGACCTCTGGTAATCTATTTATGTAGCCTATTGGCATATAAAAGGTAAAGTTATGTAGGACATAAAGTTTCCAACATTTTGAGTGGTCATTTGTACCAAAAGGGCCATTAGTTCAAAAGATATCGCAATTTATATTTCCCCTATTCCATAATTTTGGGTCAGGATCGGGGATGTTTCTCCATCTTTAAAGCACTAAGCTACCGTTCCAAGCTTGGCTTCAAAGTTTGTTTTTCATTAGTGGGTATCTACCTCTTGAAAAAAACATGATGAAATTTTGCCACCCCCGGTGGTATCAATCCATGAAAATCTGGGGTCTGCCACATGGACTTTTTCCCTTCCCAGATAGTGGCGACCAGCCCCCTCCTCTAGTCAGGAGGAATAGTAGTAGAATGCCATACGGCAGCCAATACCGCATGTTACTCAGGTATCATGGCCTCATTACCAGCTTTGAGCATCTCCGCACTAATATTATAAATACAAGCTGCCTTTCCACCCTTCAAGTTTGCCGGAAGGGCTTTCGTCCATGGGTGGATCAGCATCCGTCATTTCCAAACTAGCTGTAAGGTTGGGTTCACACATAGCCGACTTAGGGGTCCCGATCGGTCCTGTTTCGTTCCGACCTAAAAAAAATTGAGGACGGGATCAATCGTGACCGACAACACCCCGTTTCATGCCGTCTTTGGCCTGAACGTGTCCCCATGGCACCGGACCCCCAACTCAGCCCGACATCAGTCGAGGTCAGCCGTGGTTAGAAGGAGTCTGCCTGCGTCAGGCGGCGGTCCACCGCCAGCTATGTTGCACGAACAGACCCGCTTGACGGGGTCAAGCGGTAGCCGGACCTAGGCGGAACTCCGTCAGGCGTATCATGGACGGAGATGGACCGCCGCCACCAGATGATAACAAGATGTGATCGAAGTCCAGCGTCACCACCTCATTGTCATCTCCTGCAGAAGGTGGAGAGCCGCTCGAGGCACTTGACAGAGTCTCCTGCACATTGTCCTGGATGCTGGCAGTTGTTGGGCAACCAGACTTGATGGGCCGTTTCTTTTCGTGATGTATAGTGCTCCTGTGGGCGACTAAGGACGACTACGCGCCGGCTAGTTGGCCGTGCTCCGGCACGACGCTGCTTGCCGGCTTGTGATGCAACGTTGCAGTTTCCATCCCGCCTGATGTAGTCGGAGGCTCACCCCTGCCTGGCAATGTGTGACCCCGCCTGACGGCGTCTGACTCCCCCTGACGACGTTGTTATCCCCCGGCTTCAGTCAGGTTGAGTCGAAGGTCCGGCGCCGTGGGGACACGTGGGGACTAGGGATGGGCAAGTACCGTTAATTTGAGTACCGGTAGTACCGGTACCGAAAACTCAAGTACCGTTAGTACCGATACCGGTACCGGTACCCAAAGGAGTTTTTTTTTCTTAATGACTTCTGATGAAATTCCCAAACAAATTTCCTGTAAAGAAAATCCTCTCTCTTCCTTCAACTTCATATCAACTAGAGTAGAAATGCAACGTTTAGGAGCCTTCTGATTAATGTAAAATCACTTAGGTTTAAGGACAGACCACCTAGTCTGTACCATGGGGTCTGTGTGGTCTAATTTTCTATGTAAATCTATGTAAATCTCTCTCTCTCTCTCTCTCTCTCTCTCTCTCTCTGAATGAAGTGAATATTTATTTTTCGAAAAAAATAGCCAATAAATAAATCAAATAATGGAAACGGGAGCTGTGATGGAAACGGAAAGCAGGACAAAATGGTGGGAACTTGGGGAGACGGTCAGCGGGGCAGTGACTCAGCGTCTACACACAGGGCCTATACCGCATGGAGAGTGATCATTGAACCTGTGATCATGATGACCAGTACCGATAGCAGTTATCGATACCAGGTACCGGTACCTGGTATCGATAACTGCTATCGGTACTGGTACCGCGAACGATAGCAGTTATCGATACCAGGTACCGGTACTGGTATCGATAACTGCTATCGGTACTGGTACCGCGAAGCATCATGATCACTTGGGTTCCGGGAAGCTTAATGATCACTGGCACTGCGCATTGCCGCTAGTACCGGTACCGTTTGGATCTTAGTGACGCTCGGTGCTCGCCTGCCTCCATGTGGTATGAGCCCTGTGTGTAGACGCTGAGTCACTGCCCCGCTGACCGTCTCCCAAGTTCCCACCATTTTGTCCTGCTTTTATTTATTTATTGAGTTACTGGATAATTTTTCATGTCCGATTCTTTTCTTTTAGGTTGCTAATAAATATTGTTATTGTTATTAGACTATGATCGAGTACCACTCACCATATCACTGAGATATCCACTCACTAAGTGGTGATCTCTCTCTCGCCTGCTACACCTCCAATATTTAATCATCTTATATAATTCATCATGCAATTCTTTATAGCCAGAAACTCGCCAAGGATTCAAACTTTTTCGTTAATGCTTTATTGATAAATATGATCTCTCTCTCTCTCTCTCTCTCTCTCTCTAAAAGTTAACGAGTCATACGAATTTAACAGTGGCAAGTAAAAAGAAAACGAAGTCGTGGGTTAAAAGTTAGTGAGTCCCACGAGTCTTTAGAAAACGCTAATATATATTGTTATTGTTATTAGACTATGATCGAGTACCCACTACCCATATCACCGAGATATCCACTTACTAAGTGGTGATCTCTCTCTCTCTCTCTGAATGAAGTGAATATTTATTTTTTCGATAAAAAAATAGCATGTATAGTTATTATGGATGTACTCGATCATAGTCTAATAACAATAACTATATTAACAACCTAAAAAAAAAAATCGGACATGAAGAATTATCAATAAATCCAATAAATAAATCCGAGCAACTGGTACCGGTGCCGAGCAATCTGGTACCGGTACCGTACCGTTTAGCTGGTACCGTTAGTACCGGTACTGGTACCGGTACCTGCCCACCCCTAGTGGGGACATGAGACGGAGAGAGAGAGAGAGAGAGAGAGAGAGAGAGAGAGAGAGAGAGAGAGAGAGTGTGTTTTCTCTTCGGAAAATTCTATTATGTAGTATTTAATCAAATATATAACCTATCTATATGATTTTTTATCATTAACAAAAAATAATGAATCTTTTGCTGCTTGCTTAACGTCGAAAATTAACTTGAACTGTAAAATTACGAGAAAAAAAGCCACCATACGATTCTCAGAAGTCTGCCAGCGAGGAACACCTCGTGGGAGGAGAGGTACGCTACACTTCCCTTCTGCCACTCATGATATACTGTTTGCCATGGGTGGTTGGGCATTTCTGGCCTCCTATATTGCTGATTGCTGGGTCCTACACTCTGGCCGGTACCGGCACCTGAGTTTTCGGTACCGGTACTACCGGTACTCAAATTAACAATACCTGCCCATCCCTACTCCTTATACATTGTGGCGTCTGACGGGAAGCCTTAATGTCTAGACCAGTGGTCACAACCTTCTTTCTGTCGTTTCCTTCTTAAACCACTTCAACCCAGTGTCCCCCTTCATGTGGAGAAGGGAAAAAGTAGCCAAAACCCGAAATTCACTTGCTTAATAACACAGGTAACATAATAAACAAATAGTAGCCAAAAACAAAACTGACTTGCTTAATAACACAAATCAATCAATCAATAGATCTGACGCCCCATTTCTGGCGTATATATATGTATGTATAATGTATGTTTCTATTTTTTTAATTTCTATAGATAGACTTTAAGCCCTTTGAATAGGCAGCACACGGCAGTTCACCTTTGGGTTTTTGTTAACATATATGTTTATTTATGTTTAAGAGAGAGAGAGAGAGAGAGAGAGAGAGAGAGAGAGAGAGAGAGAGAGAGAGAGAAAGGGCGGGACCGTGGGAGGGAAGGAGAGAGAGAACACAAAGACACAATGAAAGAACAAACAACAGCAGACCTGGTGGTCCTTACGAGGCTGTTTGTGACAAGCTACACTAACTATCTAATCAAAGGTGGAAGATGAAGGACAGCAAAGGCGAAGGCTCCTCCCCACCCCCCATCCCTCCAGCTAAAGCTGGCAGGAAAGGAAAAAGAACCATGCAGCATGGAAAAACTGCATGGAAATTATGTAGGAAAGAGGAAAGAACTACCATTACTGCTACCACTAACCGGGCGATAAAAGCGGCCAAGGACACCAGTATTCGAAAGAACTTAACGTTATTACGACAATGAGTAATATCTTAGTTGCTGGTTGGATTCAAAATACTTGTCTAATCTATTATTGAAGGCCGTAACTGTTGTATATCAACGACATCACAGGGTAGAGAGTTCCAAACATTAACAACTCGATTGAAGAAGTGTTTGGCTTCGTGTAACGAGAATCTTTTACCAATTATCTTCAAATTATGATCTCTTCTTGTTCTATTTGATCGGTCAATTGTAAAGTAATCTTCCGCATTAATATCACTGAATCCTTTAAACATTTTAAACACTTCTATTAGATCGCCTCGCATTCTTCGTTTTGATAGGCTGAATAAACTTACTTCTTTAAGCCTTTGTTCATATGATAAGTTTCTCAACCTAGGAATCATCTTTGTTACTCTTCGTTGAACCCGTTCCAACTTTTCTATGTCTTTTCTGTAATTGGGAGACCAAAACTGTACATAGTACTCTAGACGGGGTTGAACCAACGAATTATACAGTTTTAATATTACGAACACCTCAAAAATATAATTAAAAAAATCAAGTAAGTTAGTTAAACACGAACGTTTACTACGGAGGCCATGTTGCGAATTATATATTATATTATTTTCTTCGAAGAATTTCACCATATTGTCGCGAATGATAGTCTTCATTAACTTACAAACAATCGATGTCAGGCTAATTGGTCAATAGTTTCCTGGATGAGACTTGTCCCCCTTTTTGAAAATTGGTGTGACATTTGCAAGTTTCCAATCCGACGGAACTTTTCCAGCTGTTAAAGATTTATTGAATATGATGGAGAGTGGTTTACAAATTTGATGTTTGATTTCTTTTAAGACCGTAGGGGTAATTTTGTCTGGACTAGGAGCTTTGCTTACTTTAATCTTTTCAATTGTTCGCAAAATGTCACTTTCTACGATGAGCACGCAACTTAACATCTTTTCGGTCCTTCTAACCTCCGGCGGTTGAGGTGATAAACAATCTTCGTCGGTAAATACGGATGCGAAAAAGTTATTTAGGATTGCAGCCATTTCATTTCATCGTTCATGTGGTTACCATTATCATTAGCAAGCGGTCCGATACCACAAGTGAGTGACTTTTTATTTTTTACATATGTAAAAAAATCTTTAGGATTAGATTTACTCGTTTCCGTTATATATTCTTCAAGATTTTTCTTGCTTTGTTTTATTGATTTCTTGGTTTCGCGGCGAATTCTGTCCAACTCTAGTTTGTTAGCCTCACTCTGAGTTGATTGTATCTACTGTATACGCGTTTTTTTTAAGAGATAGGCTATTCGCCATTTGGGTTTCTTCTTAAAAGCTGAGCGTCTGTTACGATAGGGTACGCATTTGCTTATGGTATTGTTCAATATTGTGGTGAAGGCCCCCCAAGATTTATCAATATCTGTTTCCACTGAGATTTCAGTCCCCTCAGAATTATTTGGAATTGATCGGAGTCATATGAAATTCGCTCTCTGATAATCAAGCACCTTTTCTTTACTAGGAGTTACTTTACTTTCTTTCATATTGATGCTGAATGTGATTGTTCGGTGATCGCTTGAACTAAAAATTGGACCAACATTTACTTCGTTAACTAGATCAGCTGT
Source organism: Eriocheir sinensis (assembly GCF_024679095.1). Taxonomy (NCBI): domain Eukaryota; kingdom Metazoa; phylum Arthropoda; class Malacostraca; order Decapoda; family Varunidae; genus Eriocheir; species Eriocheir sinensis. The sequence goes on from NC_066528.1 coordinate 5,775,552, forward strand.
CGTTGAAAAGATAAGGTCAAGTATATTATTTTCCCGAGTCGGTTCTTGAACGTGTTGATGCAAATCACTTTCTAGTAAATTTGTGTACATAATAGCCCTGTATGACAGTTCAACGGTTCACCCCATCTTTTCACTGGCAAGTTAAAGTCCCCAACAATTACTGCCTCGCAACTGCTACTTGTTTCTAATAATAATTCACTTAATGCGTGGTCGATATCAAGAGTCTGCCTTGGCGGTCTGTAGATAAGTATAATTACCATTTTACGAGATTTATTTTTAATTTCAATGAAGACCGTGTCTACATTGGTTATAATATCTGTTTTCCCGGATACTGGATGGAGAGAGTTGTGGATATAAAAGATAACGCCTCCACCCTGTCTGTTCTCTCATTCATGATTAAAGATGGTATAACCCGGTAATCTATATTCCGCAATGAAATCTCTATTTGAAGTGTCTATCCAAGATTCTGTGACTCCGATGATGTGATAATGATTTGTAGCTGCGAGGACTTCTAAGTCTTCAAATTTGTTACGTAGGCTACGAGCGTTTACATAGCAAGCTTTAATGTGATTCGAGTCGGGGGTTTCGCGGGTTGAGTGCTCCCTTACGGTGGAGCTGCTGGTGTTCTCGCCTCCGCGTTTTTTGGCTTTCGAAGAGCCACTTGGTCACAGAGCAGCCTCCCGAAACGGGCTGCTCCAACAGGGTTTAAGTGGATGCCATCAACAAGGAACAAGTCTGATTCGTAGTAAAAACTGTTCCACAAGTTAGCGAACTGGACGTTTTCTTGTGAGCAAAGGGACTGAAGTCTGTTGTTTGTGCTGAAGGCCTTACTGTAAAAGCTAGATTCGGCACCGACCCTCTGGAGGATTCCTGAAATTATGATGTTACTGGCATCCGTTTTACGTTTATACTGCTTGATCATGCGGCGGTATTTCTCAAGCAGTTCCTCAGAACGGGTTGTCTTTACGTCATTTGTCCCCGCATGAATGACAAAGAGGGTGTTTCGGTCGGCATTTCTCGTGACATCATCACACGCTGCGGTGATGTCGTCCAGTCTGGCACCTGGATAGCAGTAACGTTTTCTGCGTCCGTTTGATGAACGACCACAGAACTCAACCATCTGGCCACGCACCATGGAGTCCCCAACTAGGCGAGTCTCAAACTCACCCTCCATGGTGTCTGCCTGGAACCTATTGAAGGTACTGGGGGTCAGTAAATCCTTGGTTGCCTGCTTCGGTTTGGCTCCATTCCTTACAGGTTGGAACCCGACATCCTGTGAAGCAAGAAGAGAAGCGTTAAGTGGGGCAGGCTGGAAATTGTCCTGTGAGGCAGGCTGGGAGTTAGCCTGTGAAGCAGGCTGGGGGTTAGCCTGTGAGACAGGCTGGCGGTTGTCCTGTGAGGCAGGCTGGGGGTTAGCCTGTGAGGCAGGCTGCGGGTTAGCCTGTGAGGCAGGCTGGGGATTAGCCTATGAGGCAGGCTGGGATTCAACCTGTGAGGCAGGTAACACGTCCTCCCGTGAAGCATGAGATTCGTCTGGAGAGGGCACAGTCTCGGTGAAGGGCCTCTCCACCATAGATGGTGGAGTCACTGCCACATCGCTTGCAACAAATTCCTGAAGGGCTTCCAGAGAAAGAGAGAGAGATTTACATAGATTTACATAGAAAATCAGACCACACAGACCCCATGGTCCAGACTAGGTGGTCTGTCCTTAAACCTAAGTGATTTTACATTAATCAGATGGCTCCAAAACGTTGCTTTTCTACTCTAGTTAATATTAAGTTCAAGGAAGTGACGGTCGAGCTTGCTTTTAAAGGAGTCAATCGTGTTACACTGGACCACTGATGGTGGGAGCTTATTCCATTCTCGCACTACAACGTTGGTGAAGAAAAATTTGGTGCAGTCTGAATTTACTTGTCTACATTTGAGTTTTGTGCCATTGTTCCTCGTTCGCAAAGTGTCATCGATCATAAACAATTTTGTTCTGTCTACATTCGTGAAACCATTAAGTATTTTAAAACATTCGATCAGTTTTCCTCGGAGGCGACGTTTCTCAAGAGAGAACATGTTAAAGGTGGAAAGCCTTTCTTCATAGGATTTGTTGCGCAAGGAAGGGATCATTTTTGTTGCTCGACGCTGAACGCCTTCTAGTTTAGCAATGTCCTTTGCATGGTGGGGAGACCAAAACTGTACCGCATATTCCAAGTGGGGTCTGACTAAACTATTGTGGAGCGGAAGTATTACATCTTTATTCTTGAATAAAAAGTTTCTTTTAATGAAGCCCAACATTCTGTTCGCTTTATTTGCTGCATCGATGCATTGATGTGAGAATTTGAGGTTTGACGCGATTTTAATCCCCAGGTCCTTAACGCATTGAACGCTTGTGAGTTTAACGCCGCGTATTTCGTAATCGAACTTCTTATTTTTTGTTCCAACTTGAAGGACCTGGCACTTGTCTACGTTAAAGGGCATCTCCCATTTATCCGACCTCTTGGAGGCTTTGCCTGTCTTCGTCAGTGAGAACCAAGTTACCAATCTTTGTATCGTCTGCAAATTTACTAATGCGATTATTGAGTCCAACATCCACGTCATTGATGTAAATAATGAAGAGCACTGGGCCAAGAACCGAGCCCTGAGGGACGCCACTAGTGACCGGTGCCCACTCTGAGTTAAATCCGTCAATTACAACTCTTTGTTGTCTGTTGCTCAACCAATTCGCGATCCATTGGTTTACTTGACCGTCAATGCCTATTTGCTTTAATTTATAAAGTAATTTATGATGTGGGACTTTATCAAACGCTTTCTGGAAATCAAGATAGACTACGTCCACTGATTTGGTTACGTCATAAACTGAGAAGAGATCGTTATAAAAGGTCAGTAGGTTTGACAGGCAGGATCTTTTGTTGCGGAAGCCATGTTGTGAATCCCCAATTAATGAGTGGCTTTCGAGGTAACTCACAATTTTGTCTCTAATTATGCTCTCGAGTAGCTTACCTACAATTGAAGTTAGACTAATGGGTCGGTAGTTACCTGGTATTTTTTTGTCTCCTTTCTTAAAAATCGGTGTCATGTTAGCCTTTTTCCAATCCGAAGGGACGATGCCTTGTCGCAAGGACATATTGAATACGGTAGTGAGGGAGGAGAGTATTTCGCTCTTTGTTTCTTTAAGCAGTATAGGATATACTTTGTCGGGTCCGGGACTTTTATTTGTTTTAAGTGATTGGAGAGCTTTAAGGACTTCATCGGTAGTTATTTCAAAATTAGGCAATGCATGCTCGAGATTTACAGTAGTACACCGAGGAAAAGTAATTGTTTAAGAGGTTTGCAATGTGTTGGCTGTCAGTCACTAGTGCACCGTCGCTGTTTGTTAAAGGTCCAATACCACTTTTGATCGCCTTTCTGTTGTTTATGTAACTGAAGAAAGATTTCGGATTATTTTTACAGTTGGCTGCAAAAATTTTCTTCACATCTACGCTTTGCCTGACCTACTAGTCTTTTTACTCGTCGCCTGGCATCATTATAAAGTCTAATGTTTACGTGCGTGCTTTGTTCTTTCTTTAACCTGTAAAACAATTTTCTTTCATTGACTGATTGTTTAATTTTGCTATTAAACCACGGTGGGCTTTTATTAGTGTTAATTCGCTTCTCGCACAAGGGGACGAATGTGTTCTGCTGAGTGAGTAAGTGATTTTTAAAGCTTAGCCAGGCTTCCTCTACGTTGCCGTCATCTGATAGTTGTATTTCTGTTAGTTTTTGTCGGATTTCTACGAAGTTAGCTCTTTTGAAATTGGGCACCTTTACTTTATTTTCAGTCACTGATGATTGAGCTCTAATGTCGACGCGCACTAATTTATGATCGCAAGAACCGAGGTGTTCTCCTACCGTGACATTACTGACTAGGTTATCTTGGGTCGTTATAACAAGGTCGAATATATTATTTTGTCGAGTTGGCTCAGAAACCATTTGGCTTAGATAATTTTCTTCTGGAAATTCGATCATTCTATGTGACTCGCCTTCTGTACCTGACAGTGTCGCCCAGTCGATATGGGGGAGGTTAAAGTCTCCTAATATCAGTGAGCCGTTGTTATTAAGTGACTGCCTTAAGAGCTGTATATTTCAAGGTCGTCATTGAGTGATTGCCCGGGAGGTCTGTAGGTGACAGATATATTTAAATTGACTTTTGCAATGTTTATTCGCACGCACAAGTGTTCAACGTTACTGTTTCCCGGTGTTTTGTCAGTGGGTTGCAAATAGCTTTTGACATAAAGGGCGACGCCACCGCCTCTGCGGTTTACACGATCTTTGTTGAAGAGTCTGTAGCCATCTATGTTGTATTCGGAACTTAAATCAATATTTGTGGTGTCGATAAATATTTCGGTTATAGCAATTATGTCAAAATTTTCTGTTAGAGCAAGACATCTCAGTTCATCAAATTTGTTTCTTAGGCTACACGCACACACACACACAGAGAGAGAGAGAGAGAGAGAGAGAGAGAGAGAGAGAGAGAGAGAGAGAGAGAGAGAGAGAGAGAGAGAGAGAGAGTGTGGGAGGGATGGAGAGAGAGAGAGAGAGAGAGAGAGAGAGAGAGAGAGAGAGAGAGAGAGAGAGAGGGGGGGGCAATCATCACAGTATAATTCTGGTAACACTAACAATCCTACGCCCTTTCAGGTAATGGGCCGCTGTCTTTCACAGATATAGCCCCGCCCATGGTTCCATTTGGTAAGTGATCTCGCAGCCACCAACCAGCAAATATACAGGCCATAGCATGCATGTGTAATAAAACATGATGGTTATGTGTTCTAGCATATACAAAATTGAAAGTTGGTATCAATAGTAAAAGCTCTTTTTTTTCAGAATGTGGATTAAACTCATTAGATGTGTTGAGATCCTCTGTAAATGTAACAGGAGATGTCCTCCGCCCAGAAGCAGTTCCTGATCCTACTTTACCCAAGGTTGAAGAAACTACATTCGTTCGCCACAACATTACTAGACTGTTCAAAAGAAGTCACAGAGGTTTAACTGCCATACCATTCGAGGAAATGCCGACAGATTACGAGGACTTCCTAGATCCACCCCCTAAAGCTGCTGCAATAGGTTCTATAGACGCTCTTCAGAATGCTTGGCCCTGGATGGTATGTGAATCACGAACATGAGTAAAAGTTATACATATATGAATCACATAGAACATGAAACTAAAGCTTCGGTAACTTTCCCTAATGCGTTGTTGTTACTCCTTTAGGCCATTATTGGGGAGAGGGATGCCCAAGGAATCAGGTGGTTCTGCGGTGGGGTGCTGATAAATGATGAATGGGTCCTCACAGCTTTTCACTGCTTCTTAAACAAGTAAGTAGTTGTTTATAAACTTTTTAAAATTACGCTGCCATGAGAATCTGATAGAATCATATTAAAACAGCACAGAACTACATGGTTCATACTGGATGGTCTGCCTAATAGTAATCCCTTGCTTGATGTCTTTTACCACGACGTCATGCACCGGTTAAAAAAATGTGATCCAGTGTGGCAGTATTTTGAAAATATACCCTCAAATTTTGGGAATGGATGGACTGCTAAGTGAAAACAGTGCAAACTTGAGTTACAAGGTCTATTTGCAAGACTGAAACTACACAAAGAAAAATGACAGCAGCTGCTAATGGAATAAAACATGATAGTTAGCGCCAGAGGATGATGTAGATGATCCATTATTTTTTTAAAAATAAAGGAAGCAGCTCAAGGGTAAAAATAAGTAATAAAGAAAAAGATCCCCCTAATCACTGGCCTCCCTCACTTAGAAGACTGGCCACCATTGAGGTCAAATTTGGGTGGAGAAGTGTTTCGATACTCTCCTCTTGAAAGAGGTCAAGTCGTAGGAGAATACAGAGGAAAGAAGTCTGTTCAGAGTTTACCATTGATGGGAATGAAGGAATGGATATGCTGGTTAACTCTTGCATAAGGGATTTGGACAGTTAGGGATGAGCTACAGTAAAAAGTCGAGTGCAGTGGGTTCGCGGGAGGGGGGGAGGCATGCAGTTAGCAAGTTCAGAAGTGCAATCAGCATGAAAATGTCGTTCTCTCCGTTGGGCTCCTCCGATCACAATCTTATTTCTGCATCCTGTCCTATCGCTCCTGTAAACCCTATGGACCCACCGAAGAGGCGTTGCTTCTGGCATTTTGCTTCAGCTCGGTGGGACGACATGAGGATGTACTTTTCCGATTTCCCGTGGAATGATTATTGCTTCCAGGATAGAGACCCCTCTGTGTGTGCTCAGCGCATCACAAAGGTGATTGTCTCTGGAATGGAGGCATACATTCCTCGTTATTTCTCTACTCCTCACGCTAAAAAGCCTTGGTTTAATCACGCTTGTTCTCGTGCTGTCAGTGATAGAGAGGCAGCTCACAAAAGGTACCATAGCCTTCAAACTAATGCTAATTATGAACTTTACATTTCTGCCCGGAATCGTGCCAAATCTATTCTCCGACTAACCAAAAACTCTTTCATTAATAGAAAATGCCAAAACCTTGCTTTCTCTAACTCTTCCCGTGACTTTTGGCATCTAGCCAAAAACATCTCCTCCAACTTCACTTCTTCATCTTTCCCTCCACTCCTCAGTCCTGACGGCAACACTGCCGTCTCATCTATCTCTTAAGGCTGAACTCTTCTCTCAAACTTTTTCTAAAAACTCGACTCTGGACGATTCTGGGCATATTCCTCCTACTCATCCCCCCTCTGACTCCTTTATGCCTGTTATAAAGATTCTTCAAAATGATGTTTTCTATGCCCTCTCTGGCCTCAACTCTTGGAAGGCTTATGGACCTGATGGAGTGCCTCCTATTGTCCTTGAAAACTGTGCCTCCGTGCTGTCACCCTGCTTGGTTGAACTTTTTCGCCTCTGCCTGTCAACATCTACCTTTCCTTCCTGCTGGAAGTATGCCTTCATACAGCCTGTGCCTAAGAAGGGTGACCGTTCCAATCCCTCAAACTACCGTCCTATAGCTTTACTTTCTTGTCTATCTAAAGCTTTTGAATCAATCCTTAACCGGAAGATTCAAAAGCACCTTTCCACTTCTGACCTTCTATCTGATAGCCAGTATGGGTTCCGCAAGGGGCGTTCTACTAGTGATCTCCTAGCCTTCTTAACTGACTCTTGGTCATCCTCTCTTAGTCGTTTCGGTGAAACCTTTGCTATTGCGCTGGACATATCAAAAGCTTTTGATAGGGTCTGGCACAAATCTTTGCTTTCCAAACTACCCTCCTACGGTTTCTATCCTTCTCTCTTTACCTTTATCTCCAGTTTCCTTTCTGACCGTTCTATTTCTGCTGTGATAGACGGTCACTGTTCTTCCCCTAAACCTATTAACAGTGGTGTCCCACAGGGTTCTGTCCTATCTCCCACTCTCTTTCTGTTGTTCATTGATGATCTTCTTTCCAAAACGAACTGCCCTATCCATTCCTACGCCGATGATTCCACTCTGCATTACTCAACTTCTTTTAATAGAAGACCCACCCTACAGCAACTTAACGACTCAAGGCTGGAGGCTGCAGAACGCTTAGCCTCAGACCTTACTATTATTTCCGATTGGGGCAAGAGGAACCTGGTGTCCTTCAACGCCTCAAAAACACAGTTTCTCCACCTACCCACTCGATACAATCTTCCAAACAACTATCCCCTATTCTTTGACAACACCCAGCTATCACCTTCCTCAACACTAAACATCCTCGGTCTATCCTTAACTCAAAAAAATATCTTTTATTCATTTTCAAGTTACGTTCATTACAAAAGTGATACCTGGTCACAACCATACAAGAATTAGTCCTCCTCATCACCATCATCGGAAAAAAATACCAGTACTTGGGTTGTTATTGCAGTCACTGACTTGTCACTCGCCACAAGCGGCTGAACAGGGCATTCCATAACGCTTGCATCTACATCTTGAAGCAGGACATTTCGTCTTGCACGAGCAGCGGATCAAGTTGAGTAAATAGTTTGGAGCAGGTGCCTAGTCACAAGCTGTAGGGTAGTAGGAATTATTCTTTACATACCAACACCACTCTTCTACATCGATACTCTCTCTTGTAGACTTCCAGATTTGTATTTGAGAGTATGTTCGAAAGCTGTGGTACTTTGTGGATGCATCAGTAGTGGCAAATGTTCTGGTTTAACAAAATATTTAGCTGCAGCTACTTCTCACTAACATTCGATGACGTAGTGCGTTAGTGGATTCAAATGTTTTGCAGCCGCACAACAGAAGCATTGCCTTTCTTCCAGCGGCTTCAATGTCAGAGTGTTGGCTACAGTCTAAACAGAATGTATTTGCAACTGAATGGAGTTCAGGAACCTTTATCAGTGTGTAGAATGCTTTTGCGTTCCCAATCGAAAAACTTCTGGATGTACAATCACATCCTGTGAAAGCGTGCACGAACAGGAGATACTTGCAGATGCCATCGCATAACAATGACTGAATACTAAGAATATCATACAAAGGATTAGGAAATGATTCCCGTCTTATAACGCTGCGATAGTACAACTCGAAACCACTGTCATTGGCGTGGTACAGAGGAGAATCAGCAAATCGCTGTCTTCCTCTATTTCTGTTGTAGTTGCATTTTCTGATGAGGAAACTACAGCACGAACATTGTCCACAACATCATCCCCATCTGCGTTGTAAACAGAACACCCGTTCATTGTCAGCTTCTCACCTACGAGGGAAATAAATGTTTGTTTGTTGTTTTCATTTGCCAATAAGTGTTTCTTGTGGCCAATAAATGCTTGTTTGTTGTTTTCATTTGCCAAGAAGTGTTTCTTCTGGCCAACAAACTTCATGCCTGGACTGAGATTCTCATTTTTGCTTGTCTTGGTATTGCGGAGGCCGGAGCACATCAGTCCGTCACTTTAAAATTCATCCAGCAATCTCCATGCTTGTGGTTCGTAATGCCAGCCCTACAAACGCTCAAGAAAGAGAACTGTTGTGAATGGTAGAGACTGTGAAGGGCGGTGCGTGCTGGTTGGGCGGCGTGTTCCAATGTTGGCTTATATTATTATAGGAACCGTGAAGTCTTGAATAACCAGAAAAAAAAATTGTTTCTCGCATTGAATGACTTTTTATATAAGGTCCAGAAAATTTAGATAGTTCTTTTACCCAATTAACGATACACTATGGCTACTACTACGACTGCTACTACTACTATTACGACTATTACTACAACTACTACTGCTACTTCTTAATAATAATAATAATAATAATAATAATAATAATAATAATAATAATAATAATAGTAATAATAATAATAATAATAATAATAATAATAATAATAATAATAATAATAATACCATTACCAAACAAACAAACAAACACACTTCCTCTCTCCACGCTCCCAGCATATAACTCACCTGAGCTGACCTCACTATCCCTTGGTCTGTCAAGGTCACACCTCATTATCATAAGCAGCCATCTCTGCACTGCTTCTACGCAGAGAATGCTATATAATAATAATAATAATAATAATAATAATAATAATAATAATAATAATAATAATAATAATAATAATAATAATAATAATAATAATAATAATAATAATAATAATAATAATAATAATAATAATAATAATAATAAATATAATTGTAGCTGTCATAAAATAAACCATTATATTTATGAAGCCACTCCTTTAAGTTAATATGATGTCAACAAGCTATAGTTAATCCTTTATGGATTGTTACCACGACTGAACAAATACTACATACTTTTAAACAACATGCTAACTCTACTTACTATATCAGGTCCTCATGGTGGGTCTAAGCTTTAATGTAATTACTGCTCTTGAGTTTCTTTGGAGAGCTGATCAATGTCTTAATTAATGTCGTTTTGCGCTTCAGGCAGGACTGTAGAGTGTATCATTCAGTCGGCTGCGTAGTTTCTTTTTATGAAATTCATGCTAGAAAACACTTGCTCACACAGGCAAGTTTCTTTATATTATATTATATATATATATATATATATATATATATATATATATATATATATATATATATATATATATATATATATATATATATATATATATATATATATATATGTGTGTGGTGCTCATGTGCACATGCATGAAGTCGCTGAAGTTAGGGTTGATAGGAGATATGGGCAGCATGTGGGTAATCTTCCGCAACTCAGCGATGGCTTGCAAAAATTAGCGTGTTTTGCTGCGACTCGAACCACCACTTGGCTCATCACTCCCGCACGCTGACCACTTGGCCACCGCCCAAAATAGAGAGGATGCCAAAAGCATATCTTCAGGTATGTGTGCGTGTGTGCGTGTGTGTGTGTGCTAAGGAATTCCGCACTTCAAATACAATCTGATCTCGTTTTTGTAGCTCAAGCAGTTCAGTCCGTTTGTGTTGGATTGCTAGTGTAGCTTGTTTACTTCTCCAGATTTCAAGATCGAAAAGCATGGCTCTGAATTTTAAAGTCCACAAGTCTTTTTCCTGTAAATCATCTAAAAAGTTTTAATTTTGCTTGGCTCACTCCCATAAAAGCTGAAAAGTTGAGTGGAGGTGTAGCTGTGTCAAACGGGTTAATCACAAATGACAAAGTGGCCTTTTCTTTTCTGAATTCATGAAAACGTCCTTCAATTTATTTTTGCATTTTCACTTGTGGATTTATTTAGGATATCACTATCCAGCTCGAAATCTGCTCCTTCTTCGAATTTCTTTAAAGGGAAGTGAATTAGTGAGCCTCTCTCAAGATTTGACAAACATTGATAACATTCGTTCAAATGAAAGTGTAGCAGTCACCGATCAAATTGCGTGCTCCTTCCCCTCAGTGACACTAAAGAAGATGGCGCTACAAGCAAAACTATGTATTTTGTTATCGTCGTCCGTTGATTTGTATTGCGTCTCAATTGTTTATCTATTGTTTCTCGTTTATCTTCTACTGTCCGTCCTCGTCCTGCTATACATTCCTTTTACACATTGTTCCACACACACACATCAACACTTATGTCATCCACACAGTACAACATCCACACAAACGCACATACATACAAAAACCTTTTCTTAGTGTCTTGTCTATGTCCATGACGTGTGTGATGTTTTGCAAATAAATTAACCGTGACGGATATTGAGTTTCTCTATTCTGGAACCTATTAGCATTTGAGAACACTCGCTACCACCAACAAAAGCACTTCTTCCAAAAGCAACAAAGCAGTGTTTCCCCTTCCTTGTAGTTTCCTGTAAAGTTCATTTAAATCCAGATGACTTAGACATTTTTAATTAGGTGGCAGGAGCCGCACACGTCTCTTGAAAGAGCCGCAGGTTGCCGACCGCTGAACTAGGATATCAACAACCACTCTTCTTCTTCTTGTGACCTGTTCCGCTTGGCATCGCTTTTTAGGTCCTCCTTGGTACTTTTTTACACTTAGTTGCTCCACTTTGTGATAGTGAAGATTGGGTTCCACGATGCGAAGTTCAGGATGGGATGTCTTACGATACGGGATGACAGATGACATCACACCGGGTCATCGGGATCACCCATTCGCACGCTCCACCCCGCCATTGCCTGTGTGTGTGTGTGTAATAATACACACACACACACACACACACACACACACACGTTTCCCCATCCCCCCTTCTCTTTGTTGTGCTTGTTTTCGTCAGCGAAGTTAAAATGTATTTATAATATGTAAATTTTCAGACTGACGGCTGCTGTAACTGAATAAACCGATTACTATTATTATTATTATTGTTATTATTATTATTATTATTATTATTATTATTATTATTATTATTATTACACACACACACACACACACACACACACACACACACACACACACACACACACACACACACACACACACATTGTTGACGCTTTTATATGAAAGTGGTTGAAATAATTATTTGATCGGAATCAGAACAATATCATCTATATCAATATCTTAAACGCCCTGTAGCAAGCCTGATGTGGTGCGCCTTGGTGAACACAACTACAACGATGATCGTGACGGGGCGGATCATGAGGACTTTGGTGTGGCAGAAACGGTGCCTTACCCAAACTACAACCGCCCCGAGGCCTACCATGACCTTGCACTCCTCAGACTTGCCTCCAAAGTCGTACTGAAGGTCAGACGTCTTTATAATTGCTTATATACGTATGTAATCATCAGAAAATGATCATCAGGAGTACCCAGCAAAGAAGAAAAAAAATTATATTGATTTTTTTCCCGGCTTCAGTATCACATCAGTCCTGTCTGCCTGCCCTGGGGGAAGGAGAGCGACAAGGATATCATAAGCCAGCAGGCAACACTAACAGGCTGGGGCGACACTGCGTTCGGTCAGTAGTACTTTGTTTGTCAACATTTTGTTTGGTGGTCCACCACAATACCAGCGCGCAATATGAAAACCAAAACAAGGTAGTTTTACCATATTAGCTCTTAATTTTCAGGTGGGCAACCTAGCTCTGTCCTCCAAGAAGTGAACGTGACGGTCTTCCCGCCGGCTCAGTGTGACCGAAGCTACTCCAACCTGCCACACTACCCAGCCGCCTGGCCTCGAGGCATCGGAAAGGAGACCCTGTGTGCCGGGGACATTGCTGGAGGCCGGGATGCTTGTCAGGTATTGCTTTTACCAGGCTGTAATCACGACTGACTAAGTGAATAACACTCAGAAGTAAAGATCGGGGTAGAGGCTCACTCTGTGACCACAGTTCAATTTTATTGATGGACCCTTCGGAGGGTTATGCGTTTGAGCCCCTAGAATGTCCTGAGGATCACCGACGTAGCAAATTAGTTCAAAAGAATGAGCTCAAAAGGTTTAAAAGGAGGATTAGTGGGACTCTAAAGCGAGAAGGCAATGGTCAGATCAACAGTGAGAGTACAAAAAAACTAATGGTCCGGTACTAAAAATGACAGCAGTTTTCAGGGGGTAGCTATTGGCACTTCTAGCCATTTCTAACCATATGTAGTCTAGGTTGATGAGCGTATAATGCCAGTGAAGCTGAAGCACAGCCGGTGGTTCATTTTTGTTGTTGTTGCTGTGTACTTTCCTAATAGTATTTGTGAAACTGAAGAGACGGTGATACTCTACTCGCCTCGATATTAGACATGTGCCACCCTTGGGACACATGTACATTATTGTTTAGGACGATTTTAATGCTATTACTGGCGCCGACATTTTTTTTTTTTTTTTACGTATTCGCCTATAGCGCCGGGAGGCTTTCTTCAGGGGCCTGGTGGTCGCCCCAATCCTGTCATGGCGCAGGCTATAAGTATAAAAATGTATATATAGCCCATGGATATGGAACCTGGGACACCAACAGCACCCATGTCATGTCATTTCTATACCATTAGGGGACAAATTTACCCCTGGTTGAGAATCACTGATTAGGAATTGCAGGTTCTTATCAGCAGAGGTCAGAGCTGCACGCTGGATGTTGTATAGCAGTGCTGGAGGGTTGTAGCTAACGAGACTGATCACATGCTTGTAAACAGTAGATGGAGGATCCGTCAGAACTGCAATGTTTTGAGGGGTGTAAAGGTCTTTGCAACTGATCATTGGCTTGTTGTTCCAACATTCATATTTCATGTCAACTCAACAAGAATCTCGGGATTTAATCATACTGTGTTTTGTATCGAAAGTTTGAAAGTCCAAGGATATAGTGGGACAGTCTCAAATCGCTTCAATGTTCTTAGCACATTTGAGTACCCTGTAGATTTAGGTGATAGGCGTACATTCAAACTTCAAGCTTTAAGGGAATGCACTGGAGCACGGCCGATAACAGAGGGTGGTATAGTCTCGGGGGAGACGCTAGATCAGTGGTTCCCAACCCAACCATGGAAGAATTTCAAAGGGTCCATAGATATTCTAATTCTTTTTCAAATTGATTACACTAGAATTAGGAGACCTGCGGCTCGGAATGAAATTCATACTACTATACACAATCCGTTAAACTGAATTCTGAAATGCTAGAATTGCTCTACGATAGCTAACGCTACCAGGAGTGTTAAACTTACGGCCAATGTGACAAATTTGACCCTTGGAACGGTCATGAGTGGCCCACGAGATTCCCTAATTAACTTATTTCGTTGTAGGGGTCCACGGGTGAAAAAGTGACTGGAAAAGGGAGAACGGGACAAAAAAGCTTGCGCTAGATATTTTCGAGAAGAGTCTCGCTCCCGAACTTGCTTGGAATTATGACCATTGTAGGTCTCTGTCACTTAAGGATAGAGCTCTCTTAAGGAGGGAAGGGAGGGACAAGGCGCGGTATGTCAGGAGTCTCGCTGAGGATGTCGAGGGCCATATCAACACAAATGACCTTCGCCCTGAATGAAGAAGCTACACTTCGGGCCTTCCTTTCACGTTATCGCTATCCGAATGGCAGATTGCTACATACGCCAAACCCTCCGGCAGGCAGCTCTCAACTGTTAGGCTACAGGTAGTGAAGGTTTTGATGAAGCCTCTCGAAGCACAGCACTTTCACTGTCTCTGTCATTGTATACTCATGGACTTGAAAGCTTTCGATATGAAACACAATATGATTAAAGCTCTAGATTCTATTGACCCAGGACTAAGGAACAGTTTTTTGTAAGAATTTTAAATGAAACAGTAGTCTGTTCATAAATAGAGCAAGGACATTGATGTTCATAAATAGAGCAAGGACATTGATATCTTTGAAAATTTTACATACCTTGTTCACATTGTGCGATACAACGGTAAATCTCGCCAAAAGTCTTACGGCGGATTGGTTTGGCCCATGGTGTTATGAACTCGCTCAGTGCAAGTATATGGTGTTATTGATGCCGATGCAGAAGGAACAAATTCCTGATCCTCAAGTCGATTGTGCTTCCTACCTTATTCTGTGGCTGATACATGGCCGCTAAAGAGTGACTAAAATAGATGAATTCATGTCTTTGGTAATAAGTGCCTATGCAGAATCTATCTTGGGCTACTTTGGAATTACTTTTTTGTCGAATCGGCAATTAGATTCATGAGACTGAATTGAGGCCTACGACTTGTATAGTCCGTGAACGCCTGCTTCGGCTACACGGCCATGTGGCACGCTAACCAGAAGCCGACCCTGCTCATCGGGTTGCTTCTGTAAGAGATAACCCAAAGTGGAGGAAGCCGAGGGAAACCCATTGAGTTCGTGGCTTGTGCAAGTCAATGGATTTTGCCATGACGCACATTTTTTAAAATTATTTTTTTACATCTTCGCCTGTGGCACCGGAAGGCTTTCGTAGTAGGGCCTGATGGTCGGCCCCATCCCGTTGTGGCGCAGGCAAGTGTTTATAGTGGCGCCATCTTGCATTGGCTCATGCGTGCCCCCGGAGCTCATCTTTGACTAAATGACTAGATGGGGGTTAGCGTCGTAGTGTGGGCGAGGCGAAACTTACCCTGACTGACTTTGCTGGCGCGTGGGTTGGGAGAGGACGGCGTGCTGCGTTGCATTTTTCGTTTTGACTTTGCAATGACTCTCACCCTTGTGTTTTTCCTCCATCAGGGTGACTCCGGCGGGCCTCTGGTGTCTCAGGATGCTCGTGGACACTTTGTGTTGGCGGGCATTGTGTCACGAGGCTATGGTTGTGGCCACAAGGACTACCCAGGCCTGTACGCCAACTTGCGCCACCCGCCCTACCTCTCCTGGATCAAGAAGGTCGCGTTTGCGACATAATGAGCTTTAAATGTTTAGGGGGTGATAGTTACTGCGTACACTATAACAGAAATAAAGCAATATAAATGATAGATAAAATGAAAAATACTATATCTTCATGAAAACTGCATCTTACCATATTTCATATCTAACTTTGATTAGTTGACCTTTCATAAGGGATTTTGTTAAACGCTTCCTTGGTGTGGTGGTTAGCACGCCTAAATACAAATCCTTTGGTTCAAATCCCGGCCCAGGCGCGCAGCTCACCCAGCTGTTCAGCCTCCCGTTCGGGCTGGTCGCTAAAAGGGTACCTGGGGATAACAGCGGTAACTCAGATGTCACACTTGTCCTTGGTCCCGGGCTAGTGCACTATTTCCTGAGAGAGAGAGAGAGAGAGAGAGAGAGAGAGAGAGAGAGAGAGAGAGAGAGAGAGAGAGAGAGAGAGAGAGTGTTACTACTACAACTACTATTACTACTACTACTACCACCTTCATTATCAAATTAGTCATATTTTTCATTGTATTTTCTATTTTCTTTCTCTCAGATTTATTTCAATAGGGGAGAGAGAGAGTGCCCATTTTTTATCTATTGGTTCTTCCCATAGTTTTTTTTACTCCCTTCTTTCTTTACTATTCTCTTAACTTTACGTTGTTGTCGCTGGCCTTTATTTTTTGCACCCTTGTTTTTTGGGGTCTGGGTCAGTTGTATTTTTTTTCGCTTAATGCTATGTCGTGGATCTCAATAATAACAATAATAATAACAAAGAATAAGTATTTCAGTTCGGGCAGGATTTTATTTTTAGGAGTGTTAGATCTTGTCCTCATCCTCTGGCTGACAGTGACTCCAATATGCCAGAGTCTGTAGCAGTCACCGCTCGAATCGCGTGTTCCTTCCCCTCAGTGACACATAAGAAAATGGTGCACTGCACAGAAGACTTTAAAATTGTGTTTTCATGTTCATCGTTAGTACTTGTCTCTGTCCGCGTCGTGTCTTCAATGTTTATCTTTCTTGTACTCGTTTACCTTTGACTGTCCGTCTATGTCCTTTTGTTGTCTACCGTTACACATTGTTATACACATACACCAACACTTAAATGTTAACCTACACAAACAACATTCACACAAACGCATACCCACACAAACACCTTTTCCTTGTGTTGTGTTTGTCTCAATGACTTGATGTATTTTTGTCCAATAAAGTAACCCTGACGGATATGAGTTTCTCTATCCGTGAACCGATTAGCACTTAGAACACTCGCTACCACCAACAAGTCTTCCTCATTCCATTGACATGGTGCCCGTGCATCCCATATATGGTCTTGCACTTTCATTCCCGTTTCAAAGCTCTGCATTTACTATGGTGAATGTGTTCCCTTTTCCTACTTTGGGAATGGAAAGGAGTGTGAGATTATCATTTTTATTGGTGCTATAATTTGTTTTACAGCAAGGGCATCAACTTTTAGAGATCACAAACACAACACTACACTCTACACTTCCCTTACATCTCTTTAGTATAGAATGGAGGATACACAGACATACTACACTAAAGCAAATATTCCCTTTATTCAACACTTCCCCGATAGAGCATGCGAAGACCCAAACAACACTGCTCTTATGTCTACTGTGGTGTCAGGGGATGATGGCGTGACGCTAGACAAAGGGACCAATAAGAACAGCTTTGAGAAATCCACAGCATTTGGATACTTTAGCTCTAAAATAATGGATGAAAGTGTCTTGAGATCTTCCTTGATTTTCAATGCCATTCTGTCTTTAGTTAATGACTTGACGCTGGACATAAAGATTGATTACAACAGCTTCAAGAGATCCATGATGAATGCTTTAGCTCTAAAATACTGGATGAAAGTGTCTTGAGCTCCTCCCTGGCTTTCAACGCTATTATGATGATTGCCGTTCTGTTTCGAGCTAATGACTTGACGCTAGACAGAAGGACCGATAGGAAAAAGCCTCAAGGATCATGCCCACCAGCTGTTCCGGATATATATCACTGGGGTGCAGTATACCTTCGGGCCTCGCCTCACCTCCCTACCGCTGCTGGTAGGTGTCGGTGAGGGACTTGACGTTCACCGACGCCTGTAACTCTGCCGCAGTCACCTCCTCGCCGGCGTAAAACTGAACCTCCGTCTCTTCTTCCCTCATCATGAACCCGTTATCTGAGAACACTCCGGGGTGGGTTGTCTGGAGCCACACGAAGAGCGCCGGAGCATCCGTCCTCACCGTCACATCGAAGGTCCAGTTACTGTACTGTGTGTATGTGGGTCCGCTGATGTCCCCAACCTAGAGGGGGAAGGTAGAAAAGGACATTAAAATTAGCAGAGTAAAGAGAGCATCAAAACACTCCTTACCTGAAACCTCTCTCTCAGCCTCTAGCTCATTTTGTACCTTTTCACCTATAACCTTGGCGTTTACCTATTGCATATGCCCCATACCTTATCATTTTTACCTCCACCCGAAACTGACCTCTCTTTCTGTACCTTTATCACCTATAACCTTGGCGTTCAACTATAGCATATGTCCCAAACTTTACCTTTTTTACCTCTTCACCCGAAACTGACGTCTCTTTCGGCCTCTCATTCTGTACCATTTCATCTATAACCTTGGTGTTTAATTGTAGCATATGCCCCGAACTTTACCTTTTTTACTTTAACTTTTCTATCTCTACTTCTCCTACTCCCCTAGCTCACCTCAACAGAAGCCTGGGATATAAGCGCATGCTCTGGCTTCCCGAGGAGATAGAAGTTTTTTGGTCAAGGATCTGGGCGGTGATGAAACACGTCCTCAGGATCGTTGAGAACTGACTGGCAGTTCATGGGGAGCCACAGGTCCTCCGTCAGGCTTATGGTGGCCACTAGCATGGAGGTTCGCTGTGGCTGTGATGGCTAAGAAGGCATTGATAAGATATTGATGAGTTTAAAGTAAGAGTTCTCCTGTTATTAGCTCATTAGTTTGTTTTTCGTACCCTCTCCTCTTATTTTATTCTTCTCCTTACTTTACTGTCCCTGCCCAATATACAGACTCCATCACAATGGCTTCTTACCACATCAATTCCTAACTGCTTGAAAAAGTAAGTAGTGCCCAGCGTGTCGTAGCGATGGAGGCAGATGAGCACGGAGCCGAAAGATATGGGTTCAAACTCCTCATTCACGACGTACATCATGAGCTGAAACCATTATAGAGCCAGTATTAGGGGTTAGGCCGTTAGGGGTTCAAACTCTTCAAAAAACATGATAGAAGTGGGAAGTGGACAGTAAAAGGAGCCCAAATATATGACTCTCACAGAACATAACTACGGTATATAACTATAGATTCAAACTCTTCAAAAAACACAATAAAGGATTCAGTTTTAGTTGGAGGTGGAGAGTAAAGAGAGGCCAAATATATGCCTGTAACAAATGATAACTAAAGTATATAACTAACTAGATAAATGACAGCAGGAATCACTCAAATACTCACGTCGTCCCCTTCAGGACGACGCGAGTTCGATCCCCGCCCGGTGACACGAAGTAAGGATTTTTCAGCCGCCGGCGAGTGGCCTAAGACTACCCACATGCTGTCCAGAAGACCACCCATCAACCCGGACTCTGGATTCTAGGATTAAAGATGAGCTCCGGGGGGCAGCATGGGCCAATGCAAGATGGCGCCACTATAAACACTTGCCAGCGCCACAACGGGCTGGGCCATACCATCAGGACCCTCCAAACAAGCGTACAGGCGACATAGGCGAAGATGTAAAAATATATATATATATATATATATATATATATATATATATATATATATATATATATATATATAGAGAGAGAGAGAGAGAGAGAGAGAGAGAGAGAGAGAGAGAGAGAGATAATTACATAGAATTACATAGAAAATCAGACCACACAGACCCTTTGGTCCAGACTAGGTGGTCTGTCGTTAAACCTAAGTGATTTTACATTAATCAGATGGCTCCAAAACGTTGCTTTTGTACTCTAGTTAATATTAAGTTCAAGGAAGTGACGGTCGAGCTTGATTTTTCGTTTTACACTGGACCACTGATGGTGGGAGCTTATTCCATTCTCGCACTACAACGTTGGTGAAGAAAAATTTGGTGCAGCCTGAATTTACTTGTCTACATTTGAGTTTTATGCCATTGTTCCTCGTTCGCAAAGTGTCGTCGATCATAAACAATTTTGTTCTGTCTACATTCGTGAAACCATTAAGTATTTTAAAACATTCGATCAGTTTTCCTCGGAGGCGACGTTTCTCAAGAGGGAACATGTTAAGGGTGGAAAGCCTTTCTTCGTAGGATTTGTTGCGCAAGGAAGGGATCATTTTTATTGCTCGACGCTAAACACCTTCTAGTTTAGCAATGTCCTTTGCATGGTGGGGAGACCAAAACTGTACCGGATATTCCAAGTGGGGTCTGACTAAACTATTGTAAAGCGGAAGTATTACATCTTTATTCTTGAATGAAAAGTTTCTTTTAATGAAGCCCAACATTCTGTTCGCCTTATTTGCTGCATCGATGCATTGATGTGAGAATTTGAGGTTTGACGCGATTTTGACCCCGAGGTCCTTAACGCATTGAACGCTTGTGAGTTTAACGCCGCGCATTTCGTAATCGAACTTCTTATTTTTTGCTCCAACTTGAAGGACCTGGCACTTGTCAACGTTAAAGGGCATCTCCCATTTATCCGACCAAGCTGAAATTTTGTGCAAATCCTCTTGGAGGCTTTGCCTGTCTTCATCAGTGAGAACCAAGTTATCAATCTTTGTGTCATCTGCAAATTTACTAATGCGATTATTGAGTCCAACATCCCCATCGTTGATGTAAATAATGAAGAGCACTGGGCCAAGAACCGAGCCCTGAGGGACGCCAGTAGTGACCGGCGCCCACTCTGAGTTGAATCCGTCAATCACAACTCTTTGTTGTCTGTTGCTCAACCAATTCGCGATCCATTGGTTTACTTGACCGTCAATGCCTATTTGCTTTAATTTATAAAGTAATTTATGATGTGGGACTTTATCAAACGCTTTCTGGAAATCAAGATAGACTGCGTCCAATGATTTGGTTACGTCATAAACTGAGAAGAGATCGTTATAAAAGGTCAGTAGGTTTGACAGGCAGGATCTTTTGTTACGGAAGCCATGTTGTGAATCCCCAATTAATGAGTGGCTTTCGAGGTAACTCACAACTTTGTCTCTAAGTATGCTCTCGAGTAACTTACCTACAATTGAAGTTAGACTAATGGGTCGTTACTTACCTGGTATTTTTTTGTCTCCTTTCTTAAGAATCGGTGTCACGTTAGCCTTTTTCCAATCCGAAGGGACGATGCCTTGTCGCAATGACATATTGAATGCGGTAGTGAGGGAGGAGAGTATTTCGCTCTTTGTTTCTTTAAGCAGTATAGGATATACTTTGTCGGGTCCGGGACTTTTATTTATTTTAAGTGAATGGAGAGCTTTAAGGACTTCATCGGTTGTTATTTCAAAATTAGGCAATGCATGCTCGAGATTTACAATAGTACTGGTGTTGGTGGTACTGAGAGGAAGACTGTTATTATTAAACACCGAGGAAAAGTAATTGTTTAAGAGGTTTGCAATGTGTTTGTAACGGTCTTGTCGGGGGGCGTTTAAAGGGTGTTGATTAAGACTTCAGCTTCCTTAAGGCGAATTATATTCGTAGCCTTTATGTACAAGAAGCGACGGAACGAGAGCGACTGTCGTTGTGTGTCAGTCGGACTCTCGTGAAGGAGAGGCGAGTTACAGGTTGGAAAATAATTGTTACAATTGGTCACGTATGTCAAGGTGACCTCCACGCACCATCGGAGTGCTAAGTATACAAAACTGAGACGGTAAACACTGACGGACGACATTCCTATAAGGTGGCGTGATCTATCTGTCGTGGGGTTTTTCCATTGACAATTGTATGCCTAATTCGTGGTGATATTAAATAATAATAATACATTGATATCCTACTATAACACTGCTCGGTCACCTACCAGTGATCGCGACCTCGCGATATATAAAAATCGAAATAGCAGTCTAGGTACCATGAACATACATAGAGGGAGTTTGTCAAGCAGACTGCCTATGATACAATTATATTAAAACACTGGCTATGGAAGAACAGATGTGGAATTATAATATAAATAGGGAGAGGGAAACCACAACGTGTGTGACATGAAACATAAGAAACCTCTCAAAAGATAAATATAAGGACACATGTATAAGAAACTATCAACTGGCATAGTTACAGACAATGAAACGTTGATCTAGCTCCTAAAAAAAATACAGTAGTGAAACACAGTACAATGTTAAGTATAGGAGCAGCCAGGTTTCTGTCCCCTGACTTGTCTGAGAAAAGGAAAACTACCTTGCCAGTGGCCTCCCTGCATCCAGTCGCCGCGTCTGCACAACCAAATAATCGTGCAGGACAGAGTTTCTCCTAATAAGGTAGCACATGACGACGAGACTGACGAACATCAGAAACATTGGTACAAAAATCCAGGGTACAGGTAGGGAAGATGCAAATAATCAGGCAGCGTTTCCTCCAGGGTTTCCGCAAACTCTGTTTTGTTCGCGAAAGACAATGAATTAAGGGAATTAGTCACATACGAGATGCTGGAGAAATGAATGTCATCGAGAGACCGTAGAGGAAACACTCGATGGGAAATATTGGCCGTGAAAACCAGACGAATCCGGGACGGGTACGTTGTTATGTTAGTGGAGCGGATATAGCATGCTTCCGCTATGGCATAGTGACCAGTAACCCGTTGATAAGTGGTACCCTCCGGGCAGATGACCGATACATAGAAGGACTGAGGGAAATAAAAATAATGCAGACCCTGAAAGTTCTTATGGAAAACAGGCGTTGGTGTTAGCTGCTTGTAAGGGCACAGGGAAAGAGCGTCAGACGCGTTCACGCGGGTGAGGGCGATCTCGCATACCCCTCCCCGAACTGGAAGGAAGGCAAAGAGAGACGCAGAGCAATAGAATCGCCCGAAGACCGTCTCCTTGCAATACTGCAAGAGTGAGTAGCTACCCGTTGAATACAGAGCGAAATCCTTCGCGATTAGAACAAGAGACGGGGACGTGTCCAGGGCCAACACACTGTCCTTTGCCGAAAAAGGGAACGGGACAATTTCGTGTGCCTCAAACTCGTCCGCCGTCTGAAACGGAACATGAATGATTATGGCATCAGGGGTGAGGCTGGACTCAATCAAGGGGTAAAAATATTGACTCATGTCCGGGGTGAATAAAGGCGTCAGGCTATAATTTTGATACCCGATCTGGACAGTCGTTCTCAAATCGTGTAGAGGGAACAAGGCAGGTGTGACTCTACCGTGCGCTGCGTCAACCACGTTGCTAATAACCTGCTGATTTGCCGTTGCGACGGAGTTAATGACGTTTTCCAATACATGCAAGGCCTGATCTAGGAGGAGAAACTGATTCACCTGGTCGATCTGTTTGACAACTATGTTGATAACCTCTACCATCTTATTTGTCTGCTCTAGCAGTTCCTCAATGTTAGTATGCAATTGCGCAAGTTTTCTACAATTGGCGTTGATCACTCTGCGATTTCTAGCAGCAAAGGAAAGTACATGAGCGTAGTGGTCCCGCAAATCGCGAACGTCCTCGTCGGTAGCCGTACCGAAAAGGAACTTTGAGGCGGACCCCACGATGTTGAGCAATCCCCTCTTTACCGAGAGTGAACTGAGTGAAAACTATAATCCATGTTTACCTCATCAACTTTTCCCCGTAAGAACAGAATCCTATCCTCCAGTAGTTGAAAAAGAGTCAGAGAGTTGGTACTAGAAGGAGCCTTTGATTCCCTAGTCTTGGTAGCCCGGATGGCGTCTGCCATGCCGAGTAGTTTTTCTGAGACTATCCTGATTGTGTCCGTGGTGTTGGTCAAGGAAGTATATGGATATTTTACGAGGAGCACATCTTCTATGAGGAAGACCTTCCCTATGTGTGCCGAGGGCACCAGGCTTCAGGTGGATGGGTGTTGTTGCAAGCAGGAGCCGAGGGACAACAAGATGGTCAGAAAACGCAACATCATGATCTGAAAGTGGTGGGAATGAAGTATTTAAACCCGTGGTCTCAAGGTATAGCTATGGGTGTTGGGATTATCTTGTTGAACATTTGACTCTGAGGGGGAAGTACCAATATCAAGGTCCAAAGGTGAGGGAATTACTTTCAGACGATCACTGTGAACTTCTAGACTGACTCCACTATTCGACTCGAGAACCTCGAACCGATTTCCCCTGACATTCCGAACAACTCGGTAAGGACCCACAAATTTAGCCCCCAGTTTCGAACTCCTTTCCGCTTGCTTAATCATGACTGTGTCACCCTCTTTCAAATTTACCGGGACGGCCTGTTTGTGTTGTTTTGACATCATTTCAACCTTCGTAGCTTTTAACGTACACCCAACTTCTGAGTGTATCTTGGAAAACATATGCATCTGCTGTTGTGCGTACCTATCAATGTTGTAGAGAGGTTGTTGTGGGGTTGTAAGGAAGTCGTACGGAAGACGTTTCTCCACCCCATATAAGATGTAGTAGGGAGACTTCCCCGTAGAGTCGTTTACCGACGTATTTATGGAAGCGGCTATATGCGATAGCCAATCCTCCCAGTTATCGTGGAGATCGTTCACGATAGGCCTGAGGACCTGTAAGATTTTACTATTAGTCCCCTCCGCCAACCCATTAGCAGCTGGGTGGTAAGCTGTGATGAAGGATTGCGTGATGTTAAACTGAGCGCATATTTCGCTCAATACTGAGTTCCTAAACTCGGTGCCATTGTCACTCAGAAGAATTCGAGGAGACGAATGTGGACACAACACGTGAGTCACGAGGGCATGGGCCACGCGTGTGGCTGTCTTGTCCTTGAGAGGCGCTAGAACTAGAAACCTAGAGAACTGGTCGACGCACACCAATAAGTAGCGCGAGCCATGTTGGCTCTGGGGAGCTGTAGTAAGTCTATATTAACAACATCCCATGGCGCCTCTGGTACTGGGTATTGTAACATAGGTGCTGGCCCTTTGACGGACCCCTTGTGCTTAGCACAAACGACGCAATGTGCGACATGTTTTTCTACATCAACCCGTAATGTGGGCCAGTAGAATTTTCGTCTGGTGACAGATAGCGTCTTGTCTCTTCCTGGGTGACCCGCAATGGGTGTGTTATGGACCAGCTTAAGCGTCACGGGGACGTATATGTCTGGGATGACCAGTTGGTCTATAGGTACCGGTTTGGTTGGCCATGACCTACAAAGGAGGTTGTCCTCTGATAGGAAGAATTGTGAAAAGGAACTGGCAATTCAGGAAGGTTTGATTCGTCTCCGACTCGAGGGCGTAAATTAACCTCTTCCACACAGGGTGGTCACGCTGAGCAGTGTGTAGCTCAGGTGAAGTGAAGTTGTGGATGACCTCTGGGGTGGTAATCGCGCCTATCGGAACATTCCGAGATAAGGCATCTGCGACCACATTTGTTTTCCCGGTGATGTATTTTATCTCCGGATTGTATGCTTGGATCGTTAAGAACCATCTTGCCAGACGACCGTGTAGGTTTTTTCCCTTGAAAAGATCAGTTATGGCCGCGTGGTCCGTAAACACCACAATTTTGTACCCCATCACAATGTCACGAAAATGCTTCAGAGCCCACACAATGGCAAGAGCCTCTAGGTGGGTAACAGAATAGTTCTTTTCCGGAGCTGTAAGTACTCGACTGGCGAACACTATCACATGCTTTTTGCCGGACATATCTGTTTGCATCAGCGCGGCTCCTACTCCACTAGCCGAAGCGTCGGTACAAAGCTGAAAGGGGTCCTTGAAATCCGGAAAGACAAGGACCGGAGCCCGTGTAAGCGCTTTCTTTAAATCCTCAAAACTCGTTTGTTGAGCTGGGAGCCACTGAAATGGTACGTCTTTCTTTAAAAGATGGGTTAGGGGACTCGCGCGAGCTGCGAAGTCCTTAATGAAAGGCCTGTAATAACCTGCGACACCCAAGAAAGACCGTACCTTGTCCGCAGACATTGGCTGAGGGAACTTGGCAATAGCTTTTATTTTGTCGTCCACTGTGCCGAATTCGGCCACGACATGCCCCAAGAACTTGATCCGAGGCTTTAAAAATTCACATTTGGTGATTTTGAGCTTTAATCCGACTTCTTGAAGTCTGTGTAGGACTGCTTTTAGTGTTTCCATGTGTGCATGCACGTCTTTACATGCTATGATGATGTCGTCTAAATATACATAGACAGAGTTGCCCAGCAAGTCACCAAAAATACTGCTCATTGTCCTTTGAAAGGTCAAGGGAGCTCCTTTGAGCCCGAACGGCATCCTCGTCCACTCATAGTGGCCATGAGGCGTGCTGAAAGCCGTTATTTCACGTGACTCGGGGGCCATGGGCAGTTGCCAGTAGCCACTGACCAGATCAAGACTCGTAAAGACTTTATTTCCTCTACCGAGACACATCAGAAGATCTCTAAGAACGGGAAGCGGAAAATGATCATCCACGGTCGCGGTGTTCACACGCCGGAAATCAATCACAGGACGATAAGAGCCGTCTTTCTTTGGAACCAGGAACAAGGGCGAATTCCACGGGAAATTCGATTCTTTGATGACACCTTGTTCTAACATTTCAGAGATAAGTTGTTGCACGACCTCCCTCTGACTGTGGGGGAGCTTGTACGCATTGAGATATACAGGATTTGTATTGGGTTTTAACTTAATGTGGTGTTCAGCACACTGCGTAACTCCAAGCAGCTCGCCTGGTAGAGCAAGCGCCCCTAGATAATGCTCCAGAAGCTGGACTAAGGTTGGCTTAATTTCGGAATAGTGTGCAACTTTTAGGAACGCCTCTAAATGAGCTGTGTCTTGTTCGGGAGAAGCCTGACACGCCGAGGATATGCCTGAAACTTGGGCTGAAGGGTATTCAGCTGGTTCTGGGGCGACATTTCTCCCATACACTAGACACTGGCATAATCGAACACCGTGTTTTAAGGATACAGGGGATCCAGACGTGTTTATTACCAATGCCTCTGCAAAACCTCCCTCCTTGACTGTTGCAAGAGTTACCTCCACCGTCACGCGGTGTACGTGAGGAACTCCGTCGATACACACATCACTGCCCGCCGGAGGGGCGTTAGGCAAACGGATTTTAACAAGTTTTGCAGCACGATCCGGAACTATATGAGGACCTTCTACGACTGCCGTTACTGTCCGCCACAAGTCTGCAATGGTTTCGTGTGGTTTGACCGTAAGAGGGGACACTTGGGCGGTGGCAGCCCCTGAGTCTGTGGTGGGTTGGTCATTTTCCACCTCTGAGGGTGAGATTACAGTTGACAGAGGCGATGGATTGACCATCCCCTGTATGCGTCGGCCTTGATACACGATCGCTTTGCTTACAGGGTTTATGGCGATGTGCAGGTCTTTCATGGCGTTCAATCCTAAGATCCCATCCACAGGTAAAGCAAACCTGCTAGAGACATAAAAGAAATCTCGAAAGGGACATACTTTTCATGTAAGCTGACTGTTAGTGGTATTCGCCCAAGGATTCCCAAAGTGGTGCCCGTCACGCCTATCACATTCAGGTCGTTCTCTTGGAGCGGCCAATTTTCCCCACTCGCTTGTCGTGTCAGTGACCTGTAAGCGGAGTCGGATATGACATTGACTGTGGCACCTGTGTCAACCGCTAAGGTGAGGGAAGTGTTGCCCACCTTGCAAGGGAGGGCAATTATGCTTGTCCGTCCCAAGGCGGCAATGACGGAGTCAAGTTGCTCCCAATTAGTATTTTCCTTAAGGGACACTTGGATGTACGCCTCGGGGCTGTCACGAAGTCATGTCTTTTTATTCTGAGAAGAGGAGTGTGGTTTACTGTCCGCTGAGGACTTGTACTTCTGTTCCTCCTTGGTATTGCAGAACAACTGTCTGAATCATGAAAACAATTCCCGTGGATATGGCAAAAGGCAGCCTTCCGCTGATGGTTTGGCCTAGGGTTCCTGTGTGATGAATGATGCCCGCCCCTGTAACCTCCTGACCTCCTATCTGAGCCCCGTCTCGAATGTGTTGATTCCCTACGTTTCGCGAAACAAGAATGTTCAGAATGTCCTGATTGTTTGCAAAAACTACAGGTGAGAGATGCCTTACTTTGTGCTTGCAATGCTGCTGCCGTTGCGAGGGGTTGATGGTGAGGGTGTTCCTGAACCTTGACCTCTAACTCTGAGACGAAGTCAACCAACTTCCCGCTCGGTTTGAAGGCCAAAGGGAGGGCAGAACGGCGGTTCTTCTCTGAAATATGAAATAAGTAAAAAAACAACTCGAAAGCTGTCTTCACCTGGTGCTTTTGCATACAGCCCCCTGGAAGCCAGAGCGCGTCTTCCAAGCTCTTGACACAGTCAACCGCCAGCTGATTTGCCTCAATCATGGCGTCCCAAATCGGCTTTGTTGAGGAATTTTTTTGGAGGGACTCAACCGTGTGCGCCATCTGTCTAACGATGCTTGGTTTACTCCCGCCCCCGAAGATTTTAATGAAATTCCCTTTAAAAACCTCATAGTTTACACCAATGTCCCCCGAAGCGAACGCTGAGGACTGCATCAAATTCAGTGCCCGAGAGCCTGGAAGTAACCGTGACCGAATGAAAGCGATTTTATCATGATCTTCCGTAATGGAGGAATTTACGATGGCAGATTCACACAAATCTAAAAACTGTCGCGCCGAAAAATCGGTCTCGCCTCCCGAGAATTGTCGAATACTGGCGTGAGTTGGAATGACCCGAATCGGGGGCGGGGGGAAGTGGTGTGGGGCCCCAGGAGGAGGAGGGGGAGGTGGATCGACAGGCATTGTGTTCGGCCGAGTGGGGGTTAAGTATTCAGACGATTCTGAAGGTGAAGGGGCGCTATCCCTTGGGAGGGAAGAGTACGTAGCCCCCGATCGCAAATTCACCACATTTAAATCACCGGTGTTTGCACCTTGCTCCAATTCCTCCTCACTTGAAGGACGAGCCAACTGTTTAAAGGTGTCGCCGAGTTTAGCGAGAGTGTCTTTGTTCATACTATGGTGTAAACCATTCACAAAAGAGGAGCATATGTTGATAGCTGTAAATATGAACCAATAAACGGAACGTGTAGGAATGAATAGTTTGCATGGAAAACCCTAAAAAGGCAAGAAAGAATGGCTAGCAAGGTGCCTGTATAGACGTAATAGAAGTTAAGGTTATAATGGAATGCCCTAATGATATGGGTATAATGAAAGAATAACTATATAAACAAAGTGGTATGTTAAGTGAGTACACCATTGAAGCTCACGTTTTCTCTCGATCGGTGAAAAGAAAACGGAGGCAGGGCACACTGATGAAGATTAACTTTGATAAGGGAACTCACACTATACTCAATAGACTCGCTAGCAAACTATAAGAAAGAATCAATATCGTATAGGAATGAACGTTACTCTCACAATTATGACTGAAGAACAGTGTTAGGAACACAGAAATAAAAAAAAATCGTGCCTCTGCACGGATAATAATGAAAATGAGCCGAGTCGGCAAATTTGGACAAGAAGGGAATATCCACAAATACCAAGATTAGTCAGCTGATGTAGTGGAGAGGGCGACGGCTTGTGATGCCTTGGGTTACGTGCAGTCGTTGCAGGCGCGTCAGGAAACCTCGGCCGCGGCCACAGCGGCGGTGAGAGGTGAGGGATGGGCTGACATCGGAGGACTCGCAATGGCGGATGAAAAACTGCTGACCCAGCAATTTGAGCGGCCGCGGTTGCGGCGGCTGGGAGCCGGTACACTGCCGCCAGACGAATGATGGCCGCGTCGTCCTTGTTATAGTAAGAGATGGGCGGCGGTGGCAGATAAGACGACTTGGGTGTGTAACCTCTTGAGAAGACGCCTTGCAAGAAACGGTAGTGGGAACAGCTTGCAGTCACCGGGAGATGGCCGCGGGTACCCTTGGTGACTGTTTGCCGGAAGAGGTTTGGGCCGATGCTCCCGGCAGCGGCGGTGGTGCCGCCAGCTGTGGAGCGAGGGGCATGCGGGGTGTCCCAAGGTCAGCGGGGCGTGCCTCCTCCTTGCTGGTGTGAATACTTCCGCCGTATCGTGGAGTGGCTTGCAGTGTTCGTAGCAGTGCTGGCTTGAAGCGGGGGAGCGGCTTGTAGATTGTGGCCCTCGCGTTCGGCTGCGTAGGCCGGAGGGTGTGCTCGGGGCTTGTAGGCTTGACGCCTATAGAGTTGCTTGTAGCTGGTGTGCTCGAGGCTTGTAGGCTGGACGCCTGTAGAGTTGCTTGTAGCTGGTGTGCTCGAGGCTTGTAGACTGGACGCCTGTAGAGTTGCCCGTAGCCTGTAGGCTTGTAGGCTGGACGCCTGTAGAGTTGCTTGTAGCTGGTGTGCTCGAGGCTTGTAGGCTGGACGCCTGTAGAGTTGCTTGTAGCTGGTGTGCTCGAGGCTTGTAGGCTGGACGCCTGTAGAGTTGCTTGTAGCTAGTGTGCTCGAGGCTTGTAGACTGGACGCCTGTAGAGTTGCCCGTAGCCTGTAGGCTTGTAGACTGGACGCCTGTAGAGTTGCCCGTAGCCTGTAGGCTTGTAGGCTGGACGCCTGTAGAGTTGCTGCTGGCGTGCTCGAGGCTTGGAGGAGAACGAGGTAGCGAAGGCACAGGCGCGGGGTGACCGCTGCCAACCAAATGTAACGGTCTTGTCGGGGGGCGTTTAAAGGGTGTTGATTAAGACTTCAGCTTCCTTAAGGCGAATTATATTCGTAGCCTTTATGTACAAGAAGCGACGGAGCGAGAGCGACTGTCGTTGTGTGTCAGTCGGACTCTCGTGAAGGAGAGGCGAGTTACAGGTTGGAAAATAATTGTTACAATTGGTCACGTATGTCAAGGTGACCTCCACGCACCATCGGAGTGCTAAGTATACAAAACTGAGACGGTAAACACTGACGGACGACATTCCTATAAGGTGGCGTGATCTATCTGTCGTTGGGTTTTTCCATTGACAATTGTATGCCTAATTCGTGGTGATATTAAATAATAATAATACATTGATATCCTACTATAACATGTTGGCTGTTAGTCACTAGTGCACCGTCGCTGTTTGTTAAAGGTCCAATACCACTTTTGATCGCCTTTCTGTTGTTTATGTAACTGAAGAAAGATTTCGGATTATTTTTACAGGTGGCTGCAATATTTTCTTCATATCTACGCTTTGCCTGACCTACTTGTCTTTTTACTCGTCGCTTGGCATCATTATAAAAACCTAAGAGAGAGAGCAACTGTAAAATTGTTTATTGAGCTGATGATTACTACTTCAAAAGATCTGTTAATATATATTTATCGGTCTGCAGTGCTCGCATCGCGAAAATGAAAAAAAAAGATGTTTTGAGGTTTATCGCTAGTTTATGATGTCAAATGTCAACGAGTTATTGTTATCAGATGAAGTATGTTTAAAAAGTTGATGAAGTTTGTCGTGTGTTTAAGATGTTGACCAGTCTGCACTATTATCGTTACGGAAGAGAAACGAATTAATACTGAAATAGATGAATAAACAAACATTTTAGTGAAATTATCACGTTTGTAAGTCTTTTAAAGACTCTTCCACTTTCTTTCTCATACAGAACATTTTTTTTTTTTTTAGGTATTGCAGGGTAGTTTGCCACTAGCCTTTCATAACCTGGTAGGACGTAGCCTACAGCAGTCAAAACTTTGGTAGGTTTCGGTAATTTTGTATTCAATATCAGGTAACTAACGGCGGGGGATGATAGACTTCCGTAGCTAATATTAAAATTTATCACTAAGATGGTGAAAAGTATTAAAAGTAACAAAATAAAGAAAATGATATATATATATATATATATATATATATATATATATATATATATATATATATATATATATATTTATATTCTAGTGTTGCATTACGTTGTCCAATGTCTAAGTTTGCTTTGATACAATTCGAAAAGTTAATACAAGTGTTAGGTGTAACCTGGGCCAAGGTGGAGTGAACTCAGCAGGCCTTGCCATCGTTGGTTTCACTTAGTCAGTCCAGACAAAAACAAGACTCACGGTATGGCAAGAGCTTCGTCATGTCGTTCCTTAAGGTTGTCTTGACACGTTGTTTTCGACCACAAAGGAAATATAAGCATTCGAATATAGTTTTTCTTTTCGTCACCAATTAACTGATCACGACTGAGACGTTGGTGACGCAGCTGCTGCCTCTTCATATTGCCACGATGCGCGGGTCACCAGTTCCACAGCTTGACACAGCAGGGAAGCTCTCAACCCAAATAACAAAGACTATAGACATGCCTTGCACGGTGTTCGGCGTTTATATATAATCCAACCGATTTCAGGAAACTATGCAGGAAATCTCTATATTGAGCACAGAGTAAAAAAAAAAACTGGCCAAGATGGAGAGAAGTTTAGTCTGAACGCTAAAATGACTATAGACCAGTGGTTCCCATCCAGGGGTCCATGGAAGAATTTCAAGGGGTGGGTCCATAGATATTCTATTTAATATCAAATTTATTATACTAAAATTAGGAGAGATGCTGCTCTGGATAAAATTCATAGGCTACTGTCCACAATCCTTAAAACTGAATGCTTAATGCTAGAACTGCTTTACATTCGCTAACGGTTCCTGGGGTGTTAAACTCACGGGCGACGTGACAAATCTGGCTCTTGGAATGGTCATGAGTGGCCCGCGAGCTTAACCTACTTCGTTGACGGACTCCACAGGTGAAAAACAAGACTGGAAAAGGGGGAACGGGACAAAAAAGGTTGGGAACCACTGCTTTAGATTGTCGAGGGGACCGCGCCCAACAAAACGTAGCTGTTGCCATTGGGGAGAGCATTGTTTTTGTCAGAGTCCCTGAGACGAACTAAGGCTCCGTGGCTCGTCAACAAGTGCCTCGGTGCCAGCGCGGGGCATGAATTTTTTTTGGGGGGGACTCGTAAAAAAATATTACTACACAGGTGAACATTTTCGTTCGCTGTTTGGTAACGCGGACTGCTAGCATACTTTTTTTTTATGTAAATATATTCATGCATATTTTTACAGCAATGGAGGCACGCCAAGGACAACCTAAGAATAGAATCAAGCCCACAACCCGCTCCTCCAGTAAGGAACATTGTAATCGAGGCTGTAAGTTATCAATTTTGGTTAGGTTTGGTTTCGACACAAAACTTATCGAATACATCTGCTTAATTAAGCCATCATTTCTCCCTTTTAAAGCACGTACGTACAGTGCGTTAGGGGTTTAGTACAACGATACTCTGTCGGGACCCAGAAGACGAACAAACAGAGGAATGAACATAACAGCACAGATAATAGTGACTCCAATCAGAGGCAAATACCGGATGGAGATATGGAGACAAGAATTGTAAATATCTGACAGGAAAGGGAGGGAAAGCAATTAGTCAGATATACAAGAGTTGTAAACATCTGATAGGACAAACATTAACAAGGAGGGTAACAGATATACAAGAGTCGTAAACATCTGATAGGACAAACACTAACAAGGAGGGTAGCGGAAACAGATACCCAGACCCAGATACAGAAAATAGATACCCAGTAGGCGGGGTCAGAAAGTGAGGATGACCATTCAGAAGACTCTGAAGAAGTGACGTGAGTTGTGACGACATGTAATAAGCGTATAACTGAATAGAGAAATCACTGTGGGAGTGTGTTAAGAGTGAATCACGAATAGCAGGAGAAGTAAATAATATAACATAATGAGCGAGCCATTGGTTGCTGACAGGAAGTATTGGCCACTGGTTATGTAGAAAATTAAGGCGTGTCAAGGATGTAGTTCCGCCTCAAGCAAAGAAAAATGTGACCTAGAAATCGGTGGTATGGGCAGACCGAGCCTTGCTCTCGCTTCAAGCAGAGCTGCTCCTACTCACTCAGCTGAGAATGGCTGTTGTGATCTTAATCGTGAGTAGAAATACGAGAATCTAAGGGAAACCGACTGTATTGTCCTGGAGATTATAGTACAGGAAATGTGTAGTAGGATTGTGAGTGGGACAGGATTGTGATTATTTTATTGCGATGTTAAGCAGAGGTGGAAACCACTGGGTGTGGTATGATTTGGTGCTTCCGTGAATTGTAGTCGATTATACATACTATAGGAATGTGTAATTAGGATTTATGAGGAGAGTACTTAATTATTGTGATGTAAGCAGAGAGATACAATCCACTGCTTGTGGAATGATGAGTGTTATTATTGTGTAGATTATAGGCAACAATTGAGCACATATTATAGTATTATGTTTAAGACATGTCGTTTGTCATATGTAGTATCCATCGCGTGAATATGCCAGAGTGTGATGATCGTCTGAGCATAAAATATTGCGTAAGGCAATTACTTTCATTTAATTTAAAATAATTGTATATTTTCTTTTCCCCTTGTTTGTCCCCGAACTCTAGTCTCCAATAACATCTTAAAGCCGGATCACGCTACCAGGGATACGAGACGGTGATATCATTTATGGAGTAATTAATGAGTGATAAAAGAGTTGATTTAATACAAGTTGATGCAAATAAAATAAAATATAAAGATTAAATACAAGATAAGGAGGGTCCAAAAATTCACGCCGGAGAGCGAGTGACAGGACAACTTGGCTTGATCTCGGCTTGTTTTGTACGGAGTGTGGAAGATATGAAAGGAAAATGTATTGGTATGCTATTCAGTTCACTAAGAAAATATGTGCTGTCTTAAGGCATGGGTAGTAACAACTAAATATTGGCTCCATATACTTAACTGTATTGTTTATGAATAAAAGTTATGAAATCAAAGATTATTTCATAGTTTCTTTTCAACACTTCAGCTCGTAACATCATTTGATGGTGTTTTGTTTAATCGTAACGACCGTTAATGATCATTTCATTATTATTTTGCCTCAGTGTAATGAGAAATGAAAGACGTTAACACTTACACTAGATGACTGGTATAGTTACCTTAGAATATTAACGCAGTGGCCATCCGTGACGCCCTGCACCTTCATGCCAATGTGTGGACCAAGGAGGTGTGGACAGTGCGGAGACGCCCTCACGAGGTAGGCCTGCATCACAGAGGAGCTCCTCGCCTAGCAGCTTCGAGATGGAAGGCTCCAGTTCGCCAGAGATTACGCAAACGAAGGGAATGATTTTAGGGAGCGTGCAATCCGAACAGATGAGAAAACAGTTCCGTCTACCTCTCGTGGACACCTTCACTATTGGAGGCGCAACAATACTCGCTGATTATAGTTTACGTTCAAACTAGTAATAACTGAGTAACAAATGCTTGAAGAATACTTAAAACAACGTTCATTTTGTCATGATCATTTTTATTATCCAAAGCCCAGTCCACACGGACAGATGCAGCTGTTCGCTGCATCCACAGACAGTAGCGAGACAGAGGCGAGCGAGCGAGCGGTGGGCGGGCAAAATCCTCCTTTTTGTCTGTGTCT
>NC_066528.1:5810723-5863582 GCF_024679095.1 Eriocheir sinensis
TACATTTGGTATTTGTATTAACCTGAGAGAGAGAACTAAAGTGAACTAAAGTGAAATTATAACGGCTACCGCTCGGCCACACATCACTTAACTAAAAAGGCTATTGTGTTATCTCACCTTACTACAATCAACTTGTGAAAGCAGGCAACGGTACACCGGACCTCACGTGAGATAACAGTTCGCGCCTTAATCAAAAACACAAAAAACAGCTAACAAAAAGGCTAACAAAAATGGTGAACAGCGGTTTACGGACCTCTCCGAAGTGTTCTATCGGTGTTATCTCTAATCTAACATAACATAAAATGCATGGTGGCTGGTGGCCGCCTCGTCGTTAACCACGTTAAAAAAAGTAACGCTCAAAAGTTATTAACATAAATGATGTGCAGCGTGGTTACGAACTACTCCGAATTGTTATATCTCTCTCTCAAACGTAGCTTCAGTGACAGTGTGTGGGGGCAGTGAACGGTATCGGACACAGCAAGCATACGCTGACATCAGCGCGCGGCTTTTCCTGCCCCAGTGAGTCGAGTCAGCACACAGCCGCACCCGAGCACACCCGCCCGTCCGCACCTCCACACAGCCCGCGCCCTCTCACCTCCACACAACCAAGTTTCCTCGGAGGTGTCTCGGCACTTGCTTCTTCCTACGACACGACCTGTCGTAGGTGCGCACCTATCTTCGCCAGGCAACTCTGACCTTTGAGGGTGACTGGTGGGCGTATACTGTCTGCCCGCCGCCACACCCTCCCCGCTACCAGACGGGGGACGGTAGACCCTGCCACCCCTGCAGCCCTGCCATTGCCACTGGCGAGGCGAAGGACACGAGCTTGCTGAGTAGTGGGGCATCGAGTTGCTGTTTTCAAGGTTTTTAACACATTCTAGCTGACACTACATACGGTTTCAGTAATTACACCACTTGCAACATTATTTCAAGTGCATTACTATTATTATGTTCACGTGTTTAGGCGTGAGGGGCCGTATCTAATCTTTTAGATTTTTCAGCTGTTGATTTTTCTGGCGTGTGGATGTTTAATATTTTTCTTGAGTAACATGGTTACGCATTTTATGAATAATCATTCATTTTCTGTTCTCCTTTCTTTTGTGTGTTTTATTGCACAGTGGAGAAGTTTTGTCTTGCTAAGCCTCACTCATTATTCTTTTTCCTCTTTTATTATGCATTCTAGAAGCATAGGGGAGGAGTGAGCGCATACTTAGCGGTGAATGATTATTACTTTACTTATTTTTGCAGCAATATTTTTTTCTTTTACCATTTTACTCCTCATTTTACTAGTAACTCTTTTAATGGCAGAGAAACCTGACCCGAGGACTATGAGGGGTGGGTAGAGAGAAAGAACATTGCCGTCAAGGATAACGGTAACTGTTCTCATGTAAGGAGTGTAGCAGTCTTCAAAGGGTGCTTGCTCCTCCTACGCTGCATGTGCAACCAAGAGGTATTTACTTACCTTACTAATCCCACAATGGCTTCTGCCCCTAATCACCCACTAACAGCAGCAGCAGTTAGGCCTTTCGTAGGGTAGCAAGGGAGGCAGATTGTTCCGCCAGGGACTTCTTGTTTCAAAGTGAGATTGTCTTGGACATTTCATTCGTGTCAAATCCGGGAGATAAAATATCTCTCAGCCGCTCGAAGGTCAATCCCGGGAACGGGAACGCCGGCCCTCATAAACAGGAGCGCGTTCACAGGACGGAAGGATTATGATGCGTTTCGGTCACTTTTTCTTTAAACATTGGGGAAGATGGGCAACACAGCCTCATAAAGGGTATATATTTTGCTGTGGACACTGTGCAAACGAGTGGCCTTTTTAATAGGCCAGTGGACGCCTATAGGCTATCTACTGATTTGATCTCGTGTTTTAAACAAGGAAACTAGGCAGATGGAGAAACCATTTCTGTAGCTAATGCTAGATTATTGCTAGAGTTCCTTGTGTTCATGATTGTCCTTAAAGTTCCTCTTCGAAGGAGTGCAGTATCCCTTGACTACAGCCCCACTGGCAACCTGCACGGTTTTATCAGCCAACTTTTATGGCATTTAAAATAATTTTGGGTCCTTTTTGAAGCTTCGTTTCCCGTCGACACGGTCGTCGGGGAGGGGGGCCTTCGCGACCCTCTGACCTAAACCTTTTTGGGTGTCACCAGCGGTAATCAAAAATTCCTTGGTGTGTTCTTTTACCCGTGGTTTAGGCAGAAATAGTCAGATAAATTGGTGGTTGGAAATTTGAGCTTTACGATTTTTTTTGCACAGAATGGTGCATAGTGATCGTCTCCAAAGACTAGCGCCGGCTTGAGGTTCAGCCTGACGCTGCTTTGTGTATCTTTCCACCACACGACTATAACCTGCATCCTCGCATCTACTAATTTATGTTTGGTTCCTAAGCTTTTGCCTGCATCTTTTTCATGCGAGAAGGGGAGTGCTTGAGTAATACTTTTCACTCTAACCCACTATTTTCTTTTATTGCTGAGTTGATGCAAGGCAGTCAGTCTTCTTAATTCAATTGGAGCCGTAATAACCGAGGGTGTAGACTAACATAGGGATAGGTACAATTTAACCTTGAACCTCATGTGCTTCTGCTTAAAACAGACTTTTTCTCTGCACTAACAGACTTAACTTGAGCAGATGCTGTCCCTAACTTTTATCGTAACCAGCATGTGAATATCTGTAAGCTTTGGAAGTAAGCAGACAAGTCTTACTTACCCTTTGCTTGACATACCACTGTTACCCGTTACGGGAATTATTTCTGGCGTCAAAGATGTCAGTCATCCACGTTCGTTACGATCGAGGGATAGGTGGAATTTTTTCTTTTTTATTTGATGTTTATTAATGCTGGAATTACTTTAATCAATTATGCTGGAATTATATATTTCTGTGAGATTTGTTATAACAGTGACTTCACAACTTAGTGACAGGATTTTCTTTTATAGTACTGTAGACCTGTAAAACGGAGTATTAGGAGTTAGTGGTGCTGACTGCCGATGCTTCTAAGGTTCTCCAGACTTGTCCTTGTTATCACATTGTAATTAATAGGAGACTCTACGGATAACATTTCCTCTTTTCACACAACCTTATGTATTGTTGTAAACCCCACCCGTCTCGAAGGCGTGCCGAGGGTAACGACACTGGCAATTAATTGTCACGCAACGGATGAGCGTTTCTCTGCGACAGATTTGGGACCAGGTGTGACTCGTAGGTTCAGTGTGTAGCAGATCTTCTTCAAGGAATGTTCCTTTTCTTTTACTATTCCAAATAGCTCCATTACCATGTATCCCAATGACAGTTTAGTCAATTTAATTTTACTAGGATGTATCATGTAAATAATTTTTCGAGCTATTATTTTGTTTTCTCGGAATAGTACTGAGCTTCCATGTCCACGACTCTAGCCCTGTTTACCTCGCCCTGTATGTACTTTGCCCATTTCTTGTTACTTCCATGATTATTTTTATTATCATTGGCATTTCCCGATGCTGTATCGTTAGGCGGGCTCTGACTTGTATATATATTTTTTTAAGCAATAACAGGACCTCGTTTAACTAGTACACATTGTGCGACTGTAACATGGGTAGGTACACTGCTTTTAAAGGTCGGGTGAGTCGCGAGGTCGCGACTTTTAGAGAACCGAGCGATGTAATGTCGATATTATAATGTACATGTGTATGTATGACTGTACGTGTGGCGACACCCGGTCGGTGTCGCACAACAGGATGTCTAACAACACGTCGTGCTTTTGGCCGTGGGAAGCTGTGATGAACTGACACTAGGATCAGCAAATGATGACTTTCATCAACAGTCATCAACCGGAAGCCCCACCCTTCCGGACGCACTACAAGCAAATAAAACAGGCGAACAACGCAGAGAAGAGGAGAGAAGACGGGTGACGGGCAGGCGAGCGGTGCTCTGCCGCCCCGCGCCCTGCAGCGGTGTGGCTGTCTCTGATTTCGTGCGTCTCGCTCACGTAAACTGTAAACCTTATGTAGTACAACTGTTAATATAGTTAAAATACATTTGGTATTTGTATCAACCTGAGAGAGAGAACTAAAGTGAACTAAAGTGAACTTATAACGGCTACCGCTCGGCCACACATCACTTAACTAAAAAGGCTATTGTGTTATCTCACCTTACTACAATCAACTTGTGAAAGCAGGCAACGGTATACCGGACCTCACGTGAGATAACAGTTCGCGCCTTAACCAAAAAACACATAAAAATCGCTAACACTATGGCAGAGAAAACGCTGCAAACCATGGATGCAAAAACTGGAGCAGTGACCCCACCAAACTTTGTGCATGGCAGATTCATCCATTTTACATGTGACAACATTGACATTAATGACTCAAAGCTGCACGGCACGAACACTTTCCATGCTATATAGATGGTAGGGTGGCAACGTGGTCCAGAAGGTGATATGATGATGCAGGACATAAAACCATCAAACGGGGAAAGCCTTCAGATCCCAAATGTGATGCAGGAGCTCATTCCTGCTGGAGTGGTGATAACAGGAAAGGCACATCCAAAGTCAATAGAAAACACAAAGAAGGAATGGTTCAAAAAAT
This sequence comes from Eriocheir sinensis, assembly GCF_024679095.1. Lineage (NCBI taxonomy): Eukaryota > Metazoa > Arthropoda > Malacostraca > Decapoda > Varunidae > Eriocheir > Eriocheir sinensis. The sequence continues at coordinate 5,815,286 of NC_066528.1, forward strand.
CAGATGAAAACGGATCAGTTGCAAAAGCTGTTTCCCAAGACATGGCATTTTTTCTCAAGCGTCAGGTTTTGAAGGAGAAGTAAAGGAAGGCTGGACAAACTTCAATCAAAGACACAGTGAAACATCTCCTGAAATGACAAGCATCGGTTACATGCCTATCGTCCAAGCACCTGCCCATGACCTAGATACATTAAATACTGTTGTGCTGAGATGTAAGCATGTGGCTAAAAAACTAGGACAGCATCATGTTGTTATTACAGTGGATGAAGCGTTGTTCTGTAAGCTGATGGAACTTAAGTGGCCAAATGCTGTTACCAGGATTGCCTTATTGTGAGGCTAGGTGGGCTACATACTGCCATGAAATTCATGCAAGTCATCGGCAAACATGTACATACAATCATCAGGGCTGCTGGAAGCTTGAGTAGAAGGCGGTCTACTTGGTCCCAAAACTGCTGAACAAGTCATGGCAGGAAAATCTTACACTAAAGGAATGAGAGCCCATAAGATCACAGCTGATTAGTTTTATGGACGACAAGAATCCTGATTTGAAAGACCTGTTTGACAACACAAAGAATGGTCCTATCAAAGAACTTACACCATTGTTTGCTTCAGAAGAGTTCGAAGCTGTCATGCAAGCCTTCATTGCTGGTAATGAGAACCCAAACTTCATGTTCTGGTGGAGCTACATGGATTGGTCCACATACTCCTGCTACTCACTCGTGCTCAGAGGGATGGAGTCTGGGACCTGCACCTCCATGCTTTTCAGCGAATGTTGCCGTATTTCATGCACTACAACCATGTGAGCTATGCTCGCTGGGGAACCATCTACTTGAACGAGATGTATCAGCTTCCAGAAGAGGTTAAGAAGAAATTTGAAGAGGGCAACTTTGTCGTCAAGCGCTCCTCACCGCGCTTCAACCAAGTGGACCCAGACCAGAGTCAAGAGTGGCTTGGCTGTATTGGCAAGAAAGGGGGTGGACTCACTGGCATCACAAAGACCACTTCAGCTTCCAGCAGATGGGCTCTGTCTTTCAATCTCCGATCTCAAATTGCCCACGACACCAGAGTTGCTGTTGGTCTTGCAAGTCACAATATTATATCCACTATGAAACAACAAAAAGCAGAATGAAGCTGGATTCGAGAGTCGAGGATTCATTGCTTACTGTCATGCAGATTTTTTTTTTTTTTTACAACAAAAGAGGCAGCTCAAGGGCACACAAAAAAAGAAAACAATAATAAAAAAAAAGCCCGCTACTCGCTGCTCCTAAAAAAGAAACAAAGGAGGTGGCCGAAAGTAAGATTAAATACGGGAGGAGAGGTGTCCTGATACCCTCCTCTTGAAAGAGTTCAAGTCGTAGGCAGGAGGAAATACAGATGAAGGAAGATTGTTCCAGAGTTTACCAGCGTGAGGGATGAAAGAGTGAAGATGCTGGTTAACTCCTGCATAAAGGGTTTGGACAGTATAGGGATGAGCATGAGTAGAAAGTCGAGTGCAGCGGGGCCGCGGGAGGGGGGGAGGCATGCAGTTAGCAAGTTCAGAAGAACAGTCAGCGTGGAAATATCGATAGAAGATAGAAAGAGAGGCAACATTGCGGCGGAATTTAAGAGGTAGTAGACTATCAGTATGAGGAGGAGAGCTGATGAGACGAAGAGCCTTAGCCTCCACTCTGTCCAGAAGAGCTGTGTGAGTGGAACCCCCCCACACATGAGATGCATACTCCAAACGAGGGCGGACGAGGCCCCTGTATATGGACAGCAACTGTGCAGGGGAGAAGAACTGGCGGAGACGGTACAGAACGCCCAGCCTCGAGGAAGCTGATTTAGTAAGAGATGAGATATGAAGTTTCCAGTTGAGATTTTGAGTTAAGGATAGACCGAGGATGTTTAGTGTTGAGGAAGGTGATAGCTGGGTGTTGTCAAAGAATAGGGGATAGTTGTTTGGAAGATTGTGTCGAGTGGATAGGTGGAGAAACTGTGTTTTTGAGGCGTTGAAGGACACCAGGTTCTTCTTGCCCCAATCGGAAATAATAGTAAGGGCTGAGGCTAAGCGTTCTGCAGCCTCCAGCCTTGAGTCGTTAAGTTCCTGTAGGGTGGGTCTTCTATTAAAAGAAGTTGAGTAATGCAGACTTGAGTCATCGGCGCACGATTGGATAGTAGAGTTTGTTTTGGAAAGATCATTAATAAACAACAGAATGAAAGTGGGAGATAGGACAGAGCACTGTGGGACACCATTGTTGATAGGTTTAGGAGAAGAACAATGGCCGTCTTCCACAGCAGAGATAGATGGGCCAGAAAGGAAACTGGAGATAAAAGTATAGAGAGAAGGACAAAAACCGTAAGAGGGTTGTTTAAAAGCAAAGATTTGTGCCAGACCCTATCAAAAGCTTTTGCTATGTCCAGCGCAATAGCAAAGTTTTCACCGAAACGGCTAAGAGAGGATGACCAAGAGTCAGTTAAGAAGGCTAGGAGATCACCAGTAGAACGCCCCTTGCGGAACCCATACTGGCGATCAGATAGGTCAGAAGTGTAAAGGTGCTTTTGAATCTTCCGGTTAAGGATTGATTCAAAAGCTTTAGATAGACAAGAAAGTAAAGCTATAGGACGGTAGTTTGAGGGATTGGAGCGGTCACCCTTCTTAGGCACAGGCTGTATGAAGGCATACTTCCAGCAAGAAGGAAAGGTAGATGTTGACAGGCAGAGGCGAAAGAGTTTGACCAGGCAGGGTGACAGCACGGAGGCACAGTTTTTAAGGACAATAGGAGGCACTCCATCAGGTCCATAAGCCTTCTGAGGATTGAGGCCAGAGAGGGCATAGAAAACATCATTTTGAAGAATCTTTATAACAGGCATAAAGGAGTCAGAGGGGGGATGAGTAGGAGGAGTTTATTCACAGATAACTTACCCCATACACTGCAGAACATTGCAAACAAAGACTTGGCTACCCAAGAGATTGAAGATGACCTGTTGACAGCTGCACAAAAAGGGCAAGATCAGGTAGATGTATTTGTGGAGGAGAGGCTGCTGCCAACTGAAGCGAGAAGGGTCACTTTGGGGGACAAACTACCACAAAACAAATATCTGACATTTGCTTCACTGTATGAAGTTAAACAATCAGATGCAAAAACTGGAAGGGCAAAAACAGTGAAGGCTGGGCAAGGTCGAGCAAGTGACAGTGCTGTTTTCAGAGACTCAAAGCTCAATCAGGTATTGCAAAACCTATCAGCTGGACTTCGGAAAATGCAGTGTTTGTTGGGGACGATGCCTTCCCTCTGCGTTTTAATCTCCTGAAATTCTACAGCCGGAGATCACCCACTGAAAAAGAACTTGTCTTTAATTATCGATTGTCTCGAGCAAGACGTATTTCTGAGAACACCTTTGTGTGGAGAATTGGTGTATTTTTGCGACCAATAAACCTTATGCCTGACAAGGTGGACAGTGTTGTTTGGGCTGCATGTGCAATCCATAACCGGCTCAGACAAACGAGTGCAGCAGCATATCTACCACCCAGATCTGTTGATTATGAGAACCCAGCTACTGGAGAATGTTATCCATGGTCAGTGGCGGGAACAGGTGGGGCAGTTATTTCCAAATATTGACCTTAGAACTTCTAACAATTACAGGCTTGATGCACAAAGAATCAGAGAGATGTATGCTGAGTACTTTGTTGGGGAACGAGCAATTCCCTAGCAGTGGAGGAAGATTGGAAGAAATTTTCCTGACGTCAAAGAAGAGTAATCTTTTTAATGCACCTGCATACCTTATTTGGATGAAGAGTTAAGCGTTGATGGTTGATAATTATATTGGTCTGAAAAGTAATGTGTAAATGGCTGATGTATATTTATTCTTCAGGCTCTCTTCTGTTAGTTTATGATTGATTGATTGATTTAAATTAGGCGCCGCAACAGCCAGGGTCATATGGCGCCGCATTCAATGAGTTAAAAACAAAAAAAAAGGGAAAACAAACTAAACTAAAAGGGCTAAAAAAGGAACCTAAAAAAGTAAACTAAGAGCAAAGCCAAACAAAACGAGACGAAACAAATCACACAGAAAACGGTCATAACTCATGGAGAAGGCCAGCCTTCTCCATAAAGAGAAGTACCTCATGTCCCGGGGAAAGGCATCTCCAATCCAGCATCAGCGAGAGACGGAATGATCCGTCTTCTCCCCGACACTGCGACAGGTATCGCACTCGCAGGTCCCCCAAACTGGGGCACTCGACCAGCACGTGCCGCACGGTCAGGGGAACCAAGCAGTCGTCACAATAAGGCTGCAGCCCCCGGGACATGAGGTAACCATGTGTTAGACGCGTATGACCCGTCCGAAGACGGGTCAAGGCTGTCTGCGAGCGACGGTCACGGACACTTTCGTATGACCAAGGACGAGACACAGTCCTGGTAATCTCTCCCATTTTGGAAGTCGCACCCCGAGCATTCCACCTCTCCTGCCAACTGGCAAGAATTGCCTTGCGAATCTCTGGAAACATATCTGTACATGGGACAGCACTAGGAGGGGCAGCTCTAGCTGCTGCTTCCCTTGCAAGTCCATCAGCTCGTTCGTTCCCGTGTACGCCAACGTGTCCTGGAACCCAACAAAACCCAACGCGATATCCCCTGTTGCTAAGCAAATACAGCCACTCGAGAGCAGATAAAACTAGGGGATTAACAGAGGGAGTAAAGGAGCCCAGCGCAGAAAGAGCGCTACGAGAATCACTAAAAATCATGAAAGAGTCCACAGGAAGGGTAAAAATAATCTGTAAAGAGAGGACTATTGCAGACAGCTCTGCAGTAAATACAGAAGCAACAGAAGAAAGACTACCTCCCCGACAGAAGGAGGGGAACACAACACCAAAGCCAACTCCAGCATCCAATTTAGATCCATCAGTAAAGACAGGGATGGAGTCCGAGTGTTCAGTGAAATGCTCTAAAAATAAGGCTCGGGACGCATATGGCGGTAAATCCCTCTTACTCTCTATAGTGGGAGAACACACGGATACACCGGGCAACTGCCAGTATCCAACCCTAGGTACTCGATAAGGGCAGATAGGAATGGGAGGGAAAGACAACGGTGTCATGGCAGACGCTACCCGAAACCCAAAAGGTTTAGGGAGACTAGGTCGCTCATCATATGCAGGCGAACGGGAATCCCGCAAAATTGACACACAAGGAACTGATTCTGGAAGGCGTTGGACGCGGAACCAGCAACGGAATAGAGAGGACTGGCGTCTCAAATTCAGAGGCAGGACGCCAGCATCCACGAGGAGGCTAGTATCGGTGAAGGCCGGAATGCACCAGTAGCCAAGCGGACCCCGGTGTGATGTACTGAGTCCAACACGCGTAGGTGAGCCTCCTTGGCGGAGGAGTATACCTCGCAGCCATATTCCAACTTGGAAAGGATGAGTGTTCTGTGGAGGAGGAGTAGCGTGTCCCTGTCTGCACCCCAAGAGGTATGAGCTAAAACACGAAGGAGGGACAGGGCTTTCTGACAAGCCGCCTTAACGTAACGTAAATGAGGCACCCAAGTTAGGCGGCTATCAAATAAAAGACCGAGGTAACGAGTCGTCTCTACACAGGACAGTCGCCTATTACCAAGATATAAGTCAGGGTCCGGATGAACGCCTCGAAGACGACAGAATGCATAGCTACTGTCTTTGAGGACGAAAATCGAAAGCCGCGCGCATTTGCCCAATTGGCGACTCTGTTAATAGTCAATTGCAGTTTTCGTTCAATCAGCGACATCCTTGCCGCAGAATACGAAATGGATAAATCGTCTACATATAAGGAGGTATGAACTCCATCAGGCAGGACACCAACGACTCCATTAAAAGCCACAGCAAATAGCGTAACACTGAGAATGTTTCCCTGTGGTACACCATCCTCAAGTGGACAAACCTCGGAAAGAGTACTCCCCACTCTAACCCGTAAAAGACGATGAGATAAAAACTCCTGAATAAAAAGAGGGAGACAGCCACGAAGACCAAACTCAAACAGGTTAAGTAAAATTCCATGACACCAAGCGGTGTCATAGGCCTTCTCCAGATCAAAAAACACGGTCACCTGGAGGTGATTATTGGCAAACGCCTCACAAACTGAGGACTCCAAGGATAAAAGACCATCCGAAGTGGAGCGCACCTTTCGGAAACCATATTGCACCGGGGTCAATCAATTCCGGCTCTCCAAGTACCACATAAGCCTGACATTCACCATCTTCTCCATCACTTTACAAATGCAGGATGTTAAAGAAATAGGACGATAGTTAGTTGCTTGGAGATGATCTTTCCCAGGCTTCAGAATGGGGAGAATTACAGCCACACTCCACAGAGATGGAAAATCACCGGTACGCCAAATGAATTTGTAAAGAACCAATAAAAATGTAAAACCACAGTCAGACATGTAGCGTAAGAAAGCAAAAGGGATGTCGTCTGGACCTGGCGAGGAATCATGACACTGGGATAAAGCCGTCTTCAACTCGGGGAGAGAAAATGGGATATTATAAGATTCCCCTCCGGTGGAAGCGAAGTTAACGCCGAGTGATTCCAAATCCCGGCGATGACGAGCCCCTGGTGCAGTAGGATCTTTCCTAGAGACACTGGCAAAGTGCTTGGCGAATAGGTCAGCAACAGTCTTAGGGTCCGCCACCGTTTCCCCTGCATGCGATAACACTGGAGGGGGAGGGGGGGAAAACTTCCCAGAGATCTTACGAACCCTGTTAAAGACTTCTGTGAGTGTAGTTCTGGTAGTGATGGAAGAGAGATAAGCCTTCCAAGAAATTCGTTGAGCCTCCTTGAAAGTGCATCGTGCTCGAGCACGCGCTCGCCGAAAAACATCCAAACACTGGGGGTCCCCACGGTGACGACGAAGTCGAGAGAATGCAGCACGCTCCTCTTGCACAACAGCAGTGCAAGCAGCGTTCCACCAGGGAACAGGACGTTTAGGGAACTGGCCAGACGTCCTGGGGACGGATTGAAGGGCTGCAGAATGTAGGGCATCAGTGAAATAGGATGCAGCCTCGCCGGAAGTTCCAAAGTCAGCCAACGGACGAAGAGAGGAGCTAAGTTCCGTAAATCGCTGCCAGTCTGCTTTATCTAGACGCCAGCGAGAAAGGCGTGACTGTGGTACTGAATCAATGCGTTCCAATAAAATTGGAAAGTGGTCACTGCCATACAAGTGCGGTAAGACCCGCCAACGAAAGTCAGGAAGAGAATTAGAAGTGCAAAATAAAAGATCTATAGAGGTAAAAGTACCAGTTTGGCTATGAAAATGTGTCACCTCCCCAGAGTTTAAAATTTCTAATCCCTGATCCTCAATAAAAGAAGCAACTAAAAGTCCGCGTGGGTTGGTAGCACCATCATCCCACAACGGATGGCGACCGTTAAAATCCCCTAATAAAAGTAAAGGCGAGGAAAGTTCCTGCACCAGGTCGTCAAGATCGTGTCTGTCAACGGGAACACCAGGAGGGAGATAAAGGCTACATAATGTATAAAATTTGCCCAAATAAACCTGAACAGCAACAGACTGCAACGTTGAGTGAAGCTGTAATGGGACATAAGGGATATCACAGCGAACGAATATGGCGGTGCCACCATGGTGGCCCTGTCCAGGATTAGGGGTACTGTAAACGGCACGATACCCAGGAGGACTAGAGTGAGTGTAGTCTCCGAGCATTGTCTCCTGTAAACAAAGGCAAGCAGGAGAAAACCGAGATATCAATGCTCGGAGTTCCTCCCACGAGGCTCGTAGGCCTCTACAATTCCACTGGAGGAGTAGGAAGATGTCTATTTTCGAGTGCGCTCCAGGCGAGCCCCTGAAAGAGACTGCCTTTTACCCACCTGATTCGGTACGGTAATACGACGAGAAGAGGAGACTGGGACCCGATAGAAGCCGGGTCGAGGGACCTCGAGCTTTCTCCCAACAAAGGAACCTGCGCCCCCTCCGGACGCCGCACTACTAGAGCCAGACCGCACACCACTCCCGAAGCTACATGCTCGCGGGGAGGATTCCCAACACTATCTCCAAGGGATTCCTCAGTTTCCATATCCCGATCAGGAAAACCACTAGAAGCAACAGGAAGTGGAACAGAGGGGGTCTCAGCAGGCTCAATATGAGCCTCCGCATCTTCCTCCATAGGCCTATCCTGAAAGACCCCAGAATCATGTATACCTACAGTAATCTTAGTTGGCGGAACAGATTCAACTGAATCTGTAGAACCGCGATGTCGCTTCTTCATACCTCTGGCGGACTTCGGCGAAGCAATGTGAGGTGCATGTACATCAACATGCATCACCTGGGACGAGGCCGGAGAAGCCCCATCAGAACCTGGAGGTGACTCGACAGAATCACAGGACAAAAGGGAGAATCTATTATGGGACGTAATAACAGTAGCTTCAAAGGGCCGGGAGGAAACCGTAGAGGACACCTGAGCAGCGGGCTGGGCGGAAGAGCGAGTGCCTAGCGATGAGGCGTACGTCTTTGCTCCAGTACCGGCCTTCTGGCGGTAGAGGAGTTCACGGCGCGCACTACCAAGGCTGATAAACTGACTATTTGCAAGTTGCAAAATATCCTGTTCCAGGCGATATCGTGGGCACTGTCTGGAAGACAACTGGTGAGCATCCTGGCAATAGAAGCAATAAGCATCTGACTCACATTCCGCCGTGGAGTGTGAGCCTAATGCAGAACAATTACCACACCGAGAAGGCCCAGTGCAGTATTTCTTACCATGACCATACCCGTAACATGAAAAACACTGTAGAGGGCGGTCAACAAAAGGCTTTACCCGAAGATGGAGGGGGCCTATACTGACACGGTCAGGGAGGGTAGAACCAAAAAAGGTGAGAAGTATCATGTTAGCTGAACCCTTCATCTTGGACACCTTATGAACAGAACTAGGGCACATCCCATGTATTTCCTCCTCAGAGAACTCATAGAGGTCATGATTATATATACTGCCTTTACTATAATTGAAGGTATGGTGTGCTTTGATCGTTTCAAACATGTTGTCAGCAGGGCATGGTAGATGTTGCAGCATTTTAGCTTGAGTAATATCTTTAAGAACATAAGAACATAAGAACGCAGGAGTCTGCAAGAGGCCGGCAGGCCTGTACGAGGCAGCTCCTTTGACCCTAAGCTCCCGTGTATCTAACCCCACCTAATATCGCTGTCCATGAATTTATCTAGTCTATTTTTGAATGTGACAATTGTATTGGCACTCACCACATGACTGCTAAGCCTATTCCACTCATCCACCACCCTGTTAGTAAACCAATTTTTGCCTATGTCCCTGTTGAATCTGAATTTATCCAGTTTAAACCCGTTACTTCGTGTCCTACCCGGTTCCCTTACCAACAAAACCTTATGAATGTCTCCCTTATTAAAGCCCTTCATCCATTTATAAACCTCGATCATGTCTCCACGCACCCTTCGCCTTTCTAGAGAATGCAAGTTTAACTGTTTGAGTCTTTCCTCGTATGGCAAGTTTCTCAACCCCTGAATCATCTTAGTCATCCTCCTCTGCACCGATTCTAACATTTTGATATCCATTCTATAGTAAGGTGACCAGAACTGAACCACATAGTCAAGATGAGGTCTAACTAATGCTAAATATAGTTTGAGGAAGACTTCGGGGCTTCTGTTGCTTACGCTCCTTGAAATAAATCCCAGTACCCTATTAGCTCGATTTCTAGCTTGAATGCATTGTGCCCTTGGACGGAGATCAGAGCTCACAAAGACCCCTAAATCCCTCTCGCACCCAGACCTACTTATGAGAGTGTCATTTAAGCAATAGTTATGTGAGGGGTTGTTCCTACCTACACTCAGAATACTGCACTTCCCTACATTGAACTCCATCTGCCATTTATCCGCCCAGTCATATAATCTGTTGAGTTCACCTTGGAGAATACTAGCGTCCTGATCCGACTCAATTACTCTACCGATCTTGGTATCATCTGCAAATTTACTAACATCACTACTAATTCCTGTGTCTAAGTCATTGATATAAATAATAAACAAAAGTGGACCTAATACCGAACCTTGTGGGACCCCACTCGTAACACATCCCAGTCAGATCTTTTACCATTGATTTGCACTCTTTGCTTCCTATTGCTAAGCCACGCCTTGACCCAGTTCAAAACTTTACCCTCTACTCCGTGAGCCTGTAATTTAAGCAACAGTCGTTGGTGAGGAACTTTGTCAAACGCTTTACTAAAATCAAGATAGATTACATCATAATTTTCATCTCTGTCAACCGCCTCAAATACTTTATTGTAGAAGGACAAGAGATTGGTGAGGCATGACCTACCTTTTGTGAACCCATGCTGCGAGTCGTGAATTAAGCTATGTTTCTCTAAATGCTCCCGAATGTTCCTGGCTATTATGGACTCCAGCATCTTCCCTATAACCGATGTTAAGCTAATTGGGCGATAGTTTGAAGCAACTGACCTGTCCCCCTTTTTAAAAATCGGCGTCACATTAGCAACTTTCCATAGGCTCGGCACATAGCCAGTATTTACCGACATCTTAAAGATGTCGGTTAGTGGGTCACTGATTATATCACCTAGCTCCTTTAATACCCTCGGAAATATCCCGTCAGGACCTGGCGACTTGTTCTTCTTAAGCTTATCTATCTCATCCTGAACTACTTGCCTGGTAATGATTATATCCCTCAATTTATCGCCATCCCCGCCCTCGTACACCTGAACTCTTTCCGGTATAGTCGTTCGATCCTCCTGTGTGAATACTGAAAGGAAGTAGTCGTTCAACACTGTGCTCATATTTTCGTAATTTTCTACTAGCTCCCCTGTGTTTGATTTCAGCGGTCCAATTTTCTCCCGTGTTTTTGTTCTATACATCTGAAAGAAGCCCTTAGGATTACTTTTCGCCTCATTTGCTACTTTGATCTCATAGTTCTTTTTTGCTATCCTGGTGTTTTTCTTAACTAATCTAGATAGTTCGACGTACCGGCCCCTGAGATGTGTTTCCCCATTCTTTATTTTCTGATAAATTCCCTTCTTTAACCCAATCTCGTGTTTTAGTCCACGAGTCATCCACTTAGGATCATTGTTTTCTTTTCTAAGTGTTCGCTGTGGTATATGCTGTTCTTGCCCCTCTACTATTACTCTAACTAAATTATTGTAAGACATTTCTACCTGGTTCTCCTGGCTCTCCAATCCGCAGTTCTGGCCCTCATGAATCCCTAAATTATCCCAATTTACCCCTTCAAGATGTCTTCGAAGCCCCTCGTAGTTTGCTCTTCTAAAATCTGGCATTAACACTGGGTTTGGTTCGCGGGTTACCGCCCAGTCTAAGCTAAAACGAACCGTTCTGTGATCACTATTTCCTAACTCTCCGCCCACCTCCAACTCACGTAGCAAGTTCCCATTATTGGTTAGGACTAAGTCTAATATGTTATCTCCTCTGGTAGGCTCAGTAACTACCTGCTTAAGGAAATTATCTTGTATAACTTCAAGAAAGTCCTCGGCTTCCAGGTCACCCACTAGATCTTCCCAGTCTATATTCCTATAATTAAAGTCCCCCATTACGCAGACATTTCTACTCATACTCGCCCTGCCAATCTCCTGTAGTAATATACTCGTGTCCTGCCTGTTAAGGTTGGGTGGCCTGTATATAACTCCTAGAGTTAGTTTTTCTTTCCCTTTGTAAACGTCCACCCAAACTGATTCTGAATCCATGTTAGTTTTGACTGAGTTGTTAACTAAACATTTAAGTGAGTCTTTAACATATAGCGCAACTCCACCTCCCTTTCTGCCCCTTCTGTCTTTGTGAAACATCTGATAACCCGTTATTTCAAATTCTGACCTAAAATTTCTATTAGCAGTGTCTATCCATGTCTCAGTGATCGCTATTATGTCAAAATTATCTGAACAACCTTCACCCCTTAGTGAGTCTATCTTGTTTCTGAGGCTCCTGCTGTTAGTATAGAAGATTCTTAGCCCGTCCTCTGTTACTCCTCTAGAATTACTTCTAAGCTGCCTGGTTATATTATGAGCTAGATGTCCCCTCCCATTACTCCTCCCATTGCTCCCATTACTCCTCCCCCCCTCGCCTATACTAAAAAATCCCTCAGGGTACCAAGTGCTCGCTCAAGGGAGTCTGAGAGAGCCTCAACACCCTTGAACGTCAAGTGTATCCCGTCACGGGCGTAGAGGGCGTCGTTGCCAAAGAAGAGGTCCCAATTGTCGACGAACAGCCACCCATTGCGTTCGCAGTGCTCAGCAAGTCTGCTGTTCACTGCTATCGCCCTGGACAGCCATCCATCGCCAACGCCCCTCCTTGGCAGGACGCCACACACTACTGGTGACCCACCAGCGTCACGTATCCTGCCTAACAATTCTCTAAAACGCCTGAGAAGGTCCTCGCTTGGCACACGAGAAACGTCGTTTCCGCCACAGCTGAGAAAGACAATGGGGTTCGATCCCTCGCTTGCCATACACGCCTCAATCCTGTCTGATATATGGCCCAAAACCTGCCCCTGGGAAACACACCCTCGTCCTGTTCTTATCCTTGGAGCAAAAATACCTGTCAACATAACGAACCTGACTATCCCCCACTCCCAGAACCCGACGGTCGGTCGGGGGGCCAGGAGGGGTGGGTGAAGGGGAGGGAGAGCAGGAAGGAGGAGGAGGGACCTGCTGTGAAGAACGAGGAGAAATTGTGGAAGAGGTGGAAGGTGGAAAAAGGGAGGAGGAGGAGGAAGAGGAAGAAGGAGAAAGGGAGGGTGAGGTGGTGGAGGGAGGAACGGACGAGGAGAGGGAGGAGGAAGAGGGGGAAAGGGAAGGTAAGGGACAGGTGTTGGAGGGAGGGACGAGCGAGGAGGCGGAGGACAAGGAGGAGAAAGAGGGAGAGGAGGAGGAGGAGGAGGAGAGTGGGCGGGAAGAGGGGAGAGGGGGGACGGAAGAGGAAGGCGAGGACTTTGAGGCGGAGGAGGAGGAGGGGGAGGAGGAGGAGGAGGAGGAGGAGGAGGAAGGAGTAGAAGTAGAAGTGGAGAATGAGGTGGGGGAGGCAGGGACTGACGAGGAGGTGGAGGAGGAAGAGGGGGAAGCGGAAGGTGAAGGACAGGTGGGGGCGGGAGGGACGCGCGATGCGGCGGAGGACAAGGAGGAGGAAGAGGAGAGGAGGAGGAGGAGGAGGGTGGGCTGGGAGAGGGAGAGGGGGAACGGAAGAGGAAGGCGAGGAGGAGGAGGAGGAGGAGGAGGAGGAAGAGGAGGAAGAAGAGGAGAAGGAGGGGTGGGAAGCGGGGAGATCGGAGATGGTCGAGGAGGAGGAGGAGGAGGAGGATGGGAGGGGCTGCTGTGTGGGTGAAGACAATACTAGAGGGGAGGAGGACGAGGAAGAAGAGGAAGAGGAAGGGGAGGAGGACGAGGAAGAAGAGGAAGGGGAGGAGGAGGAGGCGGGGCTTGTTGCTGCTGCACTAACCAGTAAGTGTACCTGGGCGGCGAGAGTCGTAACCCTATTCTCTAACTCTATGATCCTCTGATCATCCTTCTGAGTCTTAACGCAGAACCTACAAACGTCCTTGGAAAGAAAGTACTGCTTGGCCATGCGAAGGCCACACCCAGAACAACGCTTGAGGGACGTCATGGTGAAGATATGGGCGAGGCAAGAGGGAAACAATTAGGCGCGTTAAGACGATAACAAAGTACGCAGCTGCGGTGAGGTCGTCAGGTCAAAAATGTGTATCTAGGAAAACAAACCACAGCTGCTGTGAGGTCGCAGTCAGGTCAATTCCCCGGGGAAAAGGGTGTGTCTCGGGTAAAAAGGCGCGGTTATTTCTACCCACCAAGACAAAACATAGGCCAAATCACTTATAGGCTGAGAAATCACTTATGTAAAGAAGATAATAACTGTGTTCACTAGGTTTGCGCGGAAAGTGGATTATCTAGTGTTTTGTGTGGACTTAGAAATTAACGTAGCTTGGCGCGCCTGATTCACGTAGTCCTATTATCACAGCACAGTAAAGTATCCTAATAATAGAAGGAGAAGAAAACACAAAAGTAATATAAAAAACACAAAAGCAATATAAAACCGTGTAGCACTGGGTTGGCGTGAAAGAATGTTGAATTTAGTGTAGATGTGGGAAGCTTAATACACTTGTCCTAGGAGTAACTGTGGATCACTATCTAACTAAGTAAATACTAAATCAGAACACTTAGCGGTCTGTAGTAGAAGGCAGGGTAATCCTCCTGGTTTTGTAGTCCTCCAGTACAGCAGCAGTTCACAGAAGCACAAACGCCTCACACCGCGAAAGCAGAGGAAAACAGAGGAAAGAGCGAGTTGGCACCACACAGCAGCGGGGCAAAGTCACGTGTGAACCCAAGGAAGGTCGCGCGCTGACTCTAGGAAGGTCGCGCGCTGACTCAGGAAGGTCGCGCGCTGACTAACACTCCCTTCCCATACTTTTTCAGATTGCCCTCAGGGATCGTGCCAATTTCTTTGGCGAGGTACCTATCAGCATGAATGAAGTTGCCACGCCCATTCCTATAGTATGCAACAAACCAACGAGGGGAAGGGACCTGGCTGTCCCTGGGAGTTGGCTCTAACAAAGCGTCTTCGAAGAGGTTCGGGACATAGTCCATGTCACTGTCAGAAATATTGGAAGAGCGGAGAAGTTTCGCTTGAAATCCAGCACCTGCGATAGGCAGAGTCGCAACAGCATCACACGCTTCAGCGCTGAAAGCAAAGGTCACATAGCATCTGTTTGACTTGAAGTCTCCATCATAAATGAGACGGATACGAAGGACTGTGTCAAATGGCTTGAGTAAGGAGTGCAAGGCACGGTAGGAAAACGATGGATCGATATTCACCCTCTGAAGTGCGTCCAGCTTGGAAGAGTGACGCATATCAGAGTTACCCCCGGAATGGGAGGCAGCCTTGTCAGACACACGTGGACTTTTGTGTCGCACGGACTTGTTTTGGTCAGCCCCTCTAGGAGGTAGGGACTTTCCAGCGGCACCACCAGGAACGGTGAAAGGCTCCAAGGTGGCGACGAGAGAGGACCGTGTAGGGGTAATCGGGGACAGGCGGACGTCAGGGAGAGAGGCAGGCCGAGGCAAGGGAAACTTACCCATACACAGGGGAGGTGTTTCACTCCCCCACACCCCCACCCACCACGGAGCCCAACAAGGGGAGGCTGAATGCTGGGGCCAAACCACACCCAACAGCCCCAGGGGTAATGGGGAAGTATACGCATCCACTGCCAGGTGTTTAACGGCGGCCGCGGGACCGTTGCGACCGCCCACCCGGCAATGACCACTTGACCCTAGCCATCGCATGACCAGCGGATTGATCCAGTGGGGCCACACTGAACCACCCGTCTTACCCCAACCCTCCCACCAAAGGAGCGTGTTGCCCACCGAGGGGAACTACACCCTGCCCCGCGGTGGACTCAACCCCCAGATGAAAGGGCACGGGGAGTATACGGGACGCCACGCACGGCAAACACGTGGGGAGACAGTAGCCCTGCCCTGGGTGGTAAAAGGGCAGGGCGGGAGAAGGCAACATCACCAGTAGGCCTCCTCTACCGGTGATGAGGGGGGAGCACTTGGTCCACGAGGCCAACGGACATGGAGCCCTATCGAGGTGGGCAAGCAACCACGGTAGGTGGTGCCGCCGACCTCGCTTCAAGCCCCGTCACCACGACAAGGTGACTCCCCTTCGACGGGGTGTTAGTTTATGAAATCATGCCACTATTACAATCTTATAAAATTTTTGTATTAAGTATTAATGTACTAAATATTTAGTGTTTAGTAAATAAACATATAGTAGGCTACATTCTCTTATTCCCGTGGTATACCTTTTCTTAAAAAAAAAGAACTTACCATATTCGATGAGGAGCTTCTTGTACACACGATTTCCCGTAGAAATGAATCCGCTTTATCATACCAGTACAGTCTTGGGACTTACAAATTAATGCATGGTCATTATCGTCGATCTCTGGGTACTGCCAGGACCTCACACACCACACACCCCGTCCCCCTTGCTCAAAGGGGGACAGTAACCACTCCTAGTCAACGGGAAAAATCCGGCCTGAGCGGGGCTCGAACCGCCGCCTGATTGGCCGTGAAGCCTTGCAGCGCGGCGCTCTAGCCGATTGAGATACCGGAGCGGTGTGTGTGTGTGTGTGTGTGTGTGTGTGTGTGTGTGTGTGTGTGTTTGCAGTTAAGGAAGCAGCTCAAGGGCAACAAAAAGAAAGTGTAGAAAAAAAGACCGCTAATCGCTGTTCCTACAAAAGAGAAAGGTGAAGAGTGGGCAAAAGAGAGGTCAATTTCGGGTGGAGAGGTGTCTTGATACTCTCCTCTTGAAAGAGGTCAAGTCATAGGCAGGAAATACATACGAAGGGAGGCTGTTCCAGAATTTACCAGTGTTAGGGATGAAAGAGTGAAGATGCTGTTTAACTCTTGCATAAGGGGATGAACAGTATAGGGGTGAACTAGAATAGAAAGTCGAGTGCAGCGGGGCCGCGGAAGAGGTGGAGGCATGCAGTTAGTAAGTTCAGAGGAGCAGTCAGTATGGAAATATCGATAAAAAATAGAAATTGATGCAACATGGCGGCGGAATTTAAGAGTTAGATGTCAGTATGAGGAGGGGAGTCGATAAGACCCCCCACACATGAGATGCATACTCCATACGAGGGCGGACAAGGCCCCTGTCTGTGGATAGTATCTGGGAGGGGGAAAAGAACTGGCGGAGACCATATAGAACGCCCAACCTCAAGGAAGCTGATTTCGTGAGAGAGGATATACAGAATTTCCATTTGAGATTTTGAGTTAAGGATAGACCGAAGATGTTTAGTGTAGAAAAAGGTGACAGCTGAGCATTGTGGAAGAATAGATGGCGCCACTATAAACACTCGCCTGCGCCAGAACGGGTGCCTGCTGATCAGGCCAGGCCCCCAGAAGAAGCCTTAACTTTGGCAACATCCCACCCACTCGGAGATGCCAATGCCGGCAAACATAGTAAAAAAAAAAAAAAGAGGATAGGTGTTTGGAAGATCGTGTCGAGTGGATAGGTGGAAAAATTGAGTTTTTGATGCATTAAAGGACACAAAGTTCTTCTTGCTCCAATCGGAAATGATATTAAAGTCTGAAGTTAAGCGTCCTGCCTGGAATCGTATAGTTCCTGTTTAGTGGGTTTTCTCTCAAAAGAAATTGATTAATGCAGAGTAGAATCATCGGCCTAAGAATGGATAGGACAGTTTGCTTTGGAAAGAAGATCATCAGTGAACAACAAAAAGAGAGTTGGAGATAGGACAGAGCCCTGCGGGACAACACTGTTGATAGGTTTAGGCCCTAAACCTATCAACAGTGTTGTCCTAAACTTTAGGGGAAGAACAGTGACTGTCTACCACAGCAGTGATAGATCGGCCAAAAAGAAAATTAGAGATAAAAGTACAGAGAGGAGGATAGAATCGGTAGGTGGGCAGTGTGTGTGTGTGTGTGTGTGTGTGTGTGTGTGTGTGTGTGTGTGTGTGTGTGTTAATATATTTACGTATGCTGTGCTTCAAGTATTCAGGAGCCATGTGAACCATCTGTATTGTAAGTTTTTGTCTGGTCTTATGTTTTCTTGAGGTTACTTTGTTTTATATTTTGTTTTACGTGTTCAGGTTTTATTTATCATCTGCTTTTTGGTGTTTTACATTTTATGTCGTGTGTTTTGTGGTGAATGTGTTCCCTTTAGGTATATTTGATGTGTTTTATACAAAGTTTTTTTGTTGGTGTTTTTAATGACTTGGTTCATGTGCTTTGGTGTTTGTTTTATGTTTTACGTTTGAAGTTTTTTACATGTTCATGTCCTATCATCTTCATGTGTTTCTGGTGTTTTAAGTTTTATCTCGTGGTTTATGTTTTATGCTTTTTTTCTGTTTTATGTTTTAGTCAATTTATAAATTATTTTTCAAGGCTTATATATTTGTGATGCATACTGTTTTGTCGCCGAGGTGCAAGAAACACTCATAGCATTTTAATGTGTTCTACATATTTATTTATTACATGCGTTTGCTAGAATACAGATGAGCTATAACAATGCAACAAGTTCATGTGATGTATATATGTGATATTCTTTTTGCAACGATTTTCTAAGACGGTACGTAAGTTGCTGAAAAATGTGCACGACAGTGAGAAAGCTTTCAATAGTTTACACTTTACAGGAACGTGAAAACCAACGAGATCGCGACAGCTTGTACGCAAAAGAGTGTAAGGGGATGCTATGTGAAGCTGGTGGACGTAGAGTCAAAATTTATGATGCGTCCTAAACTTATCTCGTGTTGTGCGGTACATGCGCTGAAGCAATATGATAAGGTGGAAATGTACGGCGAGGAAGAAAAGTAAGCATTTTTCTTGTAAATGAACAGTACTCATCTTGTGGTTAAGGAAAAAAAATATCTAGATGAAAACGATATGAAAAAGGAGTATTAATGAAACAGGCATGCAAAAAATAGCTTGTAATTCTGCAAAAGCCTATTTGATTGAATGGTGGTTAGAGTATGAAGTCAACGAAATCAAGTGCCAATAAAATGTTGGGGAATGTACACAGGATACTTTAAGTTTGATGTTAAGGGTTGTTAAAGGTTGCAGAAGGAAAGTTAAAGGTTGCAGAAGGAAAGCTTATAAGAATAAGTAAAAGATATTTGCACACTGCATAAAAAACTAAGGAAATGTATACAAGATAATTTAGGTTTGTATGGAGAGTGTAGAGGGATGCATGCAAGATAATTTCACATTGCAGGAAAATGGAAGGGAATGCATACAAGATTATAATAAGGGAGGCTGTGGCTGAGTGGTCAGCACGCGGGAGGGGTGTCCTGATTCAAATCAAGCCCGCTTCTAGGAGATGACCATTTTCAATCATCGCCGAGTGGCTTAAAGCTACTTACAAGTTGTCCTGAAGACCACCTACCAACCCGGACTCGAGCAAAACTCTACAGTGGAGAGATGATGAGTTCCGAGGGGGGGCAGCATGTGCGAGACAAGATGGCGCCTCTATAAACACGCTTGCCTGCACCACGAACGGGCTGGGGCCGACCAGCAGGACTAATAAAGATAGCCTACCGATGTAACAGGCAGAACGTAATAAATAAATAAAATTTTTTTTTTTTAAATAAAAAAAAAAATGGTTGGAAAAGAATTACATGGAAATTAATATATGCTAATTTAATATTGCAGAAAATGAGTTGTCATTTGCTAATATACGATACTGGAAAATCTATGATAAGTAAAATCAGTGATGCCTATACAAATGGAACGGACACTTGTCCCAGTCCCAGCCGCGAATTTTGAAAAATCAACCGCTTTGGTGCGAATCGCCATAACTCCCTTATTTCTGGGGCTACAGAAAGGTTATTGGTACCAATCGACGGCAAACAGCAAGGGCTATATTGTTTAATTAGAGGCCGGGCTCGAAAACCGACTTGAAAGGGTCGCAAATCGAATAAATTCGCAAAAAACGACAAAAAAGTATTTTTGAGTTCCCAACCTTGAGACCCACTAATTTGTTTAGAATTAAAAAAAAAAAAAACTAACTCAACAAATGATTAGCCCTGCCAATGTACTTTCCAAAATGGCGCATAGCCTTTCCCTACTCTCAGTAGTTTCGTCGCTCGAGCTCGAAACGTAAACCATGTCGAGAGCGATTTTGACGAACTCCAAATATTTTGCAGTTTTCGTCTAGAGTGGCCTTGCTATTGCCTCTAAAAGGCGGTAATTTGTCATGAAGCCCCTTCCTGGCAATGTAGTTTGATCAACTCGAAGGATGTTTCGATAGCTCGATTCTAAGTTCGTCGTCGAACTTAACATATTTTGATTTATATAGTGAAATGAATATATAAAAATAGTAACATTTTATATAAATATCTTAAAATGGTTTTAATACAAGATAGTCAACATATTGAAGTGTTCATATATGAATATTTATGCAGATATATTAATTGTTGTGGCGTCAGGAAGGTTTTTCGTCGCGGTGCGTGAAATGAGTCAGATTCGGCGAATGTTCGTAGCGACTTCCGGTCGAGCTCCAGCGAAAACTACTGAAGCTAGGAAGGCGTCCTTAGTGGCAAATGAGAGCCCTTTTCATACAAATTAATAATAAAAAAGGAAAACAATAAATAAATAAAGAAAAGTTATAAGCAAAAAACTAAGACGTGTCCAAATCGCGGCAGAAGGGCCGAAAACAGGCTATTTTGTGACGGCTCGACGACGAACTTTGAATCAAGCTATCAAACCATCCTTCGAGTTGGTCAAACTACATTGCGTATGTGGGTTACATGGGAAATTACAGCATTCTAGAGACAATAGCAAGGCCACACTAGACAAAAACGACAAAATGTCTGGTGTTCGTCAAAATCGCTCTCGACAGGGTTTACGTTTCGAGCTGTAGCGACGAAACTACTGGGAGTAAGGAAAAGTTATGAACCATTTAGGAAAGCACATTGGCAGGGCTAAATCATTAGTTAAGTGAGTTTTTTTTTAAATTTTCAAAAAATGAGTGGGTCTCAAGGTTGGGAACTTAAAAATACGGGTTTTTTTTCGAGTTGTTTTTTGCGAATTTATTCGATTTTCGACACTTTCGAGTCAGTTTTAAAGACTAGTCTCATATTAAAAAAATATATCCCTTGCATTCTGCCGTCGATTGATACCAATAACTCATCTGTAGCCCCAGAAATAAGGGAGATATGGCGATTCGCAACAAAGCGGTTGATTTTTCAAAATTCGCGGCTTGATGACAAGGGCGCCGCAAAGTCAAAGGAGAAAGACGTCCATTACTTGAGATGCTTTTGGTAAAATAAATGTATATAGTCTATTCACTGGTATGTGCGCTTAAAATAATGATTGAATGTTATTCAGATGAATGTACAAGAGTGGTATGTGTTGTATTACTAAAAAAAATATGCAATACCGTTAAAAAGTAGGAGTGAATGTCTTTATAATGCTGAGGGGACGATGCGAAACTATATAGTCCAAGAGCTAGGGGCGGGGGGTGGTTAATCACCCGTCTGAGGCCAAAAAGTTTGATGGTATTTTTGAAAAGTACATCCCACGAGAGTATTCGAAACCTATTTCTTACCGGTCACAACCCGGCCAACATGTTGTGGCAGGGGCATATATATTGGACCATGCGGTGCGGTGAGGGAAATATTTGACTCCCATGTTTTGGCCCACTCTAACCTAACTAATGGACAATCAGTGGTCAAATTTCACCTGGATGATGCCAATATATGTAGTTACCTAAATTTGTGTAGGTTTTGCTGAGTAAAATAAAATTTGGGGTAATTAAATATATTTTTGTTCTGAACTGCAACATTTTTCCACCAGTACTTGAAAAATTTCTTAAATTTAGATCAATTTTTTTTATAATACAAACAAAAGTCAGGCTACTAACACCTATTAAATAAAAACTTCCTACTTAAATAAAGTTTATTTTTCTAATAAAATACCTTCATCAAAATACCAGTACCCGAGGATAAAAAACTTCCATGCTTAGTAATATACATAAGAACAAAACTGAATAACTTTCTAATATGATTATTTACTTGTTTGGAAAAAACAATTAATCAAAACTAATGTCCGAGTTACATCCAGGTTTTATGGCCAAGCTGGAGGTCATAGATAAATAATTAATTGATAAATAAAATAATAAACAATAGAAAAAAGTGTCACCTGTAAGATATACAGTGTCAATACATTTCATTTTATTCACAATAATGTTGACACGAATTATCTCTTAAGATCATAATAATTTACAATTATGTCCAGATGGCCACACCTGAACCTGAGACACACCATAACGTTACTGACTATATTTCCCTGGGTCACTAAAACAAGATCAGGTGTATTATTTTTTCTAATTGGTTCTGTAGCGCTTTGACTTCGATAATTATCCTCGTCATCCTTTATCCAGAATATTAAACTTGTTGTAGTGAGTGGGGTAGATAACACGACAGCACGGCTGGGTCCATTTTTTACTTCTGTAAAATCAGATGCTGGTGCAGCACTCTCGATGGACGGAGAGCAGCGTGCCGTAAATGAGGCTGAGGTTGTGGCCCTGGCCGACACGCCAACGTTCCCTTGGATGCTTTCCTGCAAGGTTTCAACAACTTTCGTTAATTTAATGACCTATTCCTGGCCAGCAGAGAGCATCTCATATTATTCCTTTATCTTTGTATCTATTTGATGGTTGATAAGACCTACACCACATGTAGGCGCGGCGGCCTGCAAAGAAAGTTTTCCGGTAGGCTACATGATGTGCAGTTCTCCAGGGTCATTCTGGTTGTACCTATGGCGGAGAAGAGTCTTGTTATGATTAGGGAGTACTAAGGAATGAGTTGGTCTGGGAAACCCAGGTGTGGCAAGCAGCGGAAAACACAGGTGACCGAGCGGAAATAAATATTTAACTAGGGCTTTTAAGATGAACTTCGTATATCTGTCGGAAATACCAGTCAGGTGCTTAGGTGTGGCGTAGCGTTGCCACTTGAGACACGGAAATATTTATAACAATTACAGGGAATAGTTTATCAATGTTGTGTGAATGTGTGTGTTTCTTTGCATTATACCTACGCCAAGACAGTAGATACAAGGATAAGAGTAATTACATAAAGGCAAAAATCAAACTAATCAGTTCTACGTTCTCTTGTGTGTGTGTGTGTGTGTGTGTGTGTGTGTGTGTGTGTGTGTGTGTGTGTGTGTGTGTGTGTGTGTGTGTGTGTGTGTGTGTGTGTGTGTGTGTGTGTGTGTGTGTGTGTGTGTGTGTGTGTGTGTGTGTGTGTGTGTGTGTGTGTGTGTGTGTGTGTGTGTGTGTGTGTGTGTGTGTGTGTGTGTGTGTGTGTGTGTGTGTGTGTGTGTGTGTGTGTGTGTGTGTGTGTGTGTGTGTGTGTGTGTGTGTGTGTGTGTGTGTGTGTGTGTGTGTGTGTGTGTGTGTGTGTGTGTGTGTGTGTGTGTGTGTGTGTGTGTGTGTGTGTGTGTGTGTGTGTGTGTGTGTGTGTGTGTGTGTGTGTGTGTGTGTGTGTGTGTGTGTGTGTGTGTGTGTGTGTGTGTGAGAGAGAGAGAGAGAGAGAGAGAGAGAGAGAGAGAGAAATTAACCATGGTCTGACAGCGCGACAGCTTTGTGATCGCCAGCAGTATCCTACCCAAATGAGGGAGTTCACAAGCGACAGATTTCTGAGTATGGCTGAAACCTCATACCAACACGGGAGGTGGACGACAACCCCTGACTGATACCTGGTACCCATTCATCGCTGCGTGGAAAGGGGGCACGGATGAACGGAGACCGCCCATCCACTCCGCCCGGAAATAAAATTCGGGACCTCTGGTTTGTGAGGCGAGCTCGCTAACCACTAACCACAGTGTGTATGTGTGTGTGTGTGTATGTGTGTGTTTATTTGTTTGTTTGTTTGTGTGTGTGTGTGTGTGTGTGTGTGTGTGTGTAAAGTTATACTAGTGTGTCTCAAGCCAGCAAGACTTTGTAAAAAAATATATCATTGTTGTCTTGTTTTTATATGTTTTACGAGTATCAGTGGAGTTGATCTGTCGACAAGACTGTGTAATGCGTTTTTTTATGCAGAATTATTATGTCAACATAGGATTAAAATGATTGAATTATCGACTCTTGTTTGTTATATAATTACATACTCGTCAACATTACCACGATGCATTCACAAAACTAGTAAAAAGATGTTACTCAAGCCCATGCACAGCAGCAATGTTTTGTTGATGTTGCTTCTCTTTGTAGGAATGGCAGGGAACAGGAATGACACGCACAGGCGATCTGGTACGTGGAACTCCTATCTAATGTCGGAGTTTGCCACGCAGCATATACTGATAAAAAAATACAGAATCGGTTCACGCCTTTACTGCAAGATTGTACACACAAGGGCTATACACCAGGCACAGGGAAAGCTGTGGGCCAGTTGACGTGCGGGCAGCAACGCGGCGTGATGGAGGGCCGTGTTGTGTTGTGGCTGTACATCGTGGCTCAGGTGCTCGCTGCTCCAACAGGTATGTAGTACTACGAATGCAGGTGTGTTTGAACAGTGTGTGTACCTTTCGACCATTGGATTTCCAGTCCTCTTTTCCGCCAAAACATTTTGCACAGTATGTTTGCCTTTCGGAAAGGAATATATAAAAAATGAAACATAGAGAGTGAAGGGATGAGTGCCAGCCTCACAAATGAAACTTATATCAGCAGCAAGAAAACTTAGGAAAACATATTTTATTTTTTATTTTTCGTTTTATAGTACCGATGATGTTATTTTTATCTGGCAATATTTACCCTAACCCTGTTGGTGCAGGTAAATATTACACAGTTTTGTATACTAATATCCGTGGTTTATAGAGTCTTAGAGACCTATCTGTATAGGCCGTTAACCATGATATTCTCTGTTGCTCAGAAACATTTGTCTCTGGTTTCAAACATTTCCCAGGGGTATCCAGAACCGGGTTTAATTAATCTTATCCGTTA
The DNA here is from genome assembly GCF_024679095.1 of Eriocheir sinensis. Classification (NCBI taxonomy): domain Eukaryota; kingdom Metazoa; phylum Arthropoda; class Malacostraca; order Decapoda; family Varunidae; genus Eriocheir; species Eriocheir sinensis. The sequence goes on from NC_066528.1 coordinate 5,839,741, forward strand.
AAAAGGGACACCATGCCCAGGCTTTAGTGAGGCTCGTTACCTAAAGGGTGAATCCAAATGCCAAGAAAGCATGGAAATCAATGTAAATTATTCATTCAAAATAATCTATACATTTTTCTTTTTATATAAACTTTTATTTATATTCGGGATTTCAGCGCCCGCCACGTTGATTGGCTAATTCATGTCATCCACTAATCGTCAGGGCCATACTGCACATTATTTCTATTGCCTATCTACTTGTGAACAGCAGGTTACTACTCCTACCCGTGCTTTAGAACTTTTATTTGTTATGTGCTGCTTGTAGTGCCGGTAGGCTCTCTTGAGGGATCTCTTGGACGGTCCCAGCCCGTTAATGGCGCAGGCGAAATTTATTTATAGTGGCTGCCGTGATATATGACTCTTTCCCTAGATTTATTATTCATTGAGATTCCCGGACTTGTTGATGTTAGTGTTTTCCTCCCCTTTGGTAACTCTTTTCACAATTTCCTTGTAGTTCAGTTGAATTTATCTATGTCAAATGCCTCGTTATCACGTTATTAGTTGAATTACTCATAATTACATAATTACTTGAAATCTTGAGTTAATTGGAACATCGTTAATTACGATATTTCAACTATTATTTGAGGGTTATCTATCGTGGTGAGTGCCCTGCATTAGATCGTACGTCCAAACTTACAAACAGTGTAGATGGAAAGTTCATTCTAAGAATATTAACATTCGCTCCAGTGATAAGGCATGGCATTTTTTTTTTTTTTACAACAAAGGAGACAGCTCAAGGGCACACAAAAAAAGAAAACAATAATAAAAAAGCCCACTACTCGCTACTCCCAAAAAAGAATCAAAAGAGGTGGCCGAAAGAAAGGTCAATTTCGGGAGAAGAGATGTCCTGATACCCTCCTCTTGAAAGAGTTCAAGTCGTAGGCAGGAGGAAATACAGATGAAGGAAGATTGTTCCAGAGTTTACCAGCGTGAGGGATGAAAGAGTGAAGATGCTGGTTAACTCTTGCATAAGGGGTTTGGACAGTATAGGGATGAGCATGAGTAGAAAGTCGTGCGCAGCGGGGACGCGGGAGAGGGGGAGGCATGCAATTAGCAAGTTCAGAAGAGCAGTCAGCGTGGAAATATCGATAGAAGAAAGAAAGAGAGGCAACATCGCGGCGGAATTTAAGAGGTAGAAGACTATCAGTAGGAGGAGGAGAGCTGATGAGACGAAGAGACTTAGACTCCACTCTGTCCAGAAGAGCTGTGTGAGTGGAGGCTCCCCACACGTGAGATGCATACTCCATCCGAGGGCGGACAAGGCCCCTGTATATGGATAGCAACTGCGCGGGGGAGAACAACTGGCGGAGACGATACAGAACGCCCAACCTCGACGAAGCTGATTTAGCGAGAGAGGAGATATGAAGTTTCCAGTTGAGATTTTGAGTTAAGGTTAAACCGAGGATGTTTAGTGTTAAAGACGGTGACAGCTGAGTGTTGTCGAAGAATAGGGGATAGGTGTTTGGAAGATTGTGTCGAGTTGATAGGTGGAGAAATTGAGTTTTTGATGCATTGAAGGACACAAGGTTCCTTCTTCCCCAATCGGAAATGATAGCAAGGTCTGAGGTTAAGCGTTCTGCAGCCTCCAGCCTGGAGTCGTGTACTTCCTGTTGAGAAGGTCTTCTATTGAAAGTAGTTTAATAATACAGATTGGAGTCGTCGGCGTATTAGTGGACAGGACAGTTTGTTATGGAAAGAAGATCATTGATGAATAACAGGAAGAGAGTGGGTGATAGGACAGAGCCCTGTGGAACACCACTGTTGATAGGTTTAGGGGAAGGGCAGTGACCGTCTACCACCGCAGAGATAGAACGGCCGGAAAGGAAACTGGAGATAAAAGAACAGAGAGAGGGATAGAATCCGAAAGAGGGCAGTTTAGAAAGCAAAAACTGGTGCCAGACTCTATCGAAGGCTTTCGATATGTCTAGCGCAACAGAGAAAGTTTCACCGAAACGGCTAAGAGAGGATGACCAAGAGTCAGTTAAGAAAGCAAGAAGATCGCCAGTAGAACGCCCCTTACGGAATCTATACTGGCGATCAGATAGAAGGTTAGAAGTGGAAAGGTGCCTTTGAATCTTCCGGTTAAGGACTGATTCAAAAGCTTTAGATAGACAGGAAAGTAAAGCTATAGGGCGGTAGTTTGAGGGATTGGAACGGTTACCCTCCTTAGGCATAGGCTGTACAAAGGCATACTTCCAGCAGGAAGGAAAGATAGATGTTGATAGGCAGAAACGAAAGAGTTTGACCAGGCATGGTGTCAGCACAGAAGCACAGTTTTTAAGGACAATTGGAGGCACTCCATCAGGTCCATAAGCCTTCTGAGAGTTGAGGCCAGAGAGGGCATAGAAAACATCATTTGGAAGAATCTTAATAACAGGCATAAAGGAGTCGGAGGGGGGATGAGTAGGAGGAATATGCCCAGAATCGTCCAGGGTGGAGTTCTTACAGAAAGTTTGAGCGAAGAGTTCAGCTTTAGAGACAGATGAGACGGCAGTGCTGCCGTCAGGGTTAAGGAGAGGAGGGAAAGAGGAAGAAGTGAAATTGGAGGAGATATTTTTGGCTAAATGCCAGAAATCACGGGAAGAATTAGAAGAAGCAAGGTGTTGACATTTTCTATTAATGAAATAATTTTTGGTAAGTCGGAGAATAGATTTGGCACGATTCCGGGCTGAAATGTAAAGATCAAAGTTAGCGGGAGTTCGAAGGCTCTGGAACCTTTTGTGAGCTGCCTCTATCTTTAATAGCACGAGAACAAGCATGATTAAACCAAAGCTTTTTAGCATGAGGAGTAGAGAAAGTACGAGGAATGTATGACTCCATTCCAGAGACAATCACCTTTGTGATGCGCTGAGCACACACAGAGGGGTCTCTCTCCTGGAAGCAGTAATCATTCCACGGGAAATCGGAAAAGTACATACTTAGGTCGTCCCACCGAGCTGAAGCAAAATGCCAGAAGCATCGTCTCTTCGGTGGGTCCAGAGGATGTACAGGAGCGATAGGACAGCATACAGAAATAAGGTTATGATCGGGGGAGCCCAACGGAGATAACAGTTTGACAGAGTAAGCAGAAGGATTAGAGGTAAGGAAGAGGTCTAGAATGTTGGGTCTGTCTCCAAGACGGTCGGGAATACGAGTAGGGTGCTGAACCAAATGCTCTAGGTCGTTGAGGAGAGCAAAGTTGTAAGCTTGTTCACCAGGCTGGTCAGTGAAAGAGGATGAAAGCCAAAGCTGGTGGAGAACATTGAAATCTCCCAAGATGGAGATTTCAGCAAGGGGAGAGTGAGTCAAGATGTGCTCCACTTTAGAGTTCAAATAGTCAAAGAATTTTACATAGTTAGTAGAGTTAGGCGAGAGATAAACAGCACAGATGTATTAAGTAATAGAATGACAATGAAGTCTTAGCCAGATGGTGGAAAACTCAGAAGAATCAAGGTCGTGGGCACGAGAGCAAGTGATGTCGTTGCGCACGTAGGCGCAACATCCAGCTTTAGATTGAAATTTAGGATAGAGATAGTAGGAGGGAACAGAGTAGAGGTTGCTGTCAGTAGCCTCAGAAACCAGTGTTTCGGTGAGGAGGAGAAGGTGAGGTATGTAAGAAGGTGAGGTATGTAAGTAGGGTTACCCTTTCTGGTCCTCCACGCATTCAGGTATTAGTTAAGAGAACTACTGCCATGCTTGTTGAGCTGTAGAGCATGTTCACATGGCTGCAGAGAGGAATTTTTCAAGTCACCTAAAAGGTATCCTCACTGGTACAACACACGTTCATAACTGGTGGGTTTTATTGAATTCTGCTCTGCCTGGTCATGATTCATGAATTACACTCATCATTAAATCAGATGGGTTCTTTGCCATTCATCCTTCAGAGAAAGCTAAAATTCGCTCCAACTTTATTTTAAAGCACACAGAGTATTGAGGAGCTTGATCTCCCTCATACTTATTTTCTTCAGTCATCCCTGACATCATTTGCATTTCAGTCTTGGGGACTTTACAAATTCACGTTTGACCTCAATGCCTATGTGGTGGCATAGATCCCTAAGGACTTTTCCTCTCTTTATTTTTAAAAGGTGCCAAAAAACATTCCCTAAGTTATTAGTTATTTTTTTCGCATTTTAATTAGAAAAGGGAAGCTTTCCCGCTTGTTGGCGTTTTAAATATGTTACACCTATCCCTAAAGGATCCTCAGTTACCACTTCTAAAAGTACAGGCCACTATCCATTACGCCAGTCCTGTCAAAAGTGTTTGAGCGGCTACTTGTTAAACGTCTTTTCCGTTTCTTGAATTTAACATGATACCCAATTCGGTTTCATGGAAAAATGGCTACCGTGATGAAATCTTAACCAAGGCGCATCGGGTTTAAGCTTCTTTGGATGATGGGTCGGGGACTAGGCTTGTTATTTTAGATTTTTCCTCTGCATTTGATTCAGTTAAAAATAAGCTCTACTTTTCAAACTTTTATCGGTAGTTTTATATGGCTCATTTTATAATATTTGATCTGACTTTTATCTGATAGGCACCACCGCTTTGTCACGGATGGAATTGTAGTATCTTAAGTCAAGTCCAGTGTTCCTTAAGGTAGTGTTCCCGGTCCGCTTCTTATTTTCTGTTAAGTGATGTTTGGTAAGTCATTTTTTCTCATTTAATGGCCTTTGCCGAGGTTAACTTTTTATTCTTCCCTATTCCTGATTCTCAAGGTAGGTATATTTTGGCCACTCAATTGAATGAGGATCTTGACTTGATTTTTTCTTGGTGTCGGCGTTGAAGCATGAAATCAAATTCTGCCAAGGCAACATTTTTAGTCGCTCAGGGACAATAAATTCGCCACATCCTGATATCTTGATTGACAGTCAAGTAATCCACTTTAGGGACTCATTAAAATTTCTTGGGATAACATTAGAATCCATGATGAAATTTGACTTACATCAGGGAAACTGATTCTCTGATTTCAAAGAAAGCCGATCTGTTAAGGAAATGGAGGGTTATTTTTCAATGATGATAACATTGTTTTAAACAATTTTTCTCCTTCGTTTGTCCCCCCCTTTTTTTTTAAATACTATGGTCCAGTTTGGAAGTCGGCAGGTCCATCTTACCTTAAATATTTAGATCGCTCATTTGTCTTAACAACGTTATTGCTACCCAAGCTCAACATGCAACTGTGTCACTGCCAAGGGTTAGTTCTTTGGCCTTCTTTTTCAAGATTTCAAAATAACGAGCACCCTTTTAATTAACGATGCGTTAACGATCTAATTTCAGTCTATTTGGCATACACTCAATAGTTTATACAATTCAATGAGCCTTCTCCTCATCTAGAGTTTTGCTATTTGCTTCAGGATGAAATTGTTTCTCTTGGTCATCAAAAGTCAAGATCCACCTTGAAACTTATTAAGTATTATTATTTTTTTTATATATCCTTGATCTCCTATTATGGATCTCGATAATAATAATAATAATAATAATAATTATAATTATAATTATAATAATAATAATAATAATAATATAATAATGATAATAATAATAATGATAATAATAATAATAATAATAATAATAATAATAATAATAATAATAATAATAATAATAATAATAATAACAATAATAATAATAATAATAATAATAATAATAATAATAATAATAATAATAATAACAACGATACTTCTACTACAACAACAATAACTACTACTACTACTACTACTACTACTACTACTATAAAAAAAAGTGTTTCATGCCATCTGTCCACTCGTGAACGTAGATGTGGCCCCTGGGCATTGTTGGTTCGTGATTGCGTGAAGATCAACTTTTTATTTTATTTTCAGTGATATATTTGAATGTTTGTGTATACAAAGAAGTCTCAAACCCTTTTACATGAACTGCAACTGGACAGAGTGGAGTCTAAGGCTCTTCGTCTCATCAGCTCTCCTCCTCCTACTGATAGTCTTCTACCTCTTAAATTCCGTCGTGATGTTGCCTCTCTTTCTATCTTCTATCGATATTTTCACGCTGACTGCTCTTCTGAACTCGCTAACTGCATGCCTTCCCCCTTCCCGCGGCCCCGCTGCACACGACTTTCTACTCATGCTCATCCCTATACTATCCAAACCCCTTATGCAAGAGTTAACCAGCATCTTCACTCTTTCATCCCTCACGCTGGTAAACTCTGGAACAATCTTCCTTCATCTGTATTTCCTCCTGCCTACGACTTGAACTCTTTCAAGAGAAGGGTATCAGGACACCTCTCCTCCCGAAATTGACCTCTCTTTCGGCCACCTCTTTTGATTCTTTTTTAGGAGCAGCGAGTAGCGGACTTTTTTTTATTATTGTTTCCTTTTTTGTGTGCCCTTGAGGTGCCTCCTTTGTTGTAAAAAAAAAAAAAACGATTTGCATCAATAATATACCATACGAGCACATCAAAAGACAAGCCTGTACCAAACAGTAGGTATAGTCAGATCATACTCGATCGATCTACGGCCTTTCAAATCACTGATCTCTATTGTATTAAAGATCAGTGTTTCAAATACCCATGATCCATCTCATTGCAGGCACACAAAAAGACACCTCGCTCTGCAAGAATCTATACGTATGGAATGTTGATAATTCTTGCATGTAAATAACACGGGTAATATTCGAAATAACCTAGCGGACAATCAACAGTTATTATTTAATATTTCATCTTATTTCGAATATTAAGCGTTATTTACATGCAGTAAATTATTATGATACCCTTTATTTTAACTTGCAGAGTCAGATGTCTTCTACGTAATGTTCCTGAAATGAGATGAAAATATAATATATAGGCATTTGAAAGGCCATAGATCGTTCGAGTGTGATCTGACTATATACTGTTTTTTCGTATGCTTGTATAGTAGATTATATCGATGCAAATCGACATGTTTGGGGTTTATAGGGAGTGAGGGTTCTTTTGTATACATAAACATTAGCTTGAATATCTATCACAACAGTTGATTTTCACGTATTTATGAAGTAGAAATGCGCAGGTGCCACATCAGGCAAAATTCCCGCTTTGTTGGTGGCCAGATGAAATGAAACAGACTATGCTGCTACTACTACTACTACTACTACTACAATTAATAATAATAATAATAATAATAATAATAATAATAATAATAATAATAATAATAATAATAATAATAATAATAATAATAATAATAATAATAATAATAGTGAAATAATACTATTAATAGTTATAACTATAATAATAATAATAATAATAATAATAATAATAATAATAATAATAATAATAATAATAATAATACAGTAATGATAATAACAATAATAACGATAATAAAAGAGTAATAACAATGAAACAAATAGTAAAAATAATAAAAAAAAAATTATAACACTAGTGAGTAGTTCAGCATACTCTCTACAGACAAATTCCCTTATTTTCCACAGCACGCTGCATACAATAAACACAAACACTCCTCCCCCCTCTAAAAAAAAATAATAAAAAAATCAAACTTGGGGATCTGAGGGGCGGGGGGGGGGCTAAATGCACCCAGAGCGGACACCGTTTTCTAGGGCAGACCATGAAAAGTGTCCTGATAACTCTTCCTTACAATTTTCTCTTTATCCACTCATGCAACATTTGCGTGCTTTTTTTTTTTTTAGTTAAGGAAACAGTTCAAGCGCCCCCCAAGAAAAAGAAAATAATTATGACCCCCCCCCCATCCTAGAAAATCACTGCTCCCAATAAAAGAGTTAAGAGGAGTGGCCAAAAGAGAGGTCAATTTCGGAGGAGAGGTGTCCTGATACTCTCCTCTTGAAAGAGTCAAGTAGTAGGCAGGAGGAAATACAGATGACGGAAGATTATTCCAGAGTTTACCAACGTGAGGGATGAAAGAGTGAAGATGCTGGTTAACTCTTGCATACGGGGTTTGGACAGTATAAAAATGAGCTTGAGTAGAAAGTCGAGTGCAGCGGGGCCGCGGGAGGGGGGGAGGCATGTAGTTAGTAAGTTCAGAAGAGCAGTCGGCGTGGAAATATTGATAGAAGACAGAAAGAGAGGCAACATGGCTGCGAAAATTAAGAGGTGGGGACTGTCAGTAGGAGGAGAGGAGTTGATGAGACGAAGAGCCTTACGGATGTAATATTAGTCTTCTCCTTTCCCTTCCCGCCCCCATCCACATACGCGAGTCTAGGTATGGAAAAAGGAGACTATACGAAGGAGATAGTGGTCTTCAGTAAAGCTTCGGGAGTGCGAAAGTAACGCCATCTATTGGGACCCACCTAAACGGCAATTTTTAGGGGTAACTTTACTATTTTTAAAGTACTGCCTCGGCACCCTATCCGGCCCTTACTTATTTTTTTTCATTATTGTTAAATGATTTGCTCTTTTTATTATTGTTAAATGATTTGCTCTTTTTATTATTGTTAAATGATTTGCTAGTGCCATGGGGTAAAGAAAAATAATTTGTTCTTATGTTTTATTAGGTATTACCTACACTATATTAATTTATTTAATAAAAAATAAGGTGTAGACAGAATTTTCTAAACATTTTCTAAGGCTATATATATATATATATATATATATATATATATATATATATATATATATATATATATATATATATATATATATATATATATATATATATATTGGAAGGGCAGAGAACAAAAGCTTCTTGTCATTACAACTGAAATAAACAATGGCAGACACCCAAAGCTTGTTACCTAACATGATCTGATATATAACAGGCAAAATCAACAATGGTGCATTATATGCAATAAAAACTGTATAAAAATGTTGCAAGGCACATCAAAATAAGAGCAAAGCATCATAAAGCATGTTGAAATACGTTATGGAGGATATCAAGAAGGTAACACATGAGTTGTCTTAAATGGAATGCAATAACTTGGTGGTCCTGGGAGACAGCCGAGCCTGGAGGTGAAAATGGGATGTAGGAGACGGTATGATCTCACCTTGGGGTCATTGTCATGGGGTTATTAAGCTCAGTAGGCACAACTATGCAGTGGCGGCACGTATTTTTATGAAAGCAAATGAGACAAAAAAGACAACTCATAGCATTAGAAAATAGCAGGAAAGTTATGCTGCAGTATGTGGCGTATCAAATTACAGGGCAAAGAGTGATATGTTTTCATAGGCTACATCAGTAAACATGTAGCATTTATTGCAGGAAAAGTAAAACAATATGTTTTTAGAACACATTAAAGCTGGGTGTAATAAAATGATTTGATATGAAACTGCTGGAACTGGCCGATTAAACAAATCACTCTCTGTCCCCCCGCCCCCCCCCCAAAAAAAAAAAATCACAAGGTTTACGAGGCAATACAGTCAAGAATATCAACTGCCATTACATTTTGTAAAAAAAAAATCATACCTATAAGTGATGATATCATATAAAGCAAAAAAAACAAAAAAAAACATTGCATGCTGTAATACAAACAAGATTACTCCTGGAAGCCACATTAATGATGCCAGACACGTGATGATAGACACTTAGTGTGATGAAATTACATGCTGTATTTCATATCATGAAACCAAGACAAGTGTCACTGCAGCACATTATTAGGTAAGGCAGACACCAAAAGCTTGTTACCTGAACAAGATTAAATATAACAGGCAAAACCAATAATAAAACATTGCATACTGCTTGGCAGGGCAGAGAACAAAAGCTTCCAAGCATTACACCTGAAATAAACAATAGCAGACATCCAAAGCTTGTGAGCTGAACATGATATGATTTATAACAGGCAAAACCAACAATGGTGCTTTACATGCGATAGCTGGCAGGGCAGATAAATGATTCCTTGCATTACAATTGGAAAGAAAGTGGCAGACACCCAAAGCTTGTTAACTGAACAAGATCTAATTTATAACAGGCAAGACCAACAATGGTGCATTACTTGCAATATTTGACAAAGTATATGGAAAAACTTTCTTGGCATAACAAGAGTAATACTAAATAATGGCAAACATCCAAAGAGAGGTGGCATTGTGATAATTTCTTACGACAAAATATCATCAAAATCAATCGATCAATTTATTATACTAATCAATACCAAAAACATTTGTTCAACATGCTGCAAGAAATTTGAGAGCAGACCTCACATGCAGGATTGATTTTCAGCTTCAGGGCTGGGCAAGGTAGGCAAATATATGTTTATTATGTTGCAATAGACAATGAGAAAGCATTGATGAATTAATTAAGTTGGAAAAAAAATCAGTTGAAGAAAAGATCAGGCACAAAAACCCATCCCCAAGCGGGGTACATGCACACCATTCTGTTACAACCAGGCTTAGACACATGCATGCTATCAATTCTGACTGAAGACTGAAATATTCCTCCGTTTTCTTAAACTTCTAAAATTTCGTTTCGTAGGTCAACACATCACGGTGGTGTGCTAGCACTCGAAAGTTATGTTTCGATTTCTTAAACACTCGCAAACCCAGTAGTGTGTTGTTAGCTAGACAACCACACTCGTGACCTAGCATACCACAGAACTGCGGACGATTCGCAAAGGTTGGTAGCTCCCGCCCTTGTAGGCTGGCTGGCCTGTGTATCAGCTGATGTAGTATAGCGCCGCATTCTTTGAAAATGGCTACAAGGGACAAGACCTCCCCGTTTTCTTATTCACAGAAACTGTTTCTAGTGAACTAAATAAGAGACAACCCGGTCGTCCACAGGAAGCCATCGGACTACAGTGCTATTTTGGCACGCAAAACAGCATGGGAGAGGATCACCGAGAACTTCAATGTGAACTTCTCGGTGTCGGAAGGCAAAACCCAGCAACAGCTCAAGAGGAATTGGGAGTACTTAAAGAATGGACTTCCAAAATTTCCCTAAAGAAATCCTTAAAAAACTACTACGATCTTTTTCCCTAGGTTATGATGTGGGGGGCTGTCGAAAATTACGCAGCGCGGGACGGATTTGGGCGGCGGTGGTGGGTGGGTGACACGCCCGACACTGTCAACAGAGCGGCTGCTAGGTTATGTTATAATAGATTACAAGTCTCCAGGGTTGTGTTGGGGGGTAGGGGGGGGCTGGAGCGGCGGAAGGGAAGGCGGACTTCTAGTAAAGAATTACCGAGTAGAATAACAGTTATAACACCCTGGCTGGCGGCTCGTGTGTGGCAAGACACTGCCTTAATTATATCCCAGCTGGGCAGTGGTGTTGACAAGCAACCTATGTCTTACAAGCCCTAGCTGCTGCTTGCAAGCTGCTGATAGCAGGGGGTCGCGTGAGTTTGAAGCTTTTGGTAAAGGGGTCGCAAGTGCTAAATAATTGGGAATCACTGCTCTATATAATGAGGTAGGGGTAGGAATATGTACCTACCTGCGTGGGGCGAGAAGGTGAAATACCGTCGGTCTTTCAGTGGTTTCAGTATTTAACCGTGCAACAACACTCATGTATAACCATTTATTCGAACATTCCCTCTATAATGCTTCGTATTTTCACTATATTACATATACTTATATATCATATGTACCATTATAACGAAGAATTTCTCAACTTCTTGTCCAACTCAGATGTTTGTTTTGAGTGTGGCACCCTCAATACACGAGCGACCACGCGTTGTTTTAAAATTTTGTACTTGTTGTGATTACAGAGTTACTGATTGAAAAAGAGAAGTGAAATAATAACAAAAGTAGAATAATAGCATATTTATTTATTATTCATAAGTGTTTTTAATATAATGAATACATTTCTTACATTTCGTTTCTCTGTCGGTTGGGTATGGTCTCCGCATGTTGTGTGGTAGGTCAACATACGAATGTTCCAATAATGTGGGATCCTAGCCATACACAGAACGGCGTCAGATGCGTTTATGAAATCCATTTGTGGGTGTCTAGCTAACTAACAATGTGGTATCCTAGGTTTACACTGTTTAAGAAAACGGCCGATTATGCTGTAAAAAATACTTGTAAATGTCATGAATAAATTCATATCCCTAAATATTATGTTATTAGTGCTTCATTTTAATTAATTTCCTTTTTTTTTTCATTTTGGGACGGGTCTGCCCTATTCCTCCATTTTAGTTTGTAGTGTATCCTTAATTTTATGTAGATGAGGTGAATGTTTTCGGTTAGCTGGGTGGAACACAGGTGCAGAGGACTTATAAATTCATGATTATTTAATTAAGACAAGAGCATTTGGGAGACTCTATTGCCCAACTTTGTCTTCTTCGGTGTTGACTGGAAAATGGCTCAGCTTCTTGAAATTGTCTGAAAACACTATCATTGGGCACAGAGAGTCTCCCAAACGGAATCTCCGGACTATTAGAAAAGGCTTTAAAAAAAAATTCTGTTGTCAAGTTCTTGTGAAACATCCAACAGATGCTCCCTACAGATTTGACAATTATGTTTAGAAAAAATTACAAGTCCATCCAACTACATAAAACAGAGCATCGACCTCAGCAGGTGGCATATTTTCTACGGACTCCTCATTATCCGAGTCAGTATCTGAAGGGGGCAAATCTGCATCACAGTTTGAGGTTACGTCAAGGAAGTATGACTCATCCGCCTCACAGTTACTTGTCTGGGTAACTTGTGTTGGTCATTACTGACTTAAAGTTATAGGCAGTGGGGTGGTCACAGTTCCCAAATCTAGCCCTCAGTCTGGCAAACAGATTTTCAAGACAGTCCTGATTCAATCAACGAGTGAGGAGGTACTTTACTTGATAACTCTGTACATCTTGCCACAGAGCATCAAGTGCCGTCAAGTTGATGAGCCAGCCATTTACACAGTGAATACGTACATGAGGTGGAGCACAGACCTTTAATGACACCAAGTTAATCTTTAGTCTCTTTTAATGATTTTCATATGACATGAATTTGAAGTAATGGCAGCACTATAAACACTCGCCTGCGCCAGAACGGGCTGGGCCGACCATCAGGCCCCACCTGGAAGAAGCCTTGGGCCGACCATCAGACCCCACCAGGGAGATGCCTACCGGCGCAACAGGCAACGACTTAAAAAAAAAAAAAAAAAAAAAAAAAAGCAAGGGCATCTTTATAATTATAAATGGATGAACTATTGAAACAATCAAACAAAATGTCCACCTTATCTATGAATTCTGCAGTATAGATGTCTTTCTGTGGTAGTATTCCTGATGTTGAATGAAATAATTTTTTTTTTGCCACAGTATGACTCATCACTTGGGCAGCAAGACTGACACACATTTTTGAGAAACCTTCACCACACATATGTTTGCTATTCAATTTAGGAGCAAGTCTAATACTTTGTTGCTGATCTCTTTAAAAAAAATTGTGATCCAATGAATTTTTTTTTCTCCAATCTTAATATCATATTTGAGAAGTGTGTTCCTCAGGCTTTTCAAAAGATGTAGAGAATAAAAAAAGTGAACCTTCTCACCATCGACTGTAAAGGAAGGATTTTCAGTTGTCATGCCAAGAGTCTGGAACAAGGAACGATGCACTCCCTCTTGATCACAAACTGTAAACATAACTCTGTGTCCCGTGCCCTTGACTTTTTTGTATTGCTGTTTCATACAGTTCCCTCATTTTACAATTTTTAATCTCTCCTGAATCAAAGAAACATCCCAACACAAGTTTCCATTTTTTCAATAAGCCCTTAACCAAGAACACGAGTGCATAATTTGCTGGTTTCAAACTCTTCCCATGCTCTCCGAAACCCTCCCTTCCTATGACAGAATCAGAGGCTTTGTCAAAATGCAATGATTCTTTACTACTCATGGCATCAAATGCAATCCCACAAAGTGTCTCTTCTTTTGACAAAGCCTGTGCTCTTTTCTTCAGGGCTGTCAGAGTCTGTTTGCTCCAGCCAACATTTACTGAAATACCTCTGAGCCATGAGTGAAGTGTTGAAACTGAAGGCAAATGAATACTGTGCTTAGAAATTTATAAGCTTTTGTGACTTTAATAGTATAAGGCCAGAGCAAACCTCTTCTCTTTTACGGTACCCTATATCTCCTACCAGGCTTAGGTATTGCAGGATGATGAACCTGACCTTTGAAAAAATCCACCACTTTTGGATAAAAAAAAATTGCTGGCTCTGGCCAAAAACTGCCCAGGAGTTGTAACAGCCTGGGCTTTGAGCTGCCTCACCTGCCGGCGCAGACGGCAAACTGTCTTGTTGAGAAATTGCACTTTTGATGTCTCTGAAAATGCATACACCAATATAAAGGCCCGTCCACACGATCGAGCAGTGCCCTCGAGCACAGGCGAGCGGTCTGCCCGTTGACGGGCTTACCGCTTGTGCCCGCTGAAAAACTACTAGGTTTTCAGCGGGCACAAGCGAGTTTTTCAGCGGGCACAAGCGAGTTTTTCAGCGGGCACAAGCGAGTTTTTCAGTGGGCACAAGCGAGTTTTTCAGAGGGCACAAGCGGTAAGCCCGTCAACGGGCAGACCGCTCGCCTGTGCTCGAGGGCACTGCTCGATCGTGTGGACGGGCCTTTAGGATTGACACCAGAGAGCATAGAAAAAAACTGTCAAGAGCTTTAATAACAGGCGTGGTAGAGTCAGAAGGATAAGGAGTAGGAGGAATATGCCCTGAATCATTCAAAATGGAGTTATTAGAGAAACTTTGAGCGAAGAGTTCAGCTGTCAACATGTTGATTTCCTCCTCTATTTCTATTGTCATTGGTATCCACTATGACAGTTGATACTACTGAATTCTATGTTATCTACATTCCCATGCACATCTCCATCCCCAAGATCACCCACACTCCGTTATACTTGTAATGATGCAGTTCGTATAACAACTGCCCTGTATCACTCGTTTTGTTACATCATATCACTTTTTTCTCGTATCCACTCCTTATTTGATATGAGAACAGGTGACAAACTTGAACATGGCTGTTGGCTCTCGCCGGGTGTGGACGTGCTTTCCCTCTCTCCTTCCCTCCCTCCCCAACCCATCCCATCATAAAGCGAAGTGAATTCACACATACATAACACTTTATTTACACACATACTGTTTTAATTTTAGTTTTTTTTTATAGTTTTAATCTAGCTTTTACCTTTTATTTTAATATTTTAACCTTTTAATTGGTAATGGCCACTACACTTAAGTGCCGGTCGAGGCTGTTCCAGTCCACGAACCGGCACAGTGACACTGGGAACCTGCCGACAACACAACAACACCGTACACACTCACGGAAGGCAAGACACGAAAACCGTTATTCCGTCATACACAGTGCCTTCCTGATCACCACATTTATACACATGGCACTTACACTACACTCACTAACACAAACAATCCCACAACAGTCACAAACATGCACCCATACTCAACAATCGTTTTCGCACACCGTGGTTCAGTGTTTCAATCGGCACACCAAAAACGACACAAAAGCACACAGACGACACACCATCCTTCTCTTGCTGCTTCTATGTGGAGACACGGGCGCTATGGTCACCCCTGGCCCTTATTGCCCTAAGTATCCTTGCCAACTTCGTAGCAAGTCGGTGAGGTGGGGGCAGTGTGTGATTCGTGTCGTGATAGATCTGAGCATGCTGGCTGGTACCACGTCAGCTGTATCGGATCTTTCACGCCGACTTACGCTGGATTGGTTGACTAGCATCTCATGGATCTGCATTAGATGCGGCATTCCTAATTTCTCATCCTCATTCTTCTCAGTTAATCCTATTCCACTATTCAACTCCTTCGATACGCTTTATCAACACAACACAGACAACCCTGACACACAACACTCCCCTCCTGAACCCCAAACATTCAACACCTTTCACCTCCCATAACCCGGCTCCATCCTTCACACCCAGTCCCATCAACCAACACAGACCGGTGCATTCCCTCCGTACGCCAGACTCGATTCATTACTCGCCTCTCACTTCCGCAACTAACAACCCCAGGCCTGCTGTAAAGGCTGGACGTTCGGAGCTCCGTCTCGCCGTTCCAGCCGCCAGGACTTTGTTCGTAAAACAAGGGATTCGCCAAGGGGGGGATCAACATACACAGGCTTTAGATATTCCCATGTAACAATCAAACACCAGAACAGCACAGAGTAGTCCTCCTCGCCAGTAGGCCTAATCTAGCGATGACGCCCCTAGTCCGGGGGTGGCGTTGCGGGGTGGTGTCGAGTCCGCCAGATAACCAGGAGCCAGTAGTCCGGTGATGACGTCCCGGATCCGGCGGTGGTGTTTAGAGGTGGTGTAGAAGAGTCACCCAAGGTCTAAATAAATGGAAGGTCAACTCAGGCACAGATTATAGGTGACGTCAGTTGGTCAGTGGGAGGAGCCTCCTCTCGCTCTCTTTCTACGGGTATAAAGTAACCTGAGCTAGCTGGCAACTCCTAGTCCCTGTCTCCCACTCGCTCCGGTAAATTCTCTCTCTCTCTCTCTCTCTCTCTCTCTCTCTCTCTCTCTCTCTCTCTCTCTCTGTGTAGAGTGTGTGTGTGTGTGTGTGTGTGTGTGTGTGTGTGTGTGTGTGTGTAATAAAAGGAAGGGGAATCATTTACAATATTTTGCAAATGTGTAGTACTACTTTGTAGTTTCATATATTATGCATGTAGCATCTTAGCCAGAGATTAATAGAACCTTTATTACATACTGAAGTTTTTTTAGTTTTCCAATAAATCCTGTATATTTTAATTATATACCTATATCTATGTATATCTATACATCTGTATTTATTCATTTATCCATCCACATATCCGCCTATATGTAGCAAGGCCCTACCGGACTTGCCCCATCCACCTGAGGGGTGATCTTTAGCCAAGGTCAGCATCCATCCACCTGATTGATAACCACTCCTAGCTAATTAAGTCACACCCCAGTGCAAATGTGGACAGTTACTCACTAATCGGCTCCTAAAGTGAGGCAGGAGACCTACCCACCCGCCCACTAGCCCACCCTCTCCGCCACACACATACACAGGTATACACACACACATACATACCAACAAGTATGCATACACACAAGTACACCAACACACACACACACACACACACACGCACACACACAAAGTATAGCGGGGCACAGAGAGAGAGAGAGAGAGAGAGAGAGAGAGAGAGAGAGAGAGAGAGAGAGAGAGAGAGAGAGAGAGAGGCCAGGTCCCTTCACTTGCTGCGGTGTGGATGTGACTGGAGGGGTTGCCTGTTCGGTCAACTTTTATTTATACCCTGTGCTACGTCACTTGGTCAGAGGGAGGAGCCTCGAGAGGATGCGCGGAATGGGACGAGTTTTGAGACGACCTTGAGTTGACCTCCCTTTTTTTAGATCTTGGAGTCACCTTGCAGCGGAGGAGGGGTGGAGGTGTGATGGCGAGTTCCACTTGCCCAAGGTTCAGGAACATTCCGGGGTGAGGTGAAGCAGCAAGCAGGCGGGGCTGCTGGTGCAGGGTGGTGCGCCGGTTGGCGGCTGGCTGCTCTCTGCCGGGTCGTCGGCGCTGCCTCGCCTCGTGCCGTTGGTAGGGATGAAACAGGTAGGGGCTGACGGTAAAGAGGGGGGGGGAGGGGGGGTGAAGTTCTGACTCTTGGTGATGAAGCCGAACTTGGGCAGCGGCTTCGAATCCCTGGCTGCTCAGAATCCTGGTGGTTAAGCAGTCTGGTGTGGTGTGCCATTAACGAGTGTTGGGCCGTCGTAGTGGTTGCCCTCACACCTGCCCCATCACCCGCATCCTGTTCTACCCTTTCACCTTCCCCAGTCCCTATTTCATTTTCCTCCCTTCGCTCATCGCCTCTCGTTTCACCTCCCACCTCTTCTTCTTCATTCCCTTCCGTTCCTTCTTCTTCATCACCATCTTCTCCTATCTCTTTACTTCAACAACCACCACATCATAGCCACACTTCCCTCCGACTTTTAACAATTAATTTCCGTTGCATTAAAAACAAAATAGCCCAGTTACACCACCTAATCACCACACATAACCCTGACATAATAGTAGGGACTGAGACTTGGTTGACTCCTGACGTTGACAGT
This sequence comes from Eriocheir sinensis, assembly GCF_024679095.1. NCBI lineage: Eukaryota > Metazoa > Arthropoda > Malacostraca > Decapoda > Varunidae > Eriocheir > Eriocheir sinensis. The sequence goes on from NC_066528.1 coordinate 5,857,673, forward strand.
AGTGAGCTTTTCCTTCTCTCTTTTTCCTTCCCTTCCGACCGCTTTTCGTAAGGACCGCCCGACAAACCTCGGCAAAGGTGGCGGTGTTATCATCGCCACCAAGCCAGGTCTTTATGTTAAGCATAGGCCTGACCTTGACACAGACTGCGAAATCACCTGGGTCCAGTTACAAACCTTCAACTGTAAATCTGTTCTTATTGCTGCTTTCTACAGACCGCCTTCTACTAATACAGATTCTTTACACAATCTTCAAATTTATCTTTCACGCATACAGGCAGACAAACACATCTGGATCACGGGTGATTTCAACCTCCCTGACATTGACTGGACTGCAATTTCCCCTTTCGACCCTCCCGATGCTGACGCCCCCAACCCCATTATTCCCCACACAAACAGACGCCAACTACACGACACATTCATTGACATCATAAATACATTTTCACTCTCACAAACAGTACTCCAGCCAACACGAACACATACTGTAACACGCCCCGCTGGCCACGGTGGCCCTTTGACCACAGCACACACTCTTGACCTTTTTCTCACCAACAACATTCTTAACATAAGTTACATAACAAACACTCAGGTTGTTCCAGGACTTAGTGACCATGACATACTCATCGTTGACGCTGACCTCCGACCGATTAGACATAAACAGAGACCCAGACAGATATTCCTTTATTCAAGGGCTGACTTAGACATGATCAAACAAGTCCTAACTGCCTTCAGTACTGACTTTTTTTGCGACAGACCCACACACAAGACTTCCTTCCGCCAACTGGAACAACCTGAAACACGTCATACACGACTCTATGAAAAGACGCATACCACAAAAAAACACTTTCTGTTATATTAATATAGCAGGTACACACTTCCTTGGTTTTCCAGGGATCTACGCAGACAACATCGTAAGAAACAAAGACTCTACAGACGCGCGCAGACATACAACATAACATTAAAGTAGCGGAACACAAACACATAGCAACTTACCTCGCGGACAACGTAAGAAATAACAAAAGAAACTTTTTCAAATTCTTTAAGACACGCAAACATGACACTAACACGATTACATCACTTAAAGACAACACTAACACATTAATAACCAGCCCACAACACAAAGCACAAATACTCAACACACAGTTCCAATCGGTATACACACAAGAACACAACCTGACACCAAACATGCCACACAGCCCCTTCCCCCCGATAGCCTCCCTTGACATTACGACTAACGGAATACATAAATTACTGGAAAGACTTGACACAACTAAATCCACTGGCACCGACAACATTCCCGCCTTCATCCTTAAATCCTTTGCCCCCATCCTTCAGGCCATCTTCACTCAATCCCTATCATCCACCTCATTGCCCTCTGACTGGCTTTTGGCAAACATTAATCCACTGTTCAAGACAGGTGACCGGACTGACCCATCCAACTAATCGCCCCATCTCACTAACATCGATTCCATGTAAAATTTTCGAACACATAATACACAAACACATAATGAATCACCTTGACGCAAACAACATCCTTACTGACTCATAACACGGCTTTCGACCCAAACGCTCATGTGAATCGCAACTCATTACTACATATCACGACATTACGAGGCTACTCGACCGACATGACATTAAACAAATTGACTCTATTGTTTTAGATTTTGCCAAAGCCTTTGACAAAGTCCCGCACAAAAGACTGACATTAAAATTGAAATACTACGGTATTTCAGGACCTATTCTTCACTGGATCACTGCATTTCTTACTAACAGGACTCAACGCGTTCTTCTTGACGGATCTTCCTTTGACACTGTCCCTGTTTCTTCAGGTGTCCCACAAGGCACCGTTCTAGGCCCCCTTCTTTTCCTTCTGTACATAAACGATCTTCCACTGTCAACGCCTAACTCTTCTACTAGACTATTTGCCGACGATAGTTTGCTGTTTAGAGCAGTAAAGACTACCGACGACTGTATACAACTACAAAAAGACTTGGACGCCCTCGAGCGGTGGGAGCGCACCTGGCAGATGCAGTTCCGACCAGACAAATGCAAACTGTTAAGATTTACCGGAGCTCACAACCCCATCCATCACACTTACACTCTCCATAATTCCGATCTAAAATCAGTCCACACAAACAAGCACCACCTGTCCACCTCCCACAACCTAAAGTTCAACACTCAATGACCATCATACATCAGCACAGCCAACAACCGAGATGGGGAGGAAAAACAAGCACCTTGTCCACCACCTCCACTAACCTAAGTTCAACACCACTACCATAACCACATCACCGATCAAGCCAACCGATCAGAGGCACCTTGGACACCTGACATTAAACACACAGCTTGTGACACACTTGTGAGACCAACACTGGAATACTGCTCCACGGTGTGGGATCCTTACACACACAGAACAAATCAACACCAAGGCGGCTAGATTCATTACAAACAATTACACTCGAACGCCTGGCATCACAACACAGATCAAACAACAGATAAACATGGAACCTCTTCACATATGCAGACAAGCACACAGACTTACACTTATGTATAAGATCACAAACACTCACATTGACATTGATCCACATACATACTTATACAACGCAACATAACACACACGTCCATAAATACCAAACATATCACACTAACACTGACGCATAGAAGCACTCATACTTTCCACGCACCATACGTGACTGGAACAGCCTCCCTCAACAGATTTTAGACCGCGGTACAATAGACTCATTCAGAAAACAAATACACAGTCACTTGTTACCACAAAAGAAGGGTATCAGGACACCTCTCCTCCCGAAATCGACCTTTCTTTCGGCCACCTCTTTTGATTATTTTTTGGGAGCAACGAGTAGCGGGCTTTTTTTTTTATTATTGTTTTCTTTTTTTGTGTGCCCTTGAGCTGTCTCCTTTGTTGTAAAAAAAAACAACCCACCAACACTAACAATAACACTTGATTCACTTCCCTCCCCTGCACACCCGGCTCCCCCGTCCCCCAACAACCAACACAAATCTGCGTGTTATGCACCTGAAAGGTGCCCTGCGCATTATCATCCAGATCCAGATCCAAAACTTTGTACGACTTTCAGGACCTTTCCTTGAATTCGATATTCTTACATTTTGTATTTCCGTTTTTTCTTTCTGGCAATGAAATCAGATGTTTTTGTCAGGTTTATGAAATCATAATACGAACTGTTATTATACACAAAGGACTTTACCAATGAAAATATGGTATGAAATAGTTTTGTCATTCCTATCTTCAAATCGTTCATCCATTTTTTTGTATTATATTAAGGTTGTTGTTCTTTTCCAATAATTCTTTCATAGAGGTTTTGGATGTGGTCATTAAGAGGAATTCCTCTGTAAATAACATACAGGCAGGAATATTTTTTTCCCTTTATAATTTAGTAATAGGATTGTTCCACAAGCCTGTAATAAGGATATTTATACTGTATCGTCTCCGCCAGTTCTTCTCCCCCGCGCAGTTGCTATCCATATACAGGGGCCTTGTCCGCTCTCGTATGGAGTATGCATCTCACGTGTGGAGGGGCTCCACCCACACAGCTCTTCTGGACAGAGTGGAGGCTAAGGCTCTTCGTCTCATCAGCTCTCCTCCTCCTACTGATAGTCTTCTACCTCTTAAATTCCGACGCGATGTTGCCTCTCTTTCTATCTTCTATCGATATTTCCACGCTGACTGCTCTTCTGAACTTGCTAACTACATGCCTCCACCCCTCCCGCGGCCCCGCTGCACACGACTTTCTACTCATGCTCATCCCTTTACTGTCCAAACCCCTTATGCAAGAGTTAACCAGCATCTTCACTCTTTCATCCCTCACGCTGGTAAACTCTGGAACAGTCTTTCTTCATCTGTATTTCCTCCTGCCTACGACTTGAACTCTTTCAAGAGAAGGGTATCAAGACACCTCTCCTCCCGAATTTGACCTTGCTTTTGGCCACCTCTTCTGATTCTTTTATGGGAGCAGCGATTAGCGGTCTTTTTTTTATTATATTTTTTGTGCCCATGAGCTGCCTCCTTTGTTGTAAAAAAAAAATATTGTTGCCTCCCTCCCTAGTCTATTTCCAAAGCATCCCATCCCGGGCCTTATCGTTTACATCTTATTAGAGATTCTTTAAACTTTGCTTTTGTTATGTGATCATGATGCTATACTAGGCCTTGTCCATCTGTATCGTCTACTTAAATATTTTCACTTTGTTTTCATTCGATACGTTTTAGAAGAAATTGTCCTTTTTCATTATTTTTCTGCGGCTCTACAATCACATTTTTTCCATCTTTGAAATATCACACAACACCCCTTGTCCTTCCAGCATGCCTTTACTAAACAGAGGGTTTGCCTATCTTAATATCTTAACTATCTACCAATATAATGTCACTTATCTATTTTGATACCTCTTTGGCTGTTTTCTTCTGTCATGTCTATCCATTTATCTATATAGCAATCAAACTGCTTATCGGACAACCAATTAATCAATCAATCAATCAATCTGTATGATTGCCTGCTTGTCAGAAATGTAATGTAATAATAATAATAATAATAATAATAATAATAATAATAACAATAATAATAATAATAATAATAATAATAATAATAATAATAATAATAATAATAATAATAATAATAATAATAATAATAATAATAATAATAATAATAATAATAATAATAATATTATTATTATTAATAATAATAATAATAATAATAATAATAATAATAATAATAATAATAATAATAATAATAATAATAATAATAATAATAATAATAATAATAATAATAATAATAATAATAATAATAATAATAATAATAATAATAATAATTATATTAAATAATAATAGTAATAATAATCATAATATAATAATAATAATAATAATAATAATAATAATAATAATAATAATAATAATAATAATAATAATAATAATAATAATAATAATAATAATAATAATAATAATAATAATAATAATAATATTATAATAATAATAATAATAATAATAATAATAATAATAATAATAATAATAATAATAATAATAATAATAATAATAATAATAATAATAATAATAATAATAACAAGCAAGGTGCATCATATGGAAGCATTTGTTTCGAAATTTGATGAAATTCTAGTTTTTTGGAAACTCTGACCTTGGAAGAACTTTTGGAGGTCAAGGTCAAAGGTCAAGGTGCAAGGTGCAAGGTGCGTCTTTTCATTAGCTAAAATATGAAACAAGTCTGAAGTCTCTACGATGAAGAGAACCGAAGTTATGGCCAATCAGACGTTTTGTGCGACCTTGACCTTGACCCAGGGGCTTCGTGGTGCAGTAGTTAGCACACTCGGCTCACAACCGAGAGAGTCCGGGTTCGATTCCCGGGCGGAGTTGAAAAATTTGGGCGGCTTTTCCGATACCTTACGCCCCTGTCCACCCAGCAGTGAATGGGTACCAGGTATTAATCGGGGGTTGTGTCCCGTCTCCTGGGATCTGTTCCCTTCTCCTATAATTCCTTCCCCTCCTGTCTCTCTCTGGCATATGACCACAGATGTTGCGCCGACTAAACGAAACTTTCCAACTTTGACCTTGACCTTGTTGGTGGTAGCGAGTGTTCTAAGTGCTAATCGGTTCACGGATAGAGAAAGTCATATCCGCCAGGGTTACTTTATTTGGACAAACTTACAGAGGTCATCGACATAGACAAGACACTAAAAAAAGGTGTTTGATTGTGTATGCGTTTATGTCAATGTTGTGAAGTGTGGGTGACATTTAAGCGTTGGTGTATATGTGGAACTATGTGTATAATTTGACAATAGAAGGACGAAGACAGACAGTGGAAGATAAACGAGGACAAGGAAAGTTAAACATTGAAGACGCTACAAGACAGAGGGAGTAAAGGATCGACG